>NW_027250810.1:347562-695124 GCF_044704955.1 Pristiophorus japonicus | reverse complement strand
AGAAAGGTCAGTGAGGGTCCCATTGACTCAGATACACACTGGTCCTGGGGATAGACTGGGGAGAAATGTCAGAGAGAGTCCCATTGACTCAGATACACACTGGTCCTGGGGATAGACTAGGGAGAAAAGTCAGAGACTGTCCCATTGACTCAGATACACACTGGTCCAGGTGATGGACTGGGGAGAAAGGTCAGAGAGTGTCCCATTGACTCAGATACACACTGGTCCTGGGGATAGAATAGGGAGAAATGTCAGAGAGAGTCCCATTGACTCAGATAAACACTGGTCCTGGGGATAGACTGGGGAGAAAGGTCAGAGAGTTCCATTGACTCAGATAAACGCTGCTCCTGGGGTTAGACTGGGGAGAAAGATCAGAGAGTGTCCCATTGACTCAGATAAATACTGGTACTGGGGATGGACTGGGGAGAAAGGTCAGAGAGAGTCCCATTGACTCAGATACACACTGGTCCTGGGGATAGACTGGGGAGAAAGATCAGAGAGTGTCCCATTGACTCAGATAAACACTGGTCCTGGGGATAGAATGGGGAGAAAGGTCAGAGAGAGCCCCATTGACTCAGATACAAACTGGTCCTGGGGATAGACTGGGGAGAAATGTCAGAGAGAGTCCCATTGACACAGATACACACTGGTCCTGGGGATAGACTGGGGAGAAAGGTCAGAGAGTGTCCCATTGACTCAGATACACACTGGTCCTGGGGATAGACTGGGGAGAAAGGTCAGAGAGAGTCCCATTGACTCAGATACATACTGGTCTTGGTGATCTGGGGAGAAAGGTCAGAGAGAGTCCCATTGACTCAGATACACACTGGTCCTGGGGATAGACTGGGGAGAAAGGTCAGAGAGTCCCATTGACTCAGATAAATACTGGTCCTGGGGATAAACTGGGGAGAAAGGTCAGAGAGAGTTCCATTGACTCAGATACGCGCTGCTCCTGGGGTTAGACTGGGGAGAAAGATCAGAGAGAGTCCCATTGACTCAGATAAAAACTGGTCCTGGGGGACAGGGGAGAAAGGTCAGAGAGAATCCCATTGACTCAGATACACACTGGTCCTGGGGATAGACTGGGGAGAAAGGTCAGAGAGTCCCAATAACTCAGATACAAATTGGTCCTGGGGATAGACTGGGGAGAAAGTTCAGAGAGAGTCCCATTGACTCAGATACACACTGGTCCTGGGGATAGACTGGGGAGAAAGGTCAGAGAGAGTCCCATTGACTCAGATACACACTGGTCCTGGGCAGAGACTGGGGAGAAAGGTCAGAGAGAGTCCCATTGACTCAGATACAAACTGGTCCTGGGGATAAACTGGGGAGAAAGGTCAGAGAGTGTCCCATTGACTCAGATACACACTGGTCCTGGGGATAGACTGGGGAGAAAAGTCAGAGAGAGTCCCATTGACTCAGATACATACTGGTCCTGGGGATCTGGGGAGAAAGGTCAGAGAGAGTCCCATTGACTCAGATACAAACTGGTCCTGGGGATAGACTGGGGAGAAAGGTCAGAGAGAGTCCCATTGACTCAGATAAACACTGGTCCTGGAGGTAGACTGGGGAGAAAGGTCAGAGAGTCCCATTGACTCAGATACACACTGGTCCTGCGGATAGACTGGGGAGAAAGGTCAGAGAGAGTCCCATTGACTCAGATGAAAACTGGTCCTGGGGATAGACTAGGGAGAAAAGTCAGAGACTGTCCCATTGACTCAGATACACACTGGTCCAGGTGATAGACTGGGGAGAAAGGTCAGAGAGTGTCCCATTGACTCAGATACACACTGGTCCTGGGGATAGACGAGGGAGAAATGTCAGAGAGAGTCCCATTGACTCAGATAAACGCTGGTCCTGGGGATAGACTGGGGAGAAAGGTCAGAGAGTTCCATTGACTCAGATAAACGCTGCTCCTGGGGTTAGACTGGGGAGAAATATCAGAGAGTGTCCCATTGACTCAGATAAATACTGGTACTGGGGATAGACTGGGGAGAAAGGTCAGAGAGAGTCCCATTGACTCAGATACACACTGGTCCTGGGGATAGACTGGGGAGAAAGATCAGAGAGTGTCCCATTGACTCAGATAAACACTGGTCCTGGGGATAGAATGGGGAGAAAGGTCAGAGAGAGCCCCATTGACTCAGATACAAACTGGTCCAGGGGATAGACTGGGGAGAAAAGTCAGAGAGAGTCCCATTGACACAGATAAACACTGGTCCTGGGGATAGACTGGGACAAAGATCAGAGAGTGTCCCATTGTCTCAGATACACACTGGTCCTGGGGATAGACTGTGGAGAAAGGTCAGAGAGTCCCATTGACTCAGATACAAACTGGTCCTGGGGATAGACTGGGGAGAAAGGTCATTGAGAATCCCATTGACTCAGATACACACTGGTCCTGGGGATAGACTGGGGAGAAAGGTCAGAGAGTCCCATTGACTCAGATAAACACTGGTCCTGGGGATAAACTGGGGAGAAAGGTCAGAGAGAGTTCCATTGACTCAGATACGCGCTGCTCCTGGGGTTAGACTGGGGAGAAAGGTCAGAGAGAATCCCATTGACTCAGATACACACTGGTCCTGGGGATAGACTGGGGAGAAAGGTCAGAGAGTCCCATTAACTCAGATACAAACTGGTCCTGGGGATAGACTGGGGAGAAAGTTCAGAGAGAGTCCCATTGACTCAGATACACACTTGTCCTGGGGATGGACGGGGGGGAAAGGTCAGAGAGAGTCCCATTGACTCAGATACACACTGGACCTGGGGAGAGACTGGGGAGAAAGGTCAGAGAGAGTCCCATTGACTCAGATACAAACTGGTCCTGGGGATAAACTGGGGAGAAAGGTCAGAGAGTGTCCCATTGACTCAGATACACACTGGTCCTGGGGATAGACTGGGGAGAAAGGTCAGAGAGAGTCCCATTGACTCAGATACATACTGGTCCTGGGGATCTGGGGTGAAAGGTCAGAGAGAGTCCCATTGACTCAGATACACACTGGTCCTGGGGATAGACTGGGGAGAAAGGTCAGAGAGTCCCATTGACTCAGATAAACACTGGTCCTGGGGATAAACTGGGGAGAAAGGTCAGAGAGAGTTCCATTGACTCAGATACGCGCTGCTCCTGGGGTTAGACTGGGGAGAAAGATCAGAGAGAGTCCCATTGACTCAGATAAAAACTGGTCCTGGGGGACTGGGGAGAAAGGTCAGAGAGAGTCCCATTGACTCAGATACACACTGGTCCTGGGGAGAGACTGGGGAGAAACGTCAGAGAGAGTCCCATTGACTCAGATACAAACTGGTCCTGGGGATAAACTGGGGAGAAAGGTCAGAGAGTGTCGCATTGACTCAGATACACACTGGTCCTGGGGATAGACTGGGGAGTAAGGGTCAGGGAGAGTCCCATTGACTCAGATACATACTGGTCCTGGGGATCTGAGGAGAAAGGTCAGAGAGAGTCCCATTGATTCAGATACAAACTGGTCCTGGGGATAGACTGGGGAGAAAGGTCAGAGAGAGTCCCATTGACTCAGATACACACTGGTCCTGGGGATGGACTGGGGGGAAAGGTCAGAGAGAGTCCCATTGACTCAGATACACACTGGTCCTGGGGGACTGGGGAGAAAGGTCAGAGAGAGTCCCATTGACTCAGATACACACTCGTCCTGGGGATAGACTGGGGAGAAAGGTCAGTGAGGGTCCCATTGACTCAGATACACATTGGTCCTGGGAATAGACTGGGGAGAAAAGTCAGAGACTGTCCCATTGACTCAGATACACACTGGTCGAGGTGATAGACTGGGGAGAAAGGTCAGAGAGTGTCCCATTGACTCAGATACACACTGGTCCTGGGGATAGACGAGGGAGAAATGTCAGAGAGATTCCCATTGACTCAGATAAACACTGGTCCTGGGGATAGACTGGGGAGAAAGGTCAGAGAGTTCCATTGACTCAGATAAACGCTGCTCCTGGGCTTAGACTGGGGAGAAAGATCAGAGAGTGTCCCATTGACTCAGATAAATACTGGTGCTGGGGAGAGACTGGGGAGAAAGGTCAGAGAGAGTTCCATTGACTCAGATACACACTGGTCCTGGGGATAGACTGGGGAGAAAAATCAGAGAGTGTCCCATTGACTCAGATAAACACTGGTCCTGGGGATAGAATGGGGAGAAAGGTCAGAGAGAGCCCCATTGACTCAGATACAAACTGGTCCTGGGGATAGACTGGGGAGAAAAGTCAGAGAGAGTCCCATTGACACAGATACACACTGGTCCTGGGGATAGACTGGGGAGAAAGTTCAGAGAGTGTCCCATTGACTCAGATACACACTGGTCCTGGGGTTAGACTGTGGAGAAAGGTCAGAGAGTCCCATTGACACAGATACACACTGGTCCTGGGGATAGACTGGGGAGAAAGGTCAGTGAGAATCCCATTGACTCAGATACACACTGGTCCTGGGGATAGACTGGGGAGAAAGGTCAGAGAGTCCCATTGACTCAGATAAATACTGGTCCTGGGGATAAACTGGGGAGAAAGTTCAGAGAGAGTTCCATTGACTCAGATACGCGCTGCTCCTGGGGTTAGACTGGGGAGAAAGATCAGAGAGAGTCCCATTGACTCAGATAAAAACTGGTCCTGGGGGACTGGGGAGAAAGGTCAGAGAGAATCCCATTGACTCAGATACACACTGGTCCTGGGGATAGACTGGGGAGAAAGGTCAGAGAGTCCCATTAACTCAGATACAAACTGGTCCTGGGGATAGACTGGGGAGAAAGTTCAGAGAGAATCCCATTGACTCAGATACACACTGGTCCTGGGGATAGACTGGGGAGAAAGGTCAGAGAGAGTCCCATTGACTCAGATACACACTGGTCCTGGGGAGAGACTGGGGAGAAAGGTCAGAGAGAGTCCCATTGACTCAGATACAAACTGGTCCTGGGGATAAACTGGGGAGAAATGTCAGAGAGTGTCCCATTGACTCAGATACACACTGGTCCTGGGGATAGACTGTGGAGAAAGGTCAGAGAGAGTCCCATTGACTCAGATACATACTGGTCCTGGGGATCTGGGGAGAAAGGTCAGAGAGAGTCCCATTGACTCAGATACAAACTGCTCCTGGGGATAGACTGGGGAGAAAGGTCAGAGAGAGTCCCATTGACTCAGATAAACACTGGTCCTGGGGGTAGACTGGGGAGAAAGGTCAGAGAGTCCCATTGACTCAGATATACACTGGTCCTGCGGATAGACTGGGGAGAAAGGTCAGAGAGAGTCCCATTGACTCAGATGAACACTGGTCCTGGGGATAGACTAGGGAGAAAAGTCAGAGACTGTCCCATTGACTCAGATACACACTGGTCCAGGTGATAGACTGGGGAGAAAGGTCAGAGAGTGTCCCATTGACTCAGATACACACTGGTCCTGGGGATAGACTGGGGAGAAATGTCAGAGAGAGTCCCATTGACTCAGATAAACACTGGTCCTGGGGATAGACTGGGGAGAAAGGTCAGAGAGTTCCATTGACTCAGATAAACGCTGCTCCTGGGGTTAGACTGGGGAGAAAAATCAGAGAGTGTCCCATTGACTCAGATAAATACTGGTACTGGGGATAGACTGGGGAGAAAGGTCAGAGAGAGTCCCATTGACTCAGATACACACTGGTCCTGGGGATAGACTGGGGAGAAAGATCAGAGAGTGTCCCATTGACTCAGATAAACACTGGTCCTGTGGATAGAATGGGGAGAAAGGTCAGAGAGAGCCCCATTGACTCAGATACAAACTGGTCCTGGGGAGAGACTGGGGAGAAAAGTCAGAGAGAGTCCCATTGACACAGATACACACCTGTCCTGGGGATAGACTGGGGAGAAAGGTCAGAGAGTGTCCCATTGACTCAGGTACACACTGGTCCTGGGGATAGACTGTGGAGAAAGGTCAGAGAGTTCCATTGACTCAGATACGCGCTGCTCCTGGGGTTAGACTGGGGAGAATGATCAGAGAGAGTCCCATTGACTCAGATAAAAACTGGTCCTGGGGGACTGGGGAGAAAGGTCAGAGAGAATCCCATTGACTCAGATACACACTGGTCCTGGGTATAGACTGGGGAGAAAGGTCAGAGAGTCCCATTAACTCAGATACAAACTGGTCCTGGGGATAGACTGGGGAGAAAGTTCAGAGAGAGTCCCATTGACTCAGATACACACTGGTCCTGGGGATAGACTGGGGAGAAAGGTCAGAGAGAGGCCCATTGACTCAGATACACACTGGTCCTGGGGAGAGACTGGGGAGAAACGTCAGAGAGAGTCCCATTGACTCAGATACAAATTGGTCCTGGGGATAAACTGGGGAGAAAGGTCAGAGAGTGTCCCATTGACTCAGATACACACTGGTCCTGGGGATAAACTGGGGAGCAAGGTCAGAGAGTGTCCCATTGACTCAGATACACACTGGTCCTGGGGATAGACTGGGGAGAAAGGTCAGAGAGAGTCCCATTGACTCAGATACATACTGGTCCTGGGGATCTGGGGAGAAAGGTCAGAGAGAGTCCCATTGATTCAGATACAAACTGGTCCTGGGGATAGAATGGGGAGAAAGGTCAGAGAGAGCCCCATTGACTCAGATACAAACTGGTCCTGGGGTTAGACTGGGGAGAAAAGTCAGAGAGAGTCCCATTGACACAGATAAACACTGATCCTGGGGATAGACTGGGGAGAAAGTTCAGAGAGTGTCCCATTGACTCAGATACACACTGGTCCTGGGGATAGACTGTGGAGAAAGGTCAGAGAGTCCCATTGACTCAGATACACACTGGTCCTGGGGATAGACTGGGGAGAAAGGTCAGTGAGAATCCCATTGACTCAGATACACACTGGTCCTGGGGATAGACTGGGGAGAAAGGTCAGAGAGTCCCATTGACTCAGATAAACACTGGTCCTGGGGATAAACTGGGAGAAAGGTCAGAGAGAGTTCCATTGACTCAGATACGCGCTGCTCCTGGGGTTAGACTGGGGAGAAAGATCAGAGAGAGTCCCATTGACTCAGATAAATACTGGTCCTGGGGGACTGGGGAGAAAGGTCAGAGAGAATCCCATTGACTCAGATACACACTGGTCCTGGGGATAGACTGGGGAGAAAGGTCAGAGAGTCCCATTAACTCAGATACAAACTGGTCCTGGGGATAGACTGGGGAGAAAGTTCAGAGAGAGTCCCATTGACTCAGATACACACTTGTCCTGGGGATAGACTGGGGAGAAAGGTCAGAGAGAGTCCCATTGACTCAGATACACACTGGTCCTGGGGAGAGACTGGGGAGAAAGGTCAGAGAGAGTCCCATTGACTCAGATACAAACTGGTCCTGGGGATAAACTGGGGAGAAAGGTCAGAGAGTGTCCCATTGACTCAGATACACACTGGTCCTGGGGATAGACTGGGGAGAAAGGTCAGAGAGAGTAACATTGACTCAGATACAAACTGGTCCTGGGGATAAACTGGGGAGAAAGGTCAGAGAGTGTCCCATTGACTCAGATACACACTTGTCCTGGGGATAGACTGGGGAGAAAGGTCAGAGAGAGTCCCATTGACTCAGATACATACTGGTCCTGGGGATCTGGGGAGAAAGGTCAGAGAGAGTCCCATTGATTCAGATACAAACTGGTCCTGGGGATAGACTGGGGAGAAAGGTCAGAGAGACTCCCATTGACTCAGATAAACACTGGTCCTGGGAGTAGACTGGGGAGAAAGGTCAGAGAGTCCCATTGACTCAGATACACACTGGTCCTGCGGATAGACTGGGGAGAAAGGTCAGAGAGAGTCCCATTGACTCAGATGAACACTGGTCCTGGGGATAGACTGGGGAGAAAGGTCAGAGAGAATCCCATTGCCTCAGATACACACTGGTCTTGGGCATAGACTGGGGAGAAAGGTCAGAGAGAGTCCCATTGACTCAGATAAGCACTGGTCCTGGGGATAGACTGGGGAGAAAGGTCAGAGAGAGTCCCATTGACTCAGATACACACTGGTCCTGGGGTTAGACTGGGGAGAAATATCAGAGAGCGTCCCATTGACTCAGATAAACACTGGTCCTGGGGATAGACTGGGGAGAAAGGTCAGTGAGTGTTCTATTGACTCAGATACACACTGGTCCTGGGGATAGACTGGGGAGAAAGGTCAGAGAGTGTCCCATTGACTCAGATAAACACTGGTCCTGGGGATGGGCTGGGGAGAAATGTCAGAGAGTGTCCCATTGACTCAGATACGCGCTGCTCCTGGGGTTAGACTGGGGAGAAAGATCAGAGAGAGTCCCATTGACTCAGATAAAAACTGGTCCTGGGGGACTGGGGAGAAAGATCAGAGAGAGTCCCATTGACTCAGATACACACTGGTCCTGGGGATAGACTGGGGAGAAAGGTCAGAGAGAGTCCCATTGACTCAGATACACACTGGTCCTGGGGATAGACTGGGGAGAAAGGTCAGAGAGAGGCCCATTGACTCACATACACACTGGTCCTGGGGAGAGACTGGGGAGAAACGTCAGAGAGAGTCCCATTGACTCAGATACAAACTGGTCCTGGGGATAAACTGGGGAGAAAGGTCAGAGAGTGTCCCATTGACTCAGATACACACTGGTCCTGGGGATAGACTGGGGAGAAAGGTCAGAGAGTGTCCCATTGACTCAGATACATACTGGTCCTGGGGATCTGGGGAGAAAGGTCAGAGAGAGTCCCACTAATTCAGATACAAACTGGTCCTGGGGATAGACTGGGGAGAAAGGTCAGAGAGAGTCCCATTGACTCAGATACACACTGGTCCTGGGGATGGACTGGGGGGAAAGGTCAGAGAGAGTCCCATTGACTCAGATACACACTGGTCCTGGGGGACTGGGGAGAAAGGTCAGAGAGAGTCCCATTGACTCAGATACACACTGGTCCTGGGGATAGACTGGGGAGAAAGGTCAGTGAGGGTCCCATTGACTCAGATACACATTGGTCCTGGGGATAGACTGGGGAGAAAGGTCAGAGAGAGTCCCATTGACTCAGATACACACTGGTCCTGGGGATAGACTAGGGAGAAAAGTCAGAGACTGTCCCATTGACTCAGATACACACTGGTCCAGGTGATAGACTGGGGAGAAAGGTCAGAGAGTGTCCCATTGACTCAGATACACACTGGTCCTGGGGATAGACCAGGGAGAAATGTCAGAGAGAGTCCCATTGACTCAGATAAACACTGGTCCTGGGGATAGACTGGGGAGAAAGGTCAGAGAGTTCCATTGACTCAGATAAACGCTGCTCCTGGGGTTAGACTGGAGATAAAGATCAGAGAGTGTCCCATTGACTCAGATAAATACTGGTACTGGGGATAGACTCGGGAGAAAGGTCAGAGAGAGTCCCATTGACTCAGATACACACTGGTCCTGGGGATAGACTGGGGAGAAAGATCAGAGAGTGTCCCATTGACTCAGATAAACACTGGTCCTGGGGATAGAATGGGGAGAAAGGTCAGAGAGAGCCCCATTGACTCAGATACAAACTGGTCCTGGGGATAGACTGGGGAGAAAAGTCAGAGAGAGTCCCATTGACACAGATACACACTGGTCCTGGGGATAGACTGGGGAGAAAGGTCAGAGAGTGTCCCATTGACTCAGATACACACTGGTCCTGGGGATAGACTGTGGAGAAAGGTCAGAGAGTCCCATTGACTCAGATACACACTGGTCCTGGGGATAGACTGGGGAGAAAGTTCAGTGAGAATCCCATTGACTCAGATACACACTGGTCCTGGGGATAGACTGGGGAGAAAGGTCAGAGAGTCCCATTGACTCAGATAAATACTGGTCCTGGGGATAAACTGGGGAGAAAGTTCAGAGAGAGTTCCATTGACTCAGATACGCACTGCTCCTGGGGTTAGACTGGGGAGAAAGATCAGAGAGAGTCCCATTGACTCAGATAAAAACTGGTCCTGGGGGACTGGGGAGAAAGGTCAGAGAGAATCCCATTGACTCAGATACACACTGGTCCTGGGGATAGACTGGGGAGAAAGGTCAGAGAGTCCCATTAACTCAGATACAAACTGGTCCTGGGGATAGACTGGGGAGAAAGTTCAGAGAGAGTCCCATTGACTCAGATACAAACTGGTCCTGGGGATAGACTGGGGAGAAAGGTCAGAGAGAGTCCCATTGACTCAGATACACATTGGTCCTGGGGAGAGACTGGGGAGAAAGGTCAGAGAGAGTCCCATTGACTCAGATACAAACTGGTCCTGGGGATAAACTGGGGAGAAAGGTCAGAGAGTGTCCCATTGACTCAGATACACACTGGTCCTGGGGATAGACTGGAGAGAAAGGTCAGAGAGAGTCCCATTGACTCAGATACATACTGGTCCTGGGAATCTGTGGAGAAAGGTCAGAGAGAGTCCCATTGACTCAGATACAAACTGGTCCTGGGGATAGACTGGGGAGAAAGGTCAGAGAGAGTCCCATTGACTCAGATAAACACTGGTCCTGGGGGTAGACTGAGGAGAAAGGTCAGAGAGTCCCATTGACTCAGATATACACTGGTCCTGCGGATAGACTGGGGAGAAAGGTCAGAGAGAGTCCCATTGACTCAGATGAACACTGGTCCTGGGGATAGACTAGGGAGAAAAGTCAGAGACTGTCCCATTGACTCAGATACACACTGGTCCAGGTGATAGACTGGGGAGAAAGGTCAGAGAGTGTCCCATTGACTCAGATACACACTGGTCCTGGGGATAGACTAGGGAGAAATGTCAGAGAGAGTCCCATTGATTCAGATAAACACTGGTCCTGGGGATAGACTGGGGAGAAAGGTCAGAGAGTTCCATTGACTCAGATAAACGCGGCTCCTGGGGTTAGACTGGGGAGAAAGATCAGAGAGTGTCCCATTGACTCAGATAAACACTGGTCCTGTGGATAGAATGGGGAGAAAGGTCAGAGAGAGCCCCATTGACTCAGATACAAACTGGTCCTGGGGAGAGACTGGGGAGAAAAGTCAGAGAGAGTCCCATTGACACAGATACACACTGGTCCTGGGGATAGACTGGGGACAAAGGTCAGAGAGTGTCCCATTGACTCAGGTGCACACTGGTCCTGGGGATAGACTGTGGAGAAAGGTCAGAGAGTCCCATTGACTCAGATACACACTGGTCCTGGGGATAGACTGGGGAGAAAGGTCAGTGAGAATCCCATTGACTCAGATACACACTGGTCCTGGGGATAGACTGGGGAGAAAGGTCAGAGAGTCCCATTGACTCAGATAAACACTGGTCCTGGGGATAAACTGGGGAGAAAGGTCAGAGAGAGTTCCATTGACTCAGATACGCGCTGCTCCTGGGGTTAGACTGGGGAGAAAGATCAGAGAGAGTCCCATTGACTCAGATAAAAACTGGTCCTGGGGGACTGGGGAGAAAGGTCAGAGAGAATCCCATTGACTCAGATACACACTGGTCCTGGGGATAGACTGGGGAGAAAGGTCAGAGAGAGGCCCATTGACTCAGATACACACTGGTCCTGGGGAGAGACTGGGGAGAAACGTCAGAGAGAGTCCCATTGACTCAGATACAAACTGGTCCTGGGGATAAACTGGGGAGAAAGGTCAGGGAGTGTCCCATTGACTCAGATACACACTGGTCCTGGGGATAGACTGGGGAGAAAGGTCAGAGAGAGTCCCATTGACTCAGATACATACTGGTCCTGGGGATCTGGGGAGAAAGGTCAGAGAGAGTCCCATTGATTCAGATACAAACTGGTGCTGGGGATAGACTGGGGAGAAAGGTCAGAGAGAGTCCCATTGACTCAGATACACACTGGTCCTGGGGATGGACTGGGGGGAAAGGTCAGAGAGAGTCCCATTGACTCAGATACACACTGGTCCTGGGGGACTGGGGAGAAAGGTCAGAGAGAGTCCCATTGACTCAGATACACACTGGTCCTGGGGATAGACTAGGGAGAAAAGTCAGAGACTGTCCCATTGACTCAGATACACACTGGTCCAGGTGATAGACTGGGGAGAAAGGTCAGAGAGTGTCCCATTGACTCAGATACACACTGGTCCTGGGGATAGACTAGGGAGAAATGTCAGAGAGAGTCCCATTGACTCAGATAAACACTGGTCCTGGGGATAGACTGGGGAGAAAGGTCAGAGAGTTCCATTGACTCAGATAAACGCTGCTCCTGGGGTTAGACTGGGGAGAAAGATCAGAGAGTGTCCCATTGACTCAGATAAATACTGGTACTGGGGATAGACTGGGGAGAAAGGTCAGAGAGAGTCCCATTGACTCAGATACACACTGGTCCTGGGATAGACTGGGGAGAAAGATCAGAGAGTGTCCCATTGACTCAGATAAACACTGGTCCTGGGGATAGAATGGGGAGAAATATCAGAGAGCGTCCCATTGACTCAGATAAACACTGGTCCTGGGGATAGACTGGGGAGAAAGGTCAGTGAGTGTTCTATTGACTCAGATACACACTGGTCCTGGGGATAGACTGGGGAGAAAGGTCAGAGAGTGTCCCATTGACTCAGATAAACACTGGTCCTGGGGATGGACTGGGGAGAAAGGTCAGAGAGTGTCCCATTGACTCAGATACGCGCTGCTCCTGGGGTTAGACTGGGGAGAAAGATCAGAGAGAGTCCCATTGACTCAGATAAAAACTGGTCCTGGGGGACTGGGGAGAAAGGTCAGAGAGAGTCCCATTGACTCAGATACACACTGGTCCTGGGGATAGACTGGGGAGAAAGGTCAGAGAGAGTCCCATTGACTCAGATACACACTGGTCCTGGGGATAGACTGGGGAGAAAGGTCAGAGAGAGGCCCATTGACTCACATACACACTGGTCCTGGGGAGAGACTGGGGAGAAACGTCAGAGAAAGTCCCATTGACTCAGATACAAACTGGTCCTAGGGATAAACTGGGGAGAAAGGTCAGAGAGTGTCCCATTGACTCAGATACACACTGGTCCTGGGGATAGACTGGGGAGAAAGGTCAGAGAGTGTCCCATTGACTCAGATACATACTGGTCCTGGGGATCTGGGGAGAAAGGTCAGAGAGAGTCCCACTAATTCAGATACAAACTGGTCCTGGGGATAGACTGGGGAGAAAGGTCAGAGAGAGTCCCATTGACTCAGATACACACTGGTCCTGGGGATGGACTGGGGGGAAAGGTCAGAGAGAGTCCCATTGACTCAGATACACACTGGTCCTGGGGGACTGGGGAGAAAGGTCAGAGAGAGTCCCATTGACTCAGATACACACTGGTCCTGGGGATAGACTGGGGAGAAAGGTCAGTGAGGGTCCCATTGACTCAGATACACATTGGTCCTGGGGATAGACTGGGGAGAAAGGTCAGAGAGAGTCCCATTGACTCAGATACACACTGGTCCTGGGGATAGACTAGGGAGAAAAGTCAGAGACTGTCCCATTGACTCAGATACACACTGGTCCAGGTGATAGACTGGGGAGAAAGGTCAGAGAGTGTCCCATTGACTCAGATACACACTGGTCCTGGGGATAGACCAGGGAGAAATGTCAGAGAGAGTCCCATTGACTCAGATAAACACTGGTCCTGGGGATAGACTGGGGAGAAAGGTCAGAGAGTTCCATTGACTCAGATAAACGCTGCTCCTGGGGTTAGACTGGAGATAAAGATCAGAGAGTGTCCCATTGACTCAGATAAATACTGGTACTGGCGTTAGACTCGGGAGAAAGGTCAGAGAGAGTCCCATTGACTCAGATACACACTGGTCCTGGGGATAGACTGGGGAGAAAGATCAGAGAGTGTCCCATTGACTCAGATAAACACTGGTCCTGGGGATAGAATGGGGAGAAAGGTCAGAGAGAGCCCCATTGACTCAGATACAAACTGGTCCTGGGGATAGACTGGGGAGAAAAGTCAGAGAGAGTCCCATTGACACAGATACACACTGGTCCTGGGGATAGACTGGGGAGAAAGGTCAGAGAGTGTCCCATTGACTCAGATACACACTGGTCCTGGGGATAGACTGTGGAGAAAGGTCAGAGAGTCCCATTGACTCAGATACACACTGGTCCTGGGGATAGACTGGGGAGAAAGTTCAGTGAGAATCCCATTGACTCAGATACACACTGGTCCTGGGGATAGACTGGGGAGAAAGGTCAGAGAGTCCCATTGACTCAGATAAATACTGGTCCTGGGGATAAACTGGGGAGAAAGTTCAGAGAGAGTTCCATTGACTCAGATACGCACTGCTCCTGGGGTTAGACTGGGGAGAAAGATCAGAGAGAGTCCCATTGACTCAGATAAAAACTGGTCCTGGGGGACTGGGGAGAAAGGTCAGAGAGAATCCCATTGACTCAGATAAACACTGGTCCTGGGGATAGACTGGGGAGAAAGGTCAGAGAGTCCCATTAACTCAGATACAAACTGGTCCTGGGGATAGACTGGGGAGAAAGTTCAGAGAGAGTCCCATTGACTCAGATACAAACTGGTCCTGGGGATAGACTGAGGAGAAAGGTCAGAGAGAGTCCCATTGACTCAGATACACATTGGTCCTGGGGAGAGACTGGGGAGAAAGGTCAGAGAGAGTCCCATTGACTCAGATACAAACTGGTCCTGGGGATAAACTGGGGAGAAAGGTCAGAGAGTGTCCCATTGACTCAGATACACACTGGTCCTGGGGATAGACTGGAGAGAAAGGTCAGAGAGAGTCCCATTGACTCAGATACATACTGGTCCTGGGAATCTGTGGAGAAAGGTCAGAGAGAGTCCCATTGACTCAGATACAAACTGGTCCTGGGGATAGACTGGGGAGAAAGGTCAGAGAGAGTCCCATTGACTCAGATAAACACTGGTCCTGGGGGTAGACTGAGGAGAAAGGTCAGAGAGTCCCATTGACTCAGATATACACTGGTCCTGCGGATAGACTGGGGAGAAAGGTCAGAGAGAGTCCCATTGACTCAGATGAACACTGGTCCTGGGGATAGACTAGGGAGAAAAGTCAGAGACTGTCCCATTGACTCAGATACACACTGGTCCAGGTGATAGACTGGGGAGAAAGGTCAGAGAGTGTCCCATTGACTCAGATACACACTGGTCCTGGGGATAGACTAGGGAGAAATGTCAGAGAGAGTCCCATTGATTCAGATAAACACTGGTCCTGGGGATAGACTGGGGAGAAAGGTCAGAGAGTTCCATTGACTCAGATAAACGCGGCTCCTGGGGTTAGACTGGGGAGAAAGATCAGAGAGTGTCCCATTGACTCAGATAAACACTGGTCCTGTGGATAGAATGGGGAGAAAGATCAGAGAGAGCCCCATTGACTCAGATACAAACTGGTCCTGGGGAGAGACTGGGGAGAAAAGTCAGAGAGAGTCCCATTGACACAGATACACACTGGTCCTGGGGATAGACTGGGGACAAAGGTCAGAGAGTGTCCCATTGACTCAGGTACACACTGGTCCTGGGGATAGACTGTGGAGAAAGGTCAGAGAGTCCCATTGACTCAGATACACACTGGTCCTGGGGATAGACTGGGGCGAAAGGTCAGTGAGAATCCCATTGACTCAGATACACACTGGTCCTGGGGATAGACTGGGGAGAAAGGTCAGAGAGTCCCATTGACTCAGATAAACACTGGTCCTGGGGATAAACTGGAGAGAAAGGTCAGAGAGAGTTCCATTGACTCAGATACGCGCTGCTCCTGGGGAGAGACTGGGGAGAAACGTCAGAGAGAGTCCCATTGACTCAGATACAAACTGGTCCTGGGGATAAACTGGGGCGAAAGGTCAGGGAGTGTCCCATTGACTCAGATACACACTGGTCCTGGGGATAGACTGGGGAGAAAGGTCAGAGAGAGTCCCATTGACTCAGATACATACAGGTCCTGGGGATCTGGGGAGAAAGGTCAGAGAGAGTCCCATTGATTCAGATACAAACTGGTGCTGGGGATAGACTGGGGAGAAAGGTCAGAGAGAGTCCCATTGACTCAGATACACACTGGTCCTGGGGATGGACTGGGGGGAAAGGTCAGAGAGAGTCCCATTGACTCAGTTACACACTGGTCCTGGGGGACTGGGGAGAAAGGTCAGAGAGAGTCCCATTGACTCAGATACACACTGGTCCTGGGGATAGACTGGGGAGAAAGGTCAGAGAGAGTCCCATTGACTCAGATACACACTGGTCCTGGGGATAGACTAGGGAGAAAAGTCAGAGACTGTCCCATTGACTCAGATACACACTGGTCCAGGTGATAGACTGGGGAGAAAGGTCAGAGAGTGTCCCATTGACTCAGATACACACTGGTCCTGGGGATAGACTAGGGAGAAATGTCAGAGAGAGTCCCATTGACTCAGATAAACACTGGTCCTGGGGATAGACTGGGGAGAAAGGTCAGAGAGTTCCATTGACTCAGATAAACGCTGCTCCTGGGGTTAGACTGGGGAGAAAGATCAGAGAGTGTCCCATTGACTCAGATACAAACTGGTCCTGGGGATAGACTGGGGAGAAAAGTCAGAGAGTGTCCCATTGACTCAGATACACACTGGTCCTGGGGATAGACTGTGGAGAAAGGTCAGAGAGTTCCATTGACTCAGATACACACTGGTCCTGGGGATAGACTGGGGAGAAAGGTCAGTGAGAATCCCATTGACTCAGATACACACTGGTCCTGAGGATAGACTGGGGAGAAAGGTCAGAGAGTCCCATTGACTCAGATAAATACTGGTCCTGGGGATAAACTGGGGAGAAAGGTCAGAGAGAGTTCCATTGACTCAGATACGCGCTGCTCCTGGGGTTAGACTGGGGAGAAAGATCAGAGAGAGTCCCATTGACTCAGATAAAAACTGGTCCTGGGGGACAGGGGAGAAAGGTCAGAGAGAATCCCATTGACTCAGATACACACTGGTCTTGGGGATAGACTGGGGAGAAAGGTCAGAGAGTCCCAATAACTCAGATACAAATTGGTCCTGGGGATAGACTGGGGAGAAAGTTCAGAGAGAGTCCCATTGACTCAGATACACACTGGTCCTGGGGATAGACTGGGGAGAAAGGTCAGAGAGAGTCCCATTGACTCAGATACACACTGGTCCTGGGCAGATACTGCGGAGAAAGGTCAGAGAGAGTCCCATTGACTCAGATACAAACTGGTCCTGGGGATAAACTGGGGAGAAAGGTCAGAGAGTGTCCCATTGACTCAGATACACACTGGTCCTGGGGATAGACTGTGGAGAAAGGTCAGAGAGTTCCATTGACACAGATACACACTGGTCCTGGGGATAGACTGGGGAGAAAGGTCAGAGAGTGTCCCATTGACTCAGATACACACTGGTCCTGGGGATAGACTGTGGAGAAAGGTCAGAGAGTTCCATTGACTCAGATACACACTGGTCCTGGGGATAGACTGGGGAGAAAGGTCAGTGAGAATCCCATTGACTCAGATACACACTGGTCCTGGGGATAGACTGGGGAGAAAGGTCAGAGAGTCCCATTGACTCAGATAAATACTGGTCCTGGGGATAAACTGGGGAGAAAGGTCAGAGAGAGTTCCATTGACTCAGATACGCGCTGCTCCTGGGGTTAGACTGGGGAGAAAGATCAGAGAGAGTCCCATTGACTCAGATAAAAACTGGTCCTGGGGGACAGGGGAGAAAGGTCAGAGAGAATCCCATTGACTCAGATACACACTGGTCTTGGGGATAGACTGGGGAGAAAGGTCAGAGAGTCCCAATAACTCAGATACAAATTGGTCCTGGGGATAGACTGGGGAGAAAGTTCAGAGAGAGTCCCATTGACTCAGATACACACTGGTCCTGGGGATAGACTGGGGAGAAAGGTCAGAGAGAGTCCCATTGACTCAGATACACACTGGTCCTGGGCAGAGACTGGGGAGAAAGGTCAGAGAGAGTCCCATTGACTCAGATACAAACTGGTCCTGGGGATAAATTGGGGAGAAAGGTCAGAGAGTGTCCCATTGACTCAGATACACACTGGTCCTGGGGATAGACTGGGGAGAAAAGTCAGAGAGAGTCCCATTGACTCAGATACATACTGGTCCTGGGGATCTGGGGAGAAAGGTCAGAGAGAGTCCCATTGACTCAGATACAAACTGGTCCTGGGGATAGACTGGGGAGAAAGGTCAGAGAGAGTCCCATTGACTCAGATAAACACTGGTCCTGGGGGTAGACTGGGGAGAAAGGTCAGAGAGTCCCATTGACTCAGATACACACTGGTCCTGCGGATAGACTGGGGAGAAAGGTCAGAGAGAGTCCCATTGACTCAGATGAACACTGGTCCTGGGGATAGACTAGGGAGAAAAGTCAGAGACTGTCCCATTGACTCAGATACACACTGGTCCAGGTGATAGACTGGGGAGAAAGGTCAGAGAGTGTCCCATTGACTCAGATACACACTGGTCCTGGGGATAGACTAGGGAGAAATGTCACAGAGAGTCCCATTGACTCAGATAAACACTGGTCCTGGGGATAGACTGGGGAGAAAGGTCAGAGAGTTCCATTGACTCAGATAAACGCTGCTCCTGGGGTTAGACTGGGGAGAAAGATCAGAGAGTGTCCCATTGACTTAGATAAATACTGGTACTGGGGATAGACTGGGGAGAAAGGTCAGAGAGAGGTCCCATTGACTCAGATACACACTGGTCCTGGGGATAGACTGGGGAGAAAGATCAGAGAGTGTCCCATTGACTCAGATAAACACTGGTACTGGGGATAGAATGGGGAGAAAGGTCAGAGAGAGCCCCATTGACTCAGATACAAACTGGTCCTGGGGATAGACTCGGGAGAAAAGTCAGAGAGAGTCCCATTGACACAGATAAACACTGGTCCTGGGGATAGACTGGGGAGAAAGTTCAGAGAGTGTCCCATTGACTCAGATACACACTGGTCCTGGGGATAGACTGTGGAGAAAGGTCAGAGAGTCCCATTGACTCAGATACACACTGGTCCTGGGGATAGACTGGGGAGAAAGGTCAGTGAGAATCCCATTGACTCAGATACACACTGGTCCTGGGGATAGACTGGGGAGAAAGGTCAGAGAGTCCCATTGACTCAGATAAACACTGGTCCTGGGGATAAACTGGGGAGAAAGGTCAGAGAGAGTTCCATTGACTCAGATACGCGCTGCTCCTGGGGTTAGACTGGGGAGAAAGATCATAGAGAGTCCCATTGACTCAGATAAAAACTGGTCCTGGGGGACTGGGGAGAAAGGTCAGAGAGAATCCCATTGACTCAGATACACACTGGTCCTGGGGATAGACTGGGGAGAAAGGTCAGAGAGTCCCATTAACTCAGATACAAACTGGTCCTGGGGATAGACTGGGGAGAAAGTTCAGAGAGAGTCCCATTGACTCAGATACACACTGGTCCTGGGGATAGACTGGGGAGAAAGGTCAGTGAGAATCCCATTGACTCAGATACACACTGGTCCTGGGGATAGACTGGGGAGAAAGGTCAGAGAGTCCCATTGACTCAGATAAACACTGGTCCTGGGGATAAACTGGGGAGAAAGGTCAGAGAGAGTTCCATTGACTCAGATACGCGCTGCTCCTGGGGTTAGACTGGGAGAAAGATCAGAGAGAGTCCCATTGACTCAGATACATACTGGTCCTGGGGATCTGGGGAGAAAGGTCAGAGAGAGTCCCATTGATTCAGATACAAACTGGTGCTGGGGATAGACTGGGGAGAAAGGTCAGAGAGAGTCCCATTGACTCAGATACACACTGGTCCTGGGGATGGACTGGGGGGAAAGGTCAGAGAGAGTCCCATTGACTCAGATACACACTGGTCCTGGGGGACTGGGGAGAAAGGTCAGAGAGAGTCCGATTGACTCAGATACACACTGGTCCTGGGGATAGACTAGGGAGAAAAGTCAGAGACTGTCCCATTGACTCAAATACACACTGGTCCAGGTGATAGACTGGGGAGAAAATAAGAGAGTGTCCCATTGACTCAGATACACACTGGTCCTGGGGATAGACTAGGGAGAAATGTCAGAGAGAGTCCCATTGACTCAGATAAACACTGGTCCTGGGGATAGACTGGGGAGAAAGGTCAGAGAGTTCCATTGACTCAGATAAACGCTGCTCCTGGGGTTAGACTGGGGAGAAAGATCAGAGAGTGTCCCATTGACTCAGATACAAACTGGTCCTGGGGATAGACTGGGGAGAAAAGTCAGAGAGTGTCCCATTGACTCAGATACACACTGGTCCTGGGGATAGACTGTGGAGAAAGGTCAGAGAGTTCCATTGACTCAGATAAACGCTGCTCCTGGGGTTAGACTGGGGAGAAAGATCAGAGAGTGTCCCATTGACTCAGATACACACTGGTCCTGGGGATAGACTGGGGAGAAAGGTCAGAGAGTCCCATTGACTCAGATAAATACTGGTCCTGGGGATAAACTGGGGAGAAAGGTCAGAGAGAGTTCCATTGACTCAGATACGCGCTGCTCCTGGGGTTAGACTGGGGAGAAAGATCAGAGAGAGTCCCATTGACTCAGATAAAAACTGGTCCTGGGGGACAGGGGAGAAAGGTCAGAGAGAATCCCATTGACTCAGATACACACTGGTCTTGGGGATAGACTGGGGAGAAAGGTCAGAGAGTCCCAATAACTCAGATACAAATTGGTCCTGGGGATAGACTGGGGAGAAAGTTCAGAGAGAATCCCATTGACTCAGATACACACTGGTCCTGGGGATAGACTGGGGAGAAAGGTCAGAGAGAGTCCCATTGACTCAGATACACACTGGTCCTGGGCAGAGACTGTGGAGAAAGGTCAGAGAGAGTCCCATTGACTCAGATACAAACTGGTCCTGGGGATAAACTGGGGAGAAAGGTCAGAGAGTGTCCCATTGACTCAGTTACACACTGGTCCTGGGGATAGACTGTGGAGAAAGGTCAGAGAGTTCCATTGACACAGATACACACTGGTCCTGGGGATAGACTGGGGAGAAAGGTCAGAGAGTGTCCCATTGACTCAGATACACACTGGTCCTGGGGATAGACTGTGGAGAAAGGTCAGAGAGTTCCATTGACTCAGATACACACTGGTCCTGGGGATAGACTGGGGAGAAAGGTCAGTGAGAATCCCATTGACTCAGATACACACTGGTCCTGGGGATAGACTGGGGAGAAAGGTCAGAGAGTCCCATTGACTCAGATAAATACTGGTCCTGGGGATAAACTGGGGAGAAAGGTCAGAGAGAGTTCCATTGACTCAGATACGCGCTGCTCCTGGGGTTAGACTGGGGAGAAAGATCAGAGAGAGTCCCATTGACTCAGATAAAAACTGGTCCTGGGGGACAGGGGAGAAAGGTCAGAGAGAATCCCATTGACTCAGATACACACTGGTCTTGGGGATAGACTGGGGAGAAAGGTCAGAGAGTCCCAATAACTCAGATACAAATTGGTCCTGGGGATAGACTGGGGAGAAAGTTCAGAGAGAGTCCCATTGACTCAGATACACACTGGTCCTGGGGATAGACTGGGGAGAAAGGTCAGAGAGAGTCCCATTGACTCAGATACACACTGGTCCTGGGCAGAGACTGGGGAGAAAGGTCAGAGAGAGTCCCATTGACTCAGATACAAACTGGTCCTGGGGATAAACTGGGGAGAAAGGTCAGAGAGTGTCCCATTGACTCAGATACACACTGGTCCTGGGGATAGACTGGGGAGAAAAGTCAGAGAGAGTCCCATTGACTCAGATACATACTGGTCCTGGGGATCTGGGGAGAAAGGTCAGAGAGAGTCCCATTGACTCAGATACAAACTGGTCCCGGGGATAGACTGGGGAGAAAGGTCAGAGAGAGTCCCATTGACTCAGATAAACACTGGTCCTGGGGGTAGACTGGGGAGAAAGGTCAGAGAGTCCCATTGACTCAGATACACACTGGTCCTGCGGATAGACTGGGGAGAAAGGTCAGAGAGAGTCCCATTGACTCAGATGAACACTGGTCCTGGGGATAGACTAGGGAGAAAAGTCAGAGACTGTCCCATTGACTCAGATACACACTGGTCCAGGTGATAGACTGGGGAGAAAGGTCAGAGAGTGTCCCATTGACTCAGATACACACTGGTCCTGGGGATAGACTAGGGAGAAATGTCACAGAGAGTCCCATTGACTCAGATAAACACTGGTCCTGGGGATAGACTGGGGAGAAAGGTCAGAGAGTTCCATTGACTCAGATAAACGCTGCTCCTGGGGTTAGACTGGGGAGAAAGATCAGAGAGTGTCCCATTGACTTAGATAAATACTGGTACTGGGGATAGACTGGGGAGAAAGGTCAGAGAGAGGTCCCATTGACTCAGATACACACTGGTCCTGGGGATAGACTGGGGAGAAAGATCAGAGAGTGTCCCATTGACTCAGATAAACACTGGTCCTGGGGATAGAATGGGGAGAAAGGTCAGAGAGAGCCCCATTGACTCAGATACAAACTGGTCCTGGGGATAGACTGGGGAGAAAAGTCAGAGAGAGTCCCATTGACACAGATAAACACTGGTCCTGTGGATAGACTGGGGAGAAAGTTCAGAGAGTGTCCCATTGACTCAGATACACACTGGTCCTGGGGATAGACTGTGGAGAAAGGTCAGAGAGTCCCATTGACTCAGATACACACTGGTCCTGGGGATAGACTGGGGAGAAAGGTCAGTGAGAATCCCATTGACTCAGATACACACTGGTCCTGGGGATAGACTGGGGAGAAAGGTCAGAGAGTCCCATTGACTCAGATAAACACTGGTCCTGGGGATAAACTGGGGAGAAAGGTCAGAGAGAGTTCCATTGACTCAGATACGCGCTGCTCCTGGGGTTAGACTGGGGAGAAAGATCATAGAGAGTCCCATTGACTCAGATAAAAACTGGTCCTGGGGGACTGGGGAGAAAGGTCAGAGAGAATCCCATTGACTCAGATACACACTGGTGCTGGGGATAGACTGAGGAGAAAGGTCAGAGAGTCCCATTAACTCAGATACAAACTGGTCCTGGGGATAGACTGGGGAGAAAGTTCAGAGAGAGTCCCATTGACTCAGATACACACTTGTCCTGGGGATAGACTGGGGAGAAAGGTCAGAGAGAGTCCCATTGACTCAGATACACACTGGTCCTGGGGAGAGACTGGGGAGAAAGGTCAGAGAGAGTCCCATTGACTCAGATACACACTGGTCCTGGGGATAGACTGGGGAGAAAGGTCAGAGAGAGTCCCATTGACTCAGATACATACTGGTCCTGGGGATCTGGGGAGAAAGGTCAGAGAGAGTCCCATTGATTCAGATACAAACTGGTCCTGGGGTTAGACTGGGGAGAAAGGTCAGAGAGAGTCCCATTGACTCAGATAAACACTGGTCCTGGGAGTAGACTGGGGAGAAAGGTCAGAGAGTCCCATTGACTCAGATACATACTGGTCCTGGGGATCTGGGGAGAAAGGTCAGAGAGAGTCCCATTGATTCAGATACAAACTGGTCCTGGGGATAGACTGGGGAGAAAGGTCAGTGAGAATCCCATTGACTCAGATACACACTGGTCCTGGGGATAGACTGGGGAGAAAGATCAGAGAGTGTCCCATTGACTCAGATAAACACTGGTCCTGGGGATAGAATGGGGAGAAAGGTCAGAGAGAGCCCCATTGACTCAGATACAAACTGGTCCTGGGGATAGACTGGGGAGAAAAGTCAGAGAGAGTCCCATTGACACAGATAAACACTGGTCCTGGGGATAGACTGGGGAGAAAGGTCAGAGAGTGTCCTATTGACTCAGATACACACTGGTCCTGGGGATAGACTGTGGAGAAAGGTCAGAGAGTCCCATTGACTCAGATACACACTGGTCCTGGGGATAGACTGGGGAGAAAGGTCAGTGAGAATCCCATTGACTCAGATACACACTGGTCCTGGGGATAGACTGGGGAGAAAGGTCAGAGAGTCCCATTGACTCAGATAAACACTGGTCCTGGGGATAAACTGGGGAGAAAGGTCAGAGAGAGTTCCATTGACTCAGATACGCGCTGCTCCTGGGGTTAGACTGGGGAGAAAGATCATAGAGAGTCCCATTGACTCAGATAAAAACTGGTCCTGGGGGACTGGGGAGAAAGGTCAGAGAGAATCCCATTGACTCAGATACACACTGGTCCTGGGGATAGACTGGGGAGAAAGGTCAGAGAGTCCCATTAACTCAGATACAAACTGGTCCTGGGGATAGACTGGGGAGAAAGTTCAGAGAGAGTCCCATTGACTCAGATACAAACTGGTCCTGGGGATAGACTGGGGAGAAAGGTCAGAGAGAGTCCCATTGACTCAGATAAACACTGGTCCTGGGAGTAGACTGGGGAGAAAGGTCAGAGAGTCCCATTGACTCAGATACACACTGGTCCTGCGGATAAACTGGGGAGAAAGGTCAGAGAGAGTCCCATTGACTCAGATGAACACTGGTCCTGGGGATAGACTGGGGAGAAAGGTCAGAGAGAGTCCCATTGCCTCAGATACACACTGGTCTTGGGCATAGACTGGGGAGAAAGGTCAGAGAGAGTCCCATTGACTCAGATAAGCACTGGTCCTGGGGATAGACTGGGGAGAAAGGTCAGAGAGAGTCCCATTGACTCAGATACACACTGGTCCTGGGGTTAGACTGGGGAGAAATATCAGAGAGCGTCCCATTGACTCAGATAAACACTGGTCCTGGGGATAGACTGGGGAGAAAGGTCAGTGAGTGTTCTATTGACTCAGATACACATTGGTCCTGGGGATAGACTGGGGAGAAAGGTCAGAGAGTGTCCCATTGACTCAGATAAACACTGGTCCTGGGGATGGACTGGGGAGAAAGGTCAGAGAGTGTCCCATTGACTCAGATACACACTGGTCCTGGGGATAGACTGGGGAGAAAGGTCAGAGAGTGTCCCATTGACTCAGATACACACTGGTCCTGGGGATAGACTGGGGAGAAAGATCAGAGAGTGTTCTGTTGACTCAGATACACACTGGTCCTGGGGATAGACTGGGGAGAAAGGTCAGAGAGAGTCCCATTGACTCAGATAAACACTGGTCCTGGGGATGGACTGAGGGAAATGTTCAGAGAGAGTCCCATTGACTCAGATGCACACTGGTCCTGGGGAACTGGGGAGAAAAGTCAGAGAGAGTCCCATTTACTCAGATAAACACTGATCCTGGGGATAGACTGGGTAGAAAGGTCAGAGAGAGTCCCATTGACTCAGATAAACACTGGTCCTGGGGATAGACTGGGGAGAAAGGTCAGAGAGTGTCCCATTGACTCAGATACACACTGGTCCTGGGGATGGACTGGGGAGAAAGGTCAGAGCGAGTCCCATTGACTCAGGTACACACTGGTCGTGGGGATCGACTTGGGAGAAAGGTCAGAGAGAGTCCCTTGACTCAGATAAACACTGGTCCTCGGGATAGACTGGGGAGCAAGATTAGAGAGAGTCCCATTTTCTCAGATACACACTGGTCCTGGGGATAGACTGGGAAGAAAGGTCAGAGAGAGTCCCATTGACTCAGATAAACATTGGTCCTGGGGATAGACTGGGGAGAAAGGTCAGAGAGTGTCCAATTGACTTAGATACACACAGGTCCTGGGGATCGACTGGGTAGAAAGGTCAGAGAGAGTCCCATTGACTCAGATACACACTGGTCCTGGGGATAGACTGGGGAGAAAGGTCAGAGAGAGTCCCATTGACTCAGATACACACTGGTCCTGGGGATAGACTGGGGAGAAATATCAGAGAGTGTCCCATTGACTCAGATACAAACTGGTCCTGGGAATAGACTGGGGAGAAAGGTCAGAGAGTTCCATTGACTCAGATAAACACTGGTCCAGGGGAGAGACTGGGGTGAAAGATCAGAGAGTGTCCCATTGACTCAGATAAATACTGGTCCTGGGGATAGACTGGGGAGAAAGGTCAGAGAGAGTTCCTTTGACTCAGATACATGCAGCACCTGGGGTTAGACTGGGGAGAAAGATCAGAGAGAGTCCCATTGACTCAGATAAAAACTGGTCCTGGGGGATTGGGGAGAAAGGTCAGAGAGAGTTCCATTGACTCAGATACACACTGGTCCTGGGGATAGACTGGGGAGAAAGATCAGAGAGTGTCCCATTGACTCAGATAAACACTGGTCCTGGGGATAGAATGGGGAGAAAGGTCAGAGAGAATCCCATTGACTCAGATACACACTGGTCCTGGGGATAGACTGGGGAGAAATTTTCAGAGAGTCCCATTGACTCAGATACACACTGGTCCTGGGGATAGACTGGGGAGAAAGGTCAGAGAGAGTCCCATTGACTCAGATACACACTGGTCCTGGGGATAGACTGGGGAGAAAAGTCAGAGAGAGGCCCATTGACTCAGATACACACTGGTCCTGGGGAGAGAATGGGGAGAAACATAGAAACATAGAAACATAGAAACATAGAAACATAGAAACATAGAAACATAGAAACATAGAAACATAGAAACATAGAAACATAGAAAATAGGTGCAGGAGCAGGCCATTCAGCCCTTCTAGCCTGCACCGCCATTCAATGAGTTCATGGCTGAACATGAAACTTCAGTACCCCCTTCCTGCTTTCTCGCCATAACCCTTGATCCCCCGAGTAGTAAGGACTTCATCTAACTCCCTTTTGAATATATTTAGTGAATTGGCCTCAACTACTTTCTGTGGTAGAGAATTCCACAGGTTCACCACTCTCTGGGTGAAGAAGTTTCTCCTCATCTCGGTCCTAAATGGCTTACCCCTTATCCTCAGACTGTGACCCCTGGTTCTGGACTTCCCCAACATTGGGAACATTCTTTCTGCATCTAACCTGTCTAAACCCGTCAGAATTTTAAACGTTTCTATGAGGTCCCCTCTCATTCTTCTGAACTCCAGTGAATACAAGCCTAGTTGATCCAGTCTTTCTTGATAGGTCAGTCCCGCCATCCCGGGAATCAGTCTGGTGAACCTTCGCTGCACTCCCTCAATAGCAAGAATGTCCTTCCTCAAGTTAGGAGACCAAAACTGTACACAATACTCCAGGTGTGGCCTCACCAAGGCCCTGTACAACTGTAGCAACACCTCCCTGCCCCTGTATTCAAATCCCCTCGCTATGAAGGCCAACATGCCATTTGCTTTCTTAACCGCCTGCTGTACCTGCATGCCAACCTTCAATGACTGATGTACCATGACACCCAGGTCTCGTTGCACCTTCCCTTTTCCTAATCTGTCACCATTCAGATAATAGTCTGTCTCTCTGTTTTTACCACCAAAGTGGATAACCTCACATTTATCCACATTATACTTCATCTGCCATGCATTTGCCCACTCACCTAACCTATCCAAGTCACTCTGCAGCCTAATAGCATCCTCCTCGCAGCTCACACTGCCACCCAACTTAGTATCATCCGCAAATTTGGAGATACTGCATTTAATCCCCTCGTCTAAATCATTAATGTACAATGTAAACAGCTGGGGCCCCAGCACAGAACCTTGCGGCACTCCACTAGTCACTGCCTGCCATTCTGAAAAGTACCCGTTTACTCCTACTCTTTGCTTCCTGTCTGACAACCAGTTCTCAATCCACGTCAGCACACTACCCCCAATCCCATGTGCTTTAACTTTGCACATTAATCTCTTGTGTGGGACCTTGTCGAAAGCCTTCTGAAAGTCCAAATATACCACATCAACTGGTTCTCCTTTGTCCACTTTACTGGAAACATCCTCAAAAAATTCCAGAAGATTTGTCAAGCATGATTTCCCTTTCACAAATCCATGCTGACTTGGACCTATCATGTCACCATTTTCCAGATGCACTGCTATGACATCCTTAATAATTGATTCCATCATTTTACCCACTACTGAGGTCAGGCTGACCGGTCTATAATTCCCTGTTTTCTCTCTCCCTCCTTTTTTAAAAAGTGGGGTTACATTGGCTACCCTCCACTCCATAGGAACTGATCCAGAGTCAATGGAATGTTGGAAAATGACTGTCAATGCATCCGCTATTTCCAAGGCCACCTCCTTAAGTACTCTAGGATGCAGGCCATCAGGCCCTGGGGATTTATCTGCCTTCAATCCCATCAATTTCCCCAACACAATTTCCCGACTAATAAAGATTTCCCTCAGTTCCTCTTCCTTACTAGACCCTCTGACCCCTTTTATATCCGGAAGGTTGTTTGTATCCTCCTTAGTGAATACCGAACCAAAGTACTTGTTCAATTGATCCGCCATTTCTTTGTTCCCCGTTATGACTTCCCCTGATTCTGACTGCAGGGGACCTACGTTTGTCTTCACCAACCTTTTTCTCTTTACATACCTATAGAAACTTTTGCAATCCGCCTTAATGTTCCCTGCAAGCTTCTTCTCGTACTCCATTTTCCCTGTCCTAATCAAACCCTTTGTCCTCCTCTGCTGAGTTCTAAATTTCTCCCAGTCCCCAGGTTCGCTGCTATTTCTGGCCAATTTGTATGCCACTTCCTTGGCTTTAATACTATCCCTGATTTCCCTAGATAGCCACGGTTGAGCCACCTTCCCCTTTTTATTTTTACGCCAGACAGGAATGTACAATTGTTGTACTTCATCCATGCGGTCTCTAAATGTCTGCCATTGCCCATCCACAGTCAACCCCCTAAGTATCATTCGCCAATCTATCCTAGCCAATTCTCGCCTCATACCTTCAAAGTTACCCTTCTTTAAGTTCTGGACCATGGTCTCTGAATTTACTGTTTCATTCTCCATCCTAATGCAGAATTCCACCATATTATGGTCACTCTTCCCCAAGGGGCCTCGCACAATGAGATTGCTAATTAATCCTCTCTCATTACACAACACCCAGTCCAAGATGGCCTCCCCCCTAGTTGGTTCCTCAACATATTGGTCTAGAAAACCATCCCTTATGCACTCCAGGAAATCCTCCTCCACCGTATTGCTTCCAGTTTGGCTAGCCCAATCTATGTGCATATTAAAGTCACCCATTATAACTGCTACACCTTTATTGCATGCACCCCTAATTTCCTGTTTGATGCCCTCCCCAACATCCCTATTACTGTTTGGAGGTCTGTACACAACTCCTACTAACGTTTTTTGCCCTTTGGTGTTCTGCAGCTCTACCCATATAGATTCCACATCATCCAAGCTAATGTCTTTCCTAACTATTGCATTAATCTCCTCTTTAACCAGCAATGCTACCCCACCTCCTTTTCCTTTTATTCTATCCTTCCTGAATGTTGAATACCCCTGAATGTTGAGTTCCCAGCCCTGATCATCCTGGAGCCACGTCTCCGTAATCCCAATCACATCATAACGTCAGAGAGAGTCCCATTGACTCAGATACAAACTGGTCCTGGGGATAAACTGGGGAGAAAGGTCAGGGAGTGTCCCATTGACTCAGATACACACTGGTCCTGGGGATAGACTGGGGAGAAAGGTCAGAGAGAGTCCCATTGACTCAGATACATACTGGTCCTGGGGATCTGGGGAGAAAGGTCAGAGAGAGTCCCATTGATTCAGATACAAACTGGTGCTGGGGATAGACTGGGGAGAAAGGTCAGAGAGAGTCCCATTGACTCAGATACACACTGGTCCTGGGGATGGACTGGGGGGAAAGGTCAGAGAGAGTCCCATTGACTCAGATACACACTGGTCCTGGGGGACTGGGGAGAAAGGTCAGAGAGAGTCCCATTGACTCAGATACACACTGGTCCTGGGGATAGACTGGGGAGAAAGGTCAGTGAGGGTCCCATTGACTCAGATACACACTGCTCCTGGGGATAGACTGGGGGTAAAGGTCAGAGAGAGTCCCATTGACTCAGATACACACTGGTCCTGGGGATAGACTAGGGAGAAAAGTCAGAGACTGTCCCATTGACTCAGATACACACTGGTCCAGGTGATAGACTGGGGAGAAAGGTCAGAGAGTGTCCCATTGACTCAGATACACACTGGTCCTGGGGATAGACTAGGGAGAAATGTCAGAGAGAGTCCCATTGACTCAGATAAACACTGGTCCTGGGGATAGACTGGGGAGAAAGGTCAGAGAGTTCCATTGACTCAGATAAACGCTGCTCCTGGGGTTAGACTGGGGAGAAAGATCAGAGAGTGTCCCATTGACTCAGATACAAACTGGTCCTGGTGATAGACTGGGGAGAAAAGTCAGAGAGTGTCCCATTGACTCAGATACACACTGGTCCTGGGGATAGACTGTGGAGAAAGGTCAGAGAGTTCCATTGACTCAGATACACACTGGTCCTGGGGATAGACTGGGGAGAAAGGTCAGAGAGTCCCAATAACTCAGATACAAATTGGTCCTGGGGATAGACTGGGGAGAAAGTTCAGAGAGAGTCCCATTGACTCAGATACACACTGGTCCTGGGGATAGACTGGGGAGAAAGGTCAGAGAGAGTCCCATTGACTCAGATACACACTGGTCCTGGGCAGAGACTGGGGAGAAAGGTCAGAGAGAGTCCCATTGACTCAGATACAAACTGGTCCTGGGGATAAACTGGGGAGAAAGGTTAGAGAGTGTCCCATTGACTCAGATACACACTGGTCCTGGGGATAGACTGGGGAGAAAAGTCAGAGAGAGTCCCATTGACTCAGATACATACTGGTCCTGGGGATCTGGGGAGAAAGGTCAGAGAGAGTCCCATTGACTCAGATACAAACTGGTCCTGGGGATAGACTGGGGAGAAAGGTCAGAGAGAGTCCCATTGACTCAGATAAACACTGGTCCTGGGGGTAGACTGGGGAGAAAGGTCAGAGAGTCCCATTGACTCAGATACACACTGGTCCTGCGGATAGACTGGGGAGAAAGGTCAGAGAGAGTCCCATTGACTCAGATGAACACTGGTCCTGGGGATAGACTAGGGAGAAAAGTCAGAGACTGTCCCATTGACTCAGATACACACTGGTCCAGGTGATAGACTGGGGAGAAAGGTCAGAGAGTTCCATTGACTCAGATAAACGCTGCTCCTGGGGTTAGACTGGGGAGAAAGATCAGAGAGTGTCCCATTGACTCAGATAAATACTGGTACTGGGGATAGACATAGAAACATAGAAACATAGAAAATAGGTGCAGGAGTAGGCCATTCGGCCCTTCTAGCCTGCACCGCCATTCAATGAGTTCATGGCTGAACATTCACTTCAGTACCCCATTCCTGCTTTCTCGCCATACCCCTTGATCCCCCTAGCAGTAAGGACCTCATCTAACTCCTTTTTGAATATATTTAGTGAATTGGCCTCAACAACTTTCTGTGGTAGAGAATTCCACAGGTTCACCACTCTCTGGGTGAAGAAGTTCCTCCGCATCTCGGTCCTAAATGGCTTACCCCTTATCCTTAGACTGTGACCCCTGGTTCTGGACTTCCCCAACATTGGGAACATTCTTCCTGCATCTAACCTGTCTAACCCCGTCAGAATTTTATATGTTTCTATGAGGTCCCCTCTCATTCTTCTGAACTCCAGTGAATACAAGCCCAGTTGATCCAGTCTTTCTTGATAGGTCAGTCCCGCCATCCCGGGAATCAGTCTGGTGAACCTTCGCTGCACTCCCTCAATAGCAAGAATGTCCTTCCTCAGGTTAGGAGACCAAAACTGTACACAATACTCCAGGTGTGGCCTCACCAATGCCCTGTACAACTGTAGCAACACCTCCCTGCCCCTGTACTCAAATCCCCTTGCTATGAAGGCCAACATGCCATTTGCTTTCTTAACCGCCTGCTGCACCTGCATGCCAACATTCAATGACTGATGTACCATGACACCCAGGTCTCTTTGCACCTCCCCTTTTCCTAATCTGTCACCATTCAGATAATAGTCTGTCTCTCTGTTTTTACCACCAAAGTGGATAACCTCACATTTATCCACATTATACTTCATCTGCCATGCATTTGCCCACTCACCTAACCTATCCAAGTCGCTCTGCAGCCTCACAGCATCCTCCTCGCAGCTCACACTGCCACCCAACTTAGTGTCATCCGCAAACTTGGAGATACTACACTCAATCCCCTCATCTAAATCATTAATGTACAGTGTAAACAGCTGGGGCCCCAGCACAGAACCCTGCGGTACCCCACTAGTCACTGCCTGCCATTCTGAAAAGTACCCATTTACTCCTACTCTTTGCTTCCTGTCTGACAACCAGTTCTCAATCCATGTCAGTACACTACCCCCAATCCCATGTGCTCTAACTTTGCACATCAATCTCTTGTGTGGGACCTTGTCGAACGCCTTCTGAAAGTCCAAATATACCACATCAACTGGTTCTCCCTTATCCACTCTACTGGAAACATCCTCAAAAAATTCCAGAAGATTTGTCAAGCATGATTTCCCTTTCACAAATCCATGCTGACTTGGACCTATCATGTCACCTCTTTCCAAATGCACTGCTATGACATCCTTAATAATTGATTCCATCATTTTACCCACTACCGATGTCAGGCTGACCGGTCTATAATTCCCTGTTTTCTCTCTCCCTCCTTTTTTAAAAAGTGGGGTTACATTGGCTACCCTCCACTCCATAGGAACTGATCCAGAGTCAATGGAATGTTGGAAAATGACTGTCAACGCATCCACTATTTCCAAGGCCACCTCCTTAAGTACTCTGGGATGCAGTCCATCAGGCCCTGGGGATTTATCGGCCTTCAATCCCATCAATTTCCCCAACACAATTTCCCGGCTAATAAGGATTTCCCTCAGTTCCTCCTCCTTACTAGACCCCCCGACCCCTTTTATAACCGGAAGGTTGTTCGTGTCCTCCTTCGTGAATACCGAACCAAAGTACTTGTTCAATTGGTCCGCCATTTCTTTGTTCCCCGTTATGACTTCCCCTGATTCTGACTGCAGGGGACCTACGTTTGTCTTTACTAACCTTTTTCTCTTTACATATCTATAGAAACTTTTGCAATCCGTCTTAATGTTCCCTGCAAGCTTCTTCTCATACTCCATTTTCCCTGCCCTAATCAAACCCTTTGTCCTCCTCTGCTGAGTTCTAAATTTCTCCCAGTCCCCAGGTTCGCTGCTATTTCTGGCCAATTTGTATGCCACTTCCTTGGCTTTAATACTATCCCTGATTTCCCTTGATAGCCACGGTTGAGCCACCTTCCCTTTTTTATTTCTATGCCAGACAGGAATGTACAATTGTTGTAGTTCATCCATGCGGTCTCTAAATGTCTGCCATTGCCCATCCACAGTCAACCCCTTAAGTATCATTCGCCAATCCATCCCAGCCAATTCACGCCTCATACCCTCAAAGTTAGCCTTCTTTAAGTTCTGGACCATGGTCTCTGAATTAACTGTTTCATTCTCCATCCTAATGCAGAATTCCACCATATTATGGTCACTCTTCCCCAAGGGGCCTCGCACAACGAGATTGCTAATTAATCCTTTCTCATTACATAACACCCAGTCTAAGATGGCCTCCCCCCTAGTTGGTTCCTCGACATATTGGTCTAAAAAACCATCCCTTATGCACTCCAGAAAATCCTCCTCCACCGTATTGCTTCCAGTTTGGTTAGCCCAATCTATGTGCATATTAAAGTCACCCATTATAACTGCTGCACCTTTATTGCACGCACCCCTAATTTCCTGTTTGATGCCCTCCCCAACATCACTACTACTGTTTGGAGGTCTGTACACAACTCCCACTAACGTTTTTTGCCCTTTGGTGTTCTGCAGCTCTACCCATATAGATTCCACATCATCCAAGCTAATGTCCTTCCTAACTATTGCCTTAATCTCCTCCTTAACCAGCAATGCTACCCCACCTCCTTTTCCTTTTATTCTATCCTTCCTGAATGTTGAATACCCCTGGATGTTGAGTTCCCAGCCCTGCTCATCCTGGAGCCACGTCTCCGTAATCCCAATCACATCATATTTGTTAACATCTATTTGCACAGTTAATTCATCCACCTTATTGCGGATACTCCTTGCATTAAGACACAAAGCCTTTAGGCTTGTTTTTTTAACACCCTCTGTCCTTTTAGAATTTTGCTGTACAATGGCCCTTTTTGTTCTTTGCCTTGGGTTTCTCTGCCCTCCACTTTTCCTCATCTCCTTTCTGTCTTTTGTTTTTGCCTCCTTTTTGTTTCCCTCTATCTCCCTGCATTGGTTCCCATCCCCCTGCCATATTAGTTTAACTCCTCCCCAACAGCACTAGCAAACACTCCCCCGAGGACATTGGTTCCGATTCTGCCCAGGTGCAGACCGTCCGGATTGTACTGGTCCCACCTCCCCCAGAACCGGTTCCAATGCCCCAGGAATTTGAATCCCTCCCTGCTGCACCATTGCTCAAGCCACGTATTCATCTGAGCTATCCTGCGATTCCTACTCTGACTAGCACGTGGCACTGGTAGCAATCCCGAGATTACTACTTTTGAGGTCCTACTTTTTAATTTAGCTCCTAGCTCCTTAAATTCATTTCGTAGGAACTCATCCCTTTTTTTACCTATGTCATTGGTACCAACGTGCACCACGACAACTGGCTGTTCTCCCTCCCTTTTTAGAATGTCCTCCACCCGCTCCGAGACATCCTTGACCCTTGCACCAGGGAGGCAACATACCATCCTGGAGTCTCGGTTGCGGCCGCAGAAACGCCTATCTATTCCCCTTACAATTGAATCCCCTATCACTATCGCTCTTCCACTCTTTTTCCTGCCCTCCTGTGCAACAGAGCCAGCCACGGTGCCATGAACTTGGCTGCTGCTGCCCTCCCCTGATGAGTCATCCCCCTCAACAGTACTCAAAGCGGTGTATCTGTTTTGCAGGGGGATGACCACAGGGGACCCCTGCACTACCTTCCTTGCACTACTCTTCCTGCTGGTCTTCCATTCCCTCGCTGGCTGTGGACCCTTCTCCTGCAGTAAGAGCAACTCGCTACACGTGATACTCACGTCATTCTCAGCATCGTGGATGCTCCAGAGTGAATCCACCTTCAGCTCCAACTCCGCAACGCGGACCGTCAGTAGCCGGAGGTGGACACACTTCCCGCACATGTAGTCGTCAGGGACACTGGTGTTGTCCCCGTGTTCCCACTGGGGACAACACCAGTGACTGGGGAGAAAGGTCAGAGAGAGGTCCCATTGACTCAGATACACACTGGTCCTGGGGATAGACTGGGGAGAAAGATCAGAGAGTGTCCCATTGACTCAGATAAACACTGGTCCTGGGGATAGAATGGGGAGAAAGGTCAGAGAGAGCCCCATTGACTCAGATACAAACTGGTCCTGGGGATAGACTGGGGAGAAAAGTCAGAGAGAGTCCCATTGACACAGATACACACTGGTCCTGGGGATAGACTGTGGAGAAAGGTCAGAGAGTTCCATTGACTCAGATACACACTGGTCCTGGGGATAGACTGGGGAGAATGGTCAGTGAGAATCCCATTGACTCAGATACACACTGGTCCTGGGGATAGACTGGGGAGAAAGGTCAGAGAGTCCCATTGACTCAGATAAATTCTGGTCCTGGGGATAAACTGGGGAGAAAGGTCAGAGAGAGTTCCATTGACTCAGATACGCGCTGCTCCTGGGGTTAGACTGGGGAGAAAGATCAGAGAGAGTCCCATTGACTCAGATAAAAGCTGGTCCTGGGGGACAGGGGAGAAAGGTCAGAGAGAATCCCATTGACTCAGATACACACTGGTCTTGGGGATAGACTGGGGAGAAAGGTCAGAGAGTCCCAATAACTCAGATACAAATTGGTCCTGGGGATAGACTGGGGAGAAAGTTCAGAGAGAGTCCCATTGACTCAGATACACACTGGTCCTGGGGATAGACTGGGGAGAAAGGTCAGAGAGAGTCCCATTGACTCAGATACACACTGGTCCTGGGCAGAGACTGGGGAGAAAGGTCAGAGAGAGTCCCATTGACTCAGATACAAACTGGTCCTGGGGATAAACTGGGGAGAAAGGTCAGAGAGTGTCCCATTGACTCAGATACACACTGGTCCTGGGGATAGACTGGGGAGAAAAGTCAGAGAGAGTCCCATTGACTCAGATACATACTGGTCCTGGGGATCTGGGGAGAAAGGTCAGAGAGAGTCCCATTGACTCAGATACAAACTGGTCCTGGGGATAGACTGGGGAGAAAGGTCAGAGAGAGTCCCATTGACTCAGATAAACACTGGTCCTGGGGGTAGACTGGGGAGAAAGGTCAGAGAGTCCCATTGACTCAGATACACACTGGTCCTGCGGATAGACTGGGGAGAAAGGTCAGAGAGAGTCCCATTGACTCAGATGAACACTGGTCCTGGGGATAGACTAGGGAGAAAAGTCAGAGACTGTCCCATTGACTCAGATACATACTGGTCCAGGTGATAGACTGGGGAGAAAGGTCAGAGAGTGTCCCATTGACTCAGATACACACTGGTCCTGGGGATAGACTAGGGAGAAATGTCACAGAGAGTCCCATTGACTCAGATAAACACTGGTCCTGGGGATAGACTGGGGAGAAAGATCAGAGAGTGTCCCATTGACTCAGATAAACACTGGTCCTGGGGATAGAATGGGGAGAAAGGTCAGAGAGAGCCCCATTGACTCAGATACAAACTGGTCCTGGGGATAGACTGGGGAGAAAAGTCAGAGAGAGTCCCATTGACACAGATAAACACTGGTCCTGGGGATAGACTGGGGAGAAAGGTCAGAGAGTGTCCCATTGACTCAGATACACACTGGTCCTGGGGATAGACTGTGGAGAAAGGTCAGAGAGTCCCATTGACTCAGATACACACTGGTCCTGGGGATAGACTGGGGAGAAAGGTCAGTGAGAATCCCATTGACTCAGATACACACTGGTCCTGGGGATAGACTGGGGAGAAAGGTCAGAGAGTCCCATTGACTCAGATAAACACTGGTCCTGGGGATAAACTGGGGAGAAAGGTCAGAGAGAGTTCCATTGACTCAGATACGCGCTGCTCCTGGGGTTAGACTGGGGAGAAAGATCATAGAGAGTCCCATTGACTCAGATAAAAACTGGTCCTGGGGGACTGGGGAGAAAGGTCAGAGAGAATCCCATTGACTCAGATACACACTGGTCCTGGGGATAGACTGGGGAGAAAGGTCAGAGAGTCCCATTAACTCAGATACAAACTGGTCCTGGGGATAGACTGGGGAGAAAGTTCAGAGAGAGTCCCATTGACTCAGATACACACTTGTCCTGGGGATAGACTGGGGAGAAAGGTCAGAGAGAGTCCCATTGACTCAGATACACACTGGTCCTGGGGAGAGACTGGGGAGAAAGGTCAGAGAGAGTCCCATTGACTCAGATACACACTGGTCCTGGGGATAGACTGGGGAGAAAGGTCAGAGAGAGTCCCATTGACTCAGATACATACTGGTCCTGGGGATCTGGGGAGAAAGGTCAGAGAGAGTCCCATTGATTCAGATACAAACTGGTCCTGGGGATAGACTGGGGAGAAAGGTCAGAGAGAGTCCCATTGACTCAGATAAACACTGGTCCTGGGAGTAGACTGGGGAGAAAGGTCAGAGAGTCCCATTGACTCAGATACACACTGGTCCTGCGGATAGACTGGGGAGAAAGGTCAGAGAGAGTCCCATTGACTCAGATGAACACTGGTCCTGGGGATAGACTGGGGAGAAAGGTCAGAGAGAGTCCCATTGCCTCAGATACACACTGGTCTTGGGCATAGACTGGGGAGAAAGGTCAGAGAGAGTCCCATTGACTCAGATAAGCACTGGTCCTGGGGATAGACTGGGGAGAAAGGTCAGAGAGAGTCCCATTGACTCAGATACACACTGGTCCTGGGGTTAGACTGGGGAGAAATATCAGAGAGCGTCCCATTGACTCAGATAAACACTGGTCCTGGGGATAGACTGGGGAGAAAGGTCAGTGAGTGTTCTATTGACTCAGATACACATTGGTCCTGGGGATAGACTGGGGAGAAAGGTCAGAGAGTGTCCCATTGACTCAGATAAACACTGGTCCTGGGGATGGACTGGGGAGAAAGGTCAGAGAGTGTCCCATTGACTCAGATACACACTGGTCCTGGGGATAGACTGGGGAGAAAGGTCAGAGAGTGTCCCATTGACTCAGATACACACTGGTCCTGGGGCTAGACTGGGGAGAAAGATCAGAGAGTGTTCTGTTGACTCAGATACACACTGGTCCTGGGGATAGACTGGGGAGAAAGGTCAGAGAGAGTCCCATTGACTCAGATAAACACTGGTCCTGGGGATGGACTGAGGGAAATGGTCAGAGAGAGTCCCATTGACTCAGATGCGCACTGGTCCTGGGGAACTGGGGAGAAATGTCAGAGAGAGTCCCATTTACTCAGATAAACACTGATCCTGGGGATAGACTGGGGAGAAAGGTCAGAGAGAGTCCCATTGACTCAGATAAACACTGGTCCTGGGGATAGACTGGGGAGAAAGGTCAGAGAGTGTCCCATTGACTCAGATACACACTGGTCCTGGGGATGGACTGGGGAGAAAGGTCAGAGCGAGTCCCATTGACTCAGGTACACACTGGTCGTGGGGATCGACTTGGGAGAAAGGTCAGAGAGAGTCCCTTGACTCAGATAAACACTGGTCCTCGGGATAGACTGGGGAGCAAGATTAGAGAGAGTCCCATTTTCTCAGATACACACTGGTCCTGGGGATAGACTGGGAAGAAAGGTCAGAGAGAGTCCCATTGACTCAGATACACACTGGTCCTGGGGATAGACTGTGGAGAAAGGTCAGAGAGAGTCCCATTGACTCAGATAAACACTGGTCCTGGGGATAGACTGGGGAGAAAGGTCAGAGAGAGTCCCATTGACTCAGATAAACACTGGTCCTGGGGATAGACTGGGGAGAAAGGTCAGAGAGAGTCCCATTGACTCAGATACACACTGGTCCTGGGAATAGACTGGGAAGAAAGGTCAGAGAGTGTCCCATTGATTCAGATGCGCACTGGTCCTGGGGATAGACTGGGGAGAAAGGTCAGAGAGTCCCATTGACTCAGATACACACTGGTCCTGGGGATAGACTGGGGAGAAAGGTCAGAGAGTGTCCCATTGACTCAGATACACACTGGTCCTGGGGATAGACTGGGGAGAAAGGTCAGAGAGTGTCCCATTGACTCAGATAAACACTGGTCCTGGGGATAGACTGGGGAGAAAGGTCAGAGAGAGTACCATTGACTCAGATAAACACTGGTCCTGGGGATAGACTGGGGAGAAAGGTCAGAGAGTGTCCCATTGATTCAGATACACACTGGTCCTGGGGATAGACTAGGGAGAAAGGTCAGAGAGAGTGCCATTGACTCAGATACACACGCGTCCTGGGGATAGACTGGGGAGAAAGGTCAGAGAGAGTCCCATTGACTCAGATAAACACTGGTCCTGGGGATAGACTGCGGAGAAAGGTCAGAGAGTGTCCCATTGACTCAGATACACCCTGGTCCTGGGGATGGACTGGGGTGAAATGTCAGAAAGAGTCCCATTGACTCAGATACACACTGGTCCTGGGGATAGAATGGGGAGAAAGGTCAGAGGGAGTCCCATTGACTCAGATGAACAATGGTCCTGGGGATAGACTGGGGAGAAAGGTCAGAGAGAGTCCCATTGACTCAGATAAAGACTGGTCCTGGGGATAGACTGGGGAGAAATGTCAGAGAGTGTCCCATTGACTCAGATGCACACTGGTCCTGGGGAAAGACTGGGGAGAAAGGTCAGAGAGAGTCCCATTGACTCAGGTACACACTGGTCCTGGGGATAGACTGGGGAGAAAGGTCAGAGAGTGTCCCATTGACTCAGATACACACTGGTCCTGGGGATAGACTGGGGAGAAGGTCAGAGAGTGTCATATTGACTCAGATACACACTGGCCCTCGGGGTCTGGGGAGAAAGTTCAGAGAGAGTCCCATTGACTCAGATAAATACTGGTCCTGGTGGTCTGGGGAGAAAGGTCAGAGAGAGTCCTATTGACTCAGATACACAGTGGGCCTTGGGATAGACTTGGGAGAAATGTCAGAGAGAGTCCCATTGACTCAGATACACACTGGTCCTGGGGATAGACTTGGGAGAAATGTCAGAGAGTGTCCCATTGACTCAGATACACACTGGTCCTGGGGATAGATTGGGGAGAAAGGTCAGAGAGTGTCCCATTGAATCAGATACACACTGGTCCTGAGAATAGACTGGGGAAAAAGGTCAGAGAGAGTCCCATTGACTCAGATACACACTGGTCCTGGGGATAGACTGGGGAGAAAGGTCAGAGAGTCCCATTGACTCAGATAAACACTGGTCCTGGTGGTGTGGGCAGAAAGATCGGAGAGAGTCCCATTGACTCAGATACACACTGGTCCTGGGGATAGACTGGGGAGAAAGGTCAGAGAGTCCCATTGACTCAGATAAACACTGGTCCTGGGGGTCTGGGGAGAAAGGTGAGAGAGAGTCCCATTGACTCAGATAAACACTGGTCCTGGGGATAGACTGGGGAGAAAGGCCAGAGAGTGTTCTATTGACTCAGATACACATTGTCCTGGGGGTAGACTGGGGAGAAAGGTCAGCGAGTGTCCCATTGACTCAGATACACACTGGTCCTGGGGATAGACTGGGGAGAAAGGTCAGAGAGTGTTCAATTGACTCAGATACACACTGGTCCTGGGGATAGACTGGGGAGAAAGGTCAGAGAGAGTCCCATTGACTCAGATAAACACTGGTCCTGGGGATGGACTGAGGGGAAAGATCAGAGAGAGTCCCATTGACTCAGATACACACTGGTCCTGGGGGACTGGGGAGAAAGGTCAGAGAGAGTCCCATTGACTCAGATAAACACTGGTCCTGGGGATGGACTGGGGAGAATGGTCAGAGAGAGTCCCATTGACTCAGATAAACATTGGTCCTGGGGATAGACTGGGGAGAAAGGTCAGAGAGTCTCCCATTGACTCAGATACACACTGGTCCTGGGGATCGACTGGGGAGAAAGGTCAGAGAGAGTCCCATTGACTCAGGTACACACTGGTCGTGGGGATCGACTTGGGAGAAAGGTCAGAGAGAATCCCTTGACTCAGATCAGCATTGGTCCTGGGGATAGACTGGGGAGCAACATCTGAGAGAGTCCAATTGACTCAGATACACACTGGTCCTGGGGATAGACTGGGGAGAAAGGTCAGAGAGTACCATTGACTCAGATAAACACTGGTCCTGGGGATAGACTGGGGAGAAAGTTCAGAGAGTGTCCCATTGATTCAGATGCACACTGGTCCTGGGGATAGACTGGGGAGAAAGGTCAGAGAGTCCCATTGACTCAGATACACACTGGTACTGGGGGAGTGGGGAGTAAGGTCAGAGAGTACCATTGACTCAGATACACACTGGTCCAGGGGATAGACTGTGGAGAAATGTCAGAGAGTCCCATTGACTCAGATACACACTGGTACTGGGGGACTGGGGAGAAAGGTCAGAGAGTGTCCCATTGACTCAGATACACACTGGTCCTGGGGATAGACTGGGGAGAAAGGTCAGAGAGAGTCCCATTGACTCAGATACACACTGGTCCTGGGGATAGACTGTGGAGAAAGGTCAGAGAGAGTCCCATTGACTCAGATAAACACTGGTCCTGGGGATAGACTGGGGAGAAAGGTCAGAGAGAGTCCCATTGACTCAGATAAACACTGGTCCTGGGGATAGACTGGGGAGAAAGGTCAGAGAGAGTCCCATTGACTCAGATACACACTGGTCCTGGGAATAGACTGGGGAGAAAGGTCAGAGAGTGTCCCATTGATTCAGATGCGCACTGGTCCTGGGGATAGACTGGGGAGAAAGGTCAGAGAGTCCCATTGACTCAGATACACACTGGTCCTGGGGATAGACTGGGGAGAAAGGTCAGAGAGTGTCCCATTGACTCAGATACACACTGGTCCTGGGGATAGACTGGGGAGAAAGGTCAGAGAGTACCATTGACTCAGATAAACACTGGTCCTGGGGATAGACTGGGGAGAAAGGTCAGAGAGTGTCCCATTGATTCAGATGCACACTGGTCCTGGGGATAGACTGGGGAGAAAGGTCAGAGAGTCCCATTGACTCAGATACACACTGGTCCTGGGGATAGACTGGGGAGAAAGGTCAGAGAGTGTCCCATTGACTCAGATACACACTGGTCCTGGGGATAGACTGGGGAGAAAGGTCAGAGAGTCCCATTGACTCAGATACACACTGGTAATGGGGGACTGGGGAGAAAGGTCAGAGAGTGTCCCATTGACTCAGATACACACTGTTCCTGGGGATAGACTGGGGAGAAAGGTCAGAGAGAGTCCCATTGACTCAGATACACACTGGTCCTGGGGATAGACTGGGGAGAAAGGTCAGAGAGAGTCCCATTGACTCAGATAAACACTGGTCCTGGGGATAGACTGGGGAGAAAGGTCAAAGAGTGTCCCATTGACTCAGATACACCCTGGTCCTGGGGATGGACTGGGGTGAAATATCAGAAAGAGTCCCATTGACTCAGATACACACTGGTCCTGGGAATAGAATGGGGAGAAAGGACAGAGGGAGTCCCATTGACTCAGATAAACAATGGTCCTGGGGATAGACTGGGGAGAAAGGTCAGAGAGAGTTCCATTCACTCAGAAAACACGGGTCCTGGGGATAGACTGGGGAGAAATGTCAGAGAGTGTCCCATTGACTCAGATGCACACTGGTCCTGGGGAAAGACTGGGGAGAAAGGTCAGAGAGAGTCCCATTGACTCAGGTACACACTGGTCCTGGGGATAGACTGTGGAGAAAGGTCAGAGAGTGTCCCATTGACTCAGATACACACTGGTCCTGGGGATAAACTGGGGAGAAAGGTCAGAGAGTGTCCCATTGACTCAGATACACACTGGTCCTGGGGATAGACTGGGGAGAAGGTCAGAGAGTGTCATATTGACTCTGATACACACTGGTCCTCGGGGTCTGGGGAGAAAGTTCAGAGAGAGTCCCATTGACTCAAATAAATACTGGTCCTGGGGGTCTGGGGAGAAAGGTCAGAGGGAGTCCTATTGACTCAGATACACACTGAGCCTTGGGATAGACTGGGGAGAAATGTCAGAGAGAGTCCCATTGACTCAGATACACACTGGTCCTGGGGATAGACTGGGGAGAAAGGTCAGAGAGTGTCCCATTGAATCAGATACACACTGGTCCTGAGAATAGACTGGGGAAAAAGGTCAGAGAGAGTCCCATTGACTCAGATACACACTGGTCCTGGGGATAGACTGGGGAGAAAGGTCAGAGAGTCCCATTGACTCAGATAAACACTGGTCCTGGGGGTGTGGGGAGAAAGATCGGAGAGTGTGCCATTGACTCAGATACACACTGGACCTGGGGATAGACTGGGGAGAAAGGTCAGAGAGTCCCATTGACTCAGATAAACACTGGTCCTGGGGGTCTGGGGAGAAAGTTCAGAGAGTGTCCCATTGACTCAGATACACACTGGTCCTGGGGATAGACAGGGGAGAAAGGTCAGAGAGTGTCCCATTGACTCAGATACACACTGGTCCTGGGGATAGACTGGGGAGAAAGGTCAGAGAGTGTTCAATTGACTCAGATACACACTGGTCCTGGGGATGGACTGAGAGGAAAGATCAGAGAGAGTCCCATTGACTCAGATACACACTGGTCCTGGGGGACTGGGGAGAAAGGTCAGAGAGAGACCCATTGACTCAGATAAACACTGGTCCTGGGGATGGACTGGGGAGAATGGTCAGAGAGAGTCCCATTGACTCAGATAAACATTGGTCCTGGGGATAGGCTGGGGAGAAAGGTCAGAGAGTGTCCCATTGACTCAGATACACACTGGTCCTGGGGATCGACTGGGGAGAAAGGTCAGAGAGAGTCCCATTGACTCAGATACACACTGGTCGTGGGGATCGACTTGGGAGAAAGGTCAGAGAGAATCCCTTGACTCAGATCAACACTGGTCCTGGGGATAGACTGGGGTTCAAGATCTGAGAGAGTCGCATTGACTCAGATACACACTGGTCCTGGGGATAGACTGGGGAGAAAGGTCAGAGAGTACCATTGACTCAGATAAACACTGGTCCTGGGGATAGACTGGGGAGAAAGGTCAGAGAGTGTCCCATTGATTCAGATGCACACTGGTCCTGGGGATAGACTGGGGAGAAAGGTCAGAGAGTCCCATTGACTCAGATACACACTGGTACTGGGGGACTGGGGAGAAAGGTCAGAGAGTACCATTGACTCAGATAAACACTGGTCCTGGGGATAGACTGGGGAGAAAGGTCAGAGAGTGTCCCATTGATTCAGATGCACACTGGTCCTGGGGATAGACTGGGGAGAAAGGTCAGAGAGTCCCATTGACTCAGATACACACTGGTCCTGGGGATAGACTGGGGAGAAAGGTCAGAGAGTGTCCCATTGACTCAGATACACACTGGTCCAGGGGATAGACTGAGGAGAAAGGTCAGAGAGTCCCATTGACTCAGATACACACTGGTACTGGGTGACTGTGGAGAAAGGTCAGAGAGTGTCCCATTGACTCAGATACACACTGGTCCTGGGGATAGACTGGGGAGAAAGGTCAGAGAGAGTCCCATTGACTCAGATACACACTGGTCCTGGGGATAGACTGGGGAGAAAGGTCAGAGAGAGTCCCATTGACTCAGATACACACTGGTCCTGGGGATAGACTGGGGAGAAAGGTCAGAGAGTGTTCAATTGACTCAGATACACACTGGTCCTGGGGATAGACTGGGGAGAAAGGTCAGAAAGAGTCCCATTGACTCAGATAAACACTGGTCCTGGGGATGGACTGAGGGGAAAGATCAGAGAGAGTCCCATTGACTCAGATACACACTGGTCCTGGGGGACTGGGGAGAAAGGTCAGAGAGAGTCCCATTGACTCAGATAAACACTGGTCCTGGGGATGGAGTGGGGAGAATGGTCAGAGAGAGTCCCATTGACTCAGATAAACATTGGTCCTGGGGATAGACTGGGGAGAAAAGTCAGAGAGTCTCCCATTGACTCAGATACACACTGGTCCTGGGAATCGACTGGGGAGAAAGGTCAGAGAGAGTCCCATTGACTCAGGTACACACTGGTCGTGGGGATCGACTTGGGAGAAAGGTCAGAGAGAATCCCTTGACTCAGATCAGCACTGGTCCTGGGGATAGACTGGGGAGCAAGATCTGAGAGAGTCCAATTGACTCAGATACACACTGGTCCTGGGGATAGACTGGGGAGAAAGGTCAGAGAGTACCATTGACTCAGATAAACACTGGTCCTGGGGATAGACTGGGGAGAAAGTTCAGAGAGTGTCCCATTGATTCAGATGCACACTGGTCCTGGGGATAGACTGGGGAGAAAGGTCAGAGAGTCCCATTGACTCAGATACACACTGGTACTGGGGGACTGGGGAGAAAGGTCAGAGAGTACCATTGACTCAGATACACACTGGTCCAGGGGATAGACTGTGGAGAAATGTCAGAGAGTCCCATTGACTCAGATACACACTGGTACTGGGGGACTGGGGAGAAAGGTCAGAGAGTGTCCCATTGACTCAGATACACACTGGTCCTGGGGATAGACTGGGGAGAAAGGTCAGAGAGAGTCCCATTGACTCAGATACACACTGGTCCTGGGGATAGACTGTGGAGAAAGGTCAGAGAGAATCCCATTGACTCAGATAAACACTGGTCCTGGGGATAGACTGGGGAGAAAGGTCAGAGAGAGTCCCATTGACTCAGATAAACACTGGTGCTGGGGATAGACTGGGGAGAAAGGTCAGAGAGAGTCCCATTGACTCAGATACACACTGGTCCTGGGAATAGACTGGGAAGAAAGGTCAGAGAGTGTCCCATTGATTCAGATGCGCACTGGTCCTGGGGATAGACTGGGGAGAAAGGTCAGAGAGTCCCATTGACTCAGATACACACTGGTCCTGGGGATAGACTGGGGAGAAAGGTCAGAGAGTGTCCCATTGACTCAGATACACACTGGTCCTGGGGATAGACTGGGGAGAAAGGTCAGAGAGTGTCCCATTGACTCAGATAAACACTGGTCCTGGGGATAGACTGGGGAGAAAGGTCAGAGAGAGTCCCATTGACTCAGATAAAGACTGGTCCTGGGGATAGACTGGGGAGAAATGTCAGAGTGTCCCATTGACTCAGATGCACACTGGTCCTGGGGAAAGACTGGGGAGAAAGGTCAGAGAGAGTCCCATTGACTCAGGTACACACTGGTCCTGGGGATAGACTGGGGAGAAAGGTCAGAGAGTGTCCCATTGACTCAGATACACACTGGTCCTGGGGATAGACTGGGGAGAAGGTCAGAGAGTGTCATATTGACTCAGATACACACTGGTCCTCGGCGTCTGGGGAGAAAGTTCAGAGAGAGTCCCATTGACTCAGATAAATACTGGTCCTGGGGGTCTGGGGAGAAAGGTCAGAGAGAGTCCTATTGACTCAGATACACAGTGGGCCTTGGGATAGACTTGGGAGAAATGTCAGAGAGAGTCCCATTGACTCAGATACACACTGGTCCTGGGGATAGACTTGGGCGAAAGGTCAGAGAGTGTCCCATTGACTCAGATACACACTGGTCCTGGGGATAGCCTGGGGAGAAAGGTCAGAGAGTGTCCCATTGAATCAGATACACACTGGTCCTGAGAATAGACTGGGGAAAAAGGTCAGAGAGAGTCCCATTGACTCAGATACACACTGGTCCTGGGGATAGACTGGGGAGAATGGTCAGAGAGTCCCATTGACTCAGATAAACACTGGTCCTGGTGGTGTGGGGAGAAAGATCGGAGAGAGTCCCATTGACTCAGATACACACTGGTCCTGGGGATAGACTGGGGAGAAAGGTCAGAGAGTCCCATTGACTCAGATAAACACTGGTCCTGGGGGTCTGGAGAGAAAGGTGAGAGAGAGTCCCATTGACTCAGATAAACACTGGTCCTGGGGATAGACTGGGGAGAAAGGTCAGAGAGTGTTCTATTGACTCAGATACACATTGTCCTGGGGGTAGACTGGGGAGAAAGTTCAGCGAGTGTCCCATTGACTCAGATACACACTGGTCCTGGGGATAGACTGGGGAGAAAGGTCAGAGAGTGTTCAATTGACTCAGATACACACTGGTCCTGGGGATAGACTGGGGAGAAAGGTCAGAGAGAGTCCCATTGACTCAGATAAACACTGGTCCTGGGGATGGACTGAGGGGAAAGATCAGAGAGAGTCCCATTGACTCAGATACACACTGGTCCTGGGGGACTGGGGAGAAAGGTCAGAGAGAGTCCCATTGACTCAGATAAACACTGGTCCTGGGGATGGACTAGGGAGAATGGTCAGAGAGAGTCCCATTGACTCAGATAAACATTGGTCCTGGGGATAGACTGGGGAGAAAGGTCAGAGAGTCTCCCATTGACTCAGATACACACTGGTCCTGGGGATCGACTGGGGAGAAAGGTCAGAGAGAGTCCCATTGACTCAGGTACACACTGGTCGTGGGGATCGACTTGGGAGAAAGGTCAGAGAGAATCCCTTGACTCAGATCAGCACTGGTCCTGGGGATAGACTGGGGAGCAAGATCTGAGAGAGTCCAATTGACTCAGATACACACTGGTCCTGGGGATAGACTGGGGAGAAAGGTCAGAGAGTACCATTGACTCAGATAAACACTGGTCCTGGGGATAGACTGGGGAGAAAGTTCAGAGAGTGTCCCATTGATTCAGATGCACACTGGTCCTGGGGATAGACTGGGGAGAAAGTTCAGAGAGTCCCATTGACTCAGATACACACTGGTACTGGGGGACTGGGGAGAAAGGTCAGAGAGTACCATTGACTCAGATACACACTGGTCCAGGGGATAGACTGTGGAGAAATGTCAGAGAGTCCCATTGACTCAGATACACACTGGTACTGGGGGACTGGGGAGAAAGGTCAGAGAGTGTCCCATTGACTCAGATACACACTGGTCCTGGGGATAGACTGGGGAGAAAGGTCAGAGAGAGTCCCATTGACTCAGATACACACTGGTCCTGGGGATAGACTGTGGAGAAAGGTCAGAGAGAGTCCCATTGACTCAGATAAACACTGGTCCTGGGGATAGACTGGGGAGAAAGGTCAGAGAGAGTCCCATTGACTCAGATAAACACTGGTCCTGGGGATAGACTGGGGAGAAAGGTCAGAGAGAGTCCCATTGACTCAGATACACACTGGTCCTGGGAATAGACTGGGGAGAAAGGTCAGAGAGTGTCCCATTGATTCAGATGCGCACTGGTCCTGGGGATAGACTGGGGAGAAAGGTCAGAGAGTCCCATTGACTCAGATACACACTGGTCCTGGGGATAGACTGGGGAGAAAGGTCAGAGAGTGTCCCATTGACTCAGATACACACTGGTCCTGGGGATAGACTGGGGAGAAAGGTCAGAGAGTACCATTGACTCAGATAAACACTGGTCCTGGGGATAGACTGGGGAGAAAGGTCAGAGAGTGTCCCATTGATTCAGATGCACACTGGTCCTGGGGATAGACTGGGGAGAAAGGTCAGAGAGTCCCATTGATTCAGATACACACTGGGCCTGGGGATAGACTGGGGAGAAAGGTCAGAGAGTGTCCCATTGACTCAGATACACACTGGTCCTGGGGATAGACTGGGGAGAAAGGTCAGAGAGTCCCATTGACTCAGATACACACTGGTAATGGGGGACTGGGGAGAAAGGTCAGAGAGTGTCCCATTGACTCAGATACACACTGTTCCTGGGGATAGACTGGGGAGAAAGGTCAGAGAGTCCCATTGACTCAGATACACACTGGTACTGGGGGACTGGGGAGAAAGGTCAGAGAGTACCATTGACTCAGATACACACTGGTCCAGGGGATAGACTGTGGAGAAATGTCAGAGAGTCCCATTGACTCAGATACACACTGGTACTGGGGGACTGGGGTGAAATATCAGAAAGAGTCCCATTGACTCAGATACACACTGGTCCTGGGGATAGACTGGGGAGAAAGGTCAGAGAGAGTCCCATTGACTCAGATACACACTGGTCCTGGGGATAGACTGTGGAGAAAGGTCAGAGAGAGTCCCATTGACTCAGATAAACACTGGTCCTGGGGATAGACTGGGGAGAAAGGACAGAGAGAGTCCCATTGACTCAGATAAACACTGGTCCTGGGGATAGACTGGGGAGAAAGGTCAGAGAGAGTCCCATTGACTCAGATACACACTGGTCCTGGGAATAGACTGGGGAGAAAGGTCAGAGAGTGTCCCATTGATTCAGATGCGCACTGGTCCTGGGGATAGACTGGGGAGAAAGGTCAGAGAGTCCCATTGACTCAGATACACACTGGTCCTGGGGATAGACTGGGGAGAAAGGTCAGAGAGTGTCCCATTGACTCAGATACACACTGGTCCTGGGGATAGACTGGGGAGAAAGGTCAGAGAGTACCATTGACTCAGATAAACACTGGTCCTGGGGATAGACTGGGGAGAAAGGTCAGAGAGTGTCCCATTGATTCAGATGCACACTGGTCCTGGGGATAGACTGGGGAGAAAGGTCAGAGAGTCCCATTGACTCAGATACACACTGGTCCTGGGGATAGACTGGGGAGAAAGGTCAGAGAGTGTCCCATTGACTCAGATACACACTGGTCCTGGGGATAGACTGGGGAGAAAGGTCAGAGAGTCCCATTGACTCAGATACACACTGGTAATGGGGGACTGGGGAGAAAGGTCAGAGAGTGTCCCATTGACTCAGATACACACTGTTCCTGGGGATAGACTGGGGAGAAAGTTCAGAGAGAGTCCCATTGACTCAGATACACACTGGTCCTGGGGATAGACTGGGGAGAAAGGTCAGAGAGAGTCCCATTGACTCAGATAAACACTGGTCCTGGGGATAGACTGGGGAGAAAGGTCAAAGAGTGTCCCATTGACTCAGATACACCCTGGTCCTGGGGATGGACTGGGGTGAAATATCAGAAAGAGTCCCATTGACTCAGATACACACTGGTCCTGGGAATAGAATGGGGAGAAAGGACAGAGGGAGTCCCATTGACTCAGATAAACAATGGTCCTGGGGATAGACTGGGGAGAAAGGTCAGAGAGAGTTCCATTCACTCAGAAAACACGGGTCCTGGGGATAGACTGGGGAGAAATGTCAGAGAGTGTCCCATTGACTCAGATGCACACTGGTCCTGGGGAAAGACTGGGGTGAAAGGTCAGAGAGAGTCCCATTGACTCAGGTACACACTGGTCCTGGGGATAGACTGGGGAGAAAGGTCAGAGAGTGTCCCATTGACTCAGATACACACTGGTCCTGGGGATAAACTGGGGAGAAAGGTCAGAGAGTGTCCCATTGACTCAGATACACACTGGTCCTGGGGATAGACTGGGGAGAAGGTCAGAGAGTGTCATATTGACTCAGATACACACTGGTCCTCGGGGTCTGGGGAGAAAGTTCAGAGAGAGTCCCATTGACTCAAATAAATACTAGTCCTGGGGGTCTGGGGAGAAAGGTCAGAGGGAGTCCTATTGACTCAGATACACACTGGGCTTTGGGATAGACTGGGGAGCAATGTCAGAGAGAGTCCCATTGACTCAGATACACACTGGTCCTGGGGATAGACTGGGGAGAAAGGTCAGAGAGTGTCCCATTGAATCAGATACACACTGGTCCTGAGAATAGACTGGGGAAAAAGGTCAGAGAGAGTCCCATTGACTCAGATACACACTGGTCCTGGGGATAGACTGGGGAGAAAGGTCAGAGAGTCCCATTGACTCAGATAAACACTGGTCCTGGGGGTGTGGGGAGAAAGATCGGAGAGTGTGCCATTGACTCAGATACACACTGGACCTGGGGATAGACTGGGGAGAAAGGTCAGAGAGTCCCATTGACTCAGATAAACACTGGTCCTGGGGGTCTGGGGAGAATGTTCAGAGAGTGTCCCATTGACTCAGATACACACTGGTCCTGGGGATAGACTGGGGAGAAAGGTCAGAGAGTGTCCCATTGACTCAGATACACACTGGTCCTGGGGATAGACTGGGGAGAAAGATCAGAGAGTGTTCAATTGACTCAGATACACACTGGTCCTGGGGATGGACTGAGAGGAAAGATCAGAGAGAGTCCCATTGACTCAGATACACACTGGTCGTGGGGATCGACTTGGGAGAAAGGTCAGAGAGAGACCCATTGACTCAGATAAACACTGGTCCTGGGGATGGACTGGGGAGAATGGTCAGAGAGAGTCCCATTGACTCAGATAAACATTGGTCCTGGGGATAGACTGGGGAGAAAGGTCAGAGAGTGTCCCATTGACTCAGATACACACTGGTCCTGGGGATCGACTGGGGAGAAAGGTCAGAGAGAGTCCCATTGACTCAGGTACACACTGGTCGTGGGGATCGACTTGGGAGAAAGGTCAGAGAGAATCCCTTGACTCAGATCAACACTGGTACTGGGGATAGACTGGGGAGCAAGATCTGAGAGAGTCCCATTGACTCAGATACACACTGGTCCTGGGGATAGACTGGGGAGAAAGGTCAGAGAGTACCATTGACTCAGATAAAAACTGGTCCTGGGGATAGACTGGGGAGAAAGGTCAGAGAGTGTCCCATTGATTCAGATGCACACTGGTCCTGGGGATAGACTGGGGAGAAAGGTCAGAGAGTCCCATTGACTCAGATACACACTGGTACTGGGGGACTGGGGAGAAAGGTCAGAGAGTACCATTGACTCAGATAAACACTGGTCCTGGGGATAGACTGGGGAGAAAGGTCAGAGAGTGTCCCATTGATTCAGATGCACACTGGTCCTGGGGATAGACTGGGGAGAAAGGTCAGAGAGTCCCATTGACTCAGATACACACTGGTCCTGGGGATAGACTGGGGAGAAAGTTCAGAGAGTGTCCCATTGACTCAGATACACACTGGTCCAGGGGATAGACTGAGGAGAAAGGTCAGAGGGTCCCATTGACTCAGATACACACTGGTACTGGGGGACTGTGGAGAAAGGTCAGAGAGTGTCCCATTGACTCAGATACACACTGGTCCTGGGGATAGACTGGGGAGAAAGGTCAGAGAGAGTCCCATTGACTCAGATACACACTGGTCCTGGGGATAGACTGGGGAGAAAGGTCAGAGAGAGTCCCATTGACTCAGATACACCCTGGTCCTGGGGATGGACTGGGGTGAAATGTCAGAAAGAGTCCCATTGACTAAGATACACAGTGGTCCTGGGGATAAACTGGGGAGAAATGTCAGAGAGAGTCCCATTGACTCAGGTACACACTGGTCCTGGGGATAGACTGGGGAGAAAGGTCAGAGAGTGTCCCATTGACTCAGATACACACTGGTCCTGGGGATAAACTGGGGAGAAAGGTCAGAGTGTCCCATTGACTCAGATAGACACTGGTCCTGGGGATAGACTGGGGAGAAAGGTCAGAGAGTTTCATATTGACTCAGATACACACTGGTCCTCGGGGTCTGGTGAGAAAGTTTCAGAGAGAGTCCCATTGACTCAGATAAATAGTGGTCCTGGGGGTCTGGGGAGAAAGGTCAGAGAGAGTCCTATTGACTCAGATGCAAACTGGGCCTTGGGATAGACTGGGGAGAAATGTCAGAGAGAGTCCCATTGACTCAGATACACACTGGTCCTGGGGATAGACTTGAGAGAAAGGTCAGAGAGTGTCCCATTGACTCAGATACACACTGGTCCTGGGGATAGACTGGGGAGAAAGGTCAGAGAGTGTCCAATTGACTCTGATACACACTGGTCTTGAGAATAGACTGGGGAAAAAGGTCAGAGAGTGTCATATTGACTCAGATACACACTGGTCCTCGGGGTCTGGGGAGAAAGTTCAGAGAGAGTCCCATTGACTCAAATAAATACTAGTCCTGGGGGTCTGGGGAGAAAGGTCAGAGGGAGTCCTATTGACTCAGATACACACTGGGCCTTGGGATAGACTGGGGAGCAATGTCAGAGAGAGTCCCATTGACTCAGATACACACTGGTCCTGGGGATAGACTGGGGAGAAAGGTCAGAGAGTGTCCCATTGAATCAGATACACACTGGTCCTGAGAATAGACAGGGGAAAAAGGTCAGAGAGAGTCCCATTGACTCAGATACACACTGGTCCTGGGGATAGACTGGGGAGAAAGGTCAGAGAGTCCCATTGACTCAGATAAACACTGGTCCTGGGGGTGTGGGGAGAAAGATCGGAGAGTGTGCCATTGACTCAGATACACACTGGACCTGGGGATAGACTGGGGAGAAAGGTCAGAGAGTCCCATTGACTCAGATAAACACTGGTCCTGGGGGTCTGGGGAGAATGTTCAGAGAGTGTCCCATTGACTCAGATACACACTGGTCCTGGGGATAGACTGGGGAGAAAGGTCAGAGAGTGTCCCATTGACTCAGATACACACTGGTCCTGGGGATAGACTGGGGAGAAAGATCAGAGAGTGTTCAATTGACTCAGATACACACTGGTCCTGGGGATGGACTGAGAGGAAAGATCAGAGAGAGTCCCATTGACTCAGATACACACTGGTCGTGGGGATCGACTTGGGAGAAAGGTCAGAGAGAGACCCATTGACTCAGATAAACACTGGTCCTGGGGATGGACTGGGGAGAATGGTCAGAGAGAGTCCCATTGACTCAGATAAACATTGGTCCTGGGGATAGACTGGGGAGAAAGGTCAGAGAGTGTCCCATTGACTCAGATACACACTGGTCCTGGGGATCGACTGGGGAGAAAGGTCAGAGAGAGTCCCATTGACTCAGGTACACACTGGTCGTGGGGATCGACTTGGGAGAAAGGTCAGAGAGAATCCCTTGACTCAGATCAACACTGGTACTGGGGATAGACTGGGGAGCAAGATCTGAGAGAGTCCCATTGACTCAGATACACACTGGTCCTGGGGATAGACTGGGGAGAAAGGTCAGAGAGTACCATTGACTCAGATAAAAACTGGTCCTGGGGATAGACTGGGGAGAAAGGTCAGAGAGTGTCCCATTGATTCAGATGCACACTGGTCCTGGGGATAGACTGGGGAGAAAGGTCAGAGAGTCCCATTGACTCAGATACACACTGGTACTGGGGGACTGGGGAGAAAGGTCAGAGAGTACCATTGACTCAGATAAACACTGGTCCTGGGGATAGACTGGGGAGAAAGGTCAGAGAGTGTCCCATTGATTCAGATGCACACTGGTCCTGGGGATAGACTGGGGAGAAAGGTCAGAGAGTCCCATTGACTCAGATACACACTGGTCCTGGGGATAGACTGGGGAGAAAGTTCAGAGAGTGTCCCATTGACTCAGATACACACTGGTCCAGGGGATAGACTGAGGAGAAAGGTCAGAGGGTCCCATTGACTCAGATACACACTGGTACTGGGGGACTGTGGAGAAAGGTCAGAGAGTGTCCCATTGACTCAGATACACACTGGTCCTGGGGATAGACTGGGGAGAAAGGTCAGAGAGAGTCCCATTGACTCAGATACACACTGGTCCTGGGGATAGACTGGGGAGAAAGGTCAGAGAGAGTCCCGTTGACTCAGATACACCCTGGTCCTGGGGATGGACTGGGGTGAAATGTCAGAAAGAGTCCCATTGACTAAGATACACAGTGGTCCTGGGGATAAACTGGGGAGAAATGTCAGAGAGAGTCCCATTGACTCAGGTACACACTGGTCCTGGGGATAGACTGGGGAGAAAGGTCAGAGAGTGTCCCATTGACTCAGATACACACTGGTCCTGGGGATAAACTGGGGAGAAAGGTCAGAGTGTCCCATTGACTCAGATAGACACTGGTCCTGGGGATAGACTGGGGAGAAAGGTCAGAGAGTTTCATATTGACTCAGATACACACTGGTCCTCGGGGTCTGGTGAGAAAGTTTCAGAGAGAGTCCCATTGACTCAGATAAATAGTGGTCCTGGGGGTCTGGGGAGAAAGGTCAGAGAGAGTCCTATTGACTCAGATGCAAACTGGGCCTTGGGATAGACTGGGGAGAAATGTCAGAGAGAGTCCCATTGACTCAGATACACACTGGTCCTGGGGATAGACTTGAGAGAAAGGTCAGAGAGTGTCCCATTGACTCAGATACACACTGGTCCTGGGGATAGACTGGGGAGAAAGGTCAGAGAGTGTCCAATTGACTCTGATACACACTGGTCTTGAGAATAGACTGGGGAAAAAGGTCAGAGAGAGTCCCATTGACTCAGTTACACACTGGTCCTGGGGATAGACTGGGCAGAAAAAAGTCAGAGAGTCCCATTGACTCAGAAAAACACTGGTCCTGGGGGTGTGGGGAGAAAGATCGGAGAGAGTCCCATTGACTCAGATACACACTGGTCCTGGGGATAGACTGGGGAGAAAGGTCAGAGAGTCCCATTGACTCAGATAAACACTGGTCCTGGGGGTCTGGGGAGAAAGGTGAGAGAGAGTCCCATTGACACAGATAAACACTGGTCCTGGGGATAGACGGGGGAGAAAGGCCAGAGAGAGTCCCATTGACTCAGATACAAACTGGTCCTGGGGATAGACTGGGGAGAAAGGTCAGAGAGAGTCCCATTGACTCAGATAAACACTGGTCCTGGGGGTAGACTGGGGAGAAAGGTCAGAGAGTCCCATTGACTCAGATACACACTGGTCCTGCGGATAGACTGGGGAGAAAGGTCAGAGAGCGTCCCATTGACTCAGATAAACACTGGTCCTGGGTGTAGACTGGGGAGAAAGTTCAGAGAGAGTCCCATTGACTCAGATAAACACTGGTCCTGGGGATAGACTGGGGAGAAAGGTCATAGAGAGTCCCATAGACTCAGATACACACTGGTCCTGGGGTTAGACTGGGGAGAAATATCAGAGAGCGTCCCACTGACTCAGATAAACACTGGTCCTGGGGACAGACTGGGGAGAAAGGTCAGAGAGTGTTCTATTGACTCAGATAGACACTGGTCCTGGGGATAGACTGGGGAGAAAGGTCAGCGAGTGTCCCATTGACTCAGATAAACACTGGTCCTGGGGATAGACTGGGGAGAATGGTCAGAGAGTGTCCCATTGACTCAGATACACACTGGTCCTGGGGATAGACTGGGGAGAAAGGTCAGAGAGTGTCCCATTGACTCAGATACACACTGGTCCTGGGGATAGACTGGGGAGAAAGATCAGAGAGAATCCCATTGACTCAGATACACACTGGTCCTGGGGATAGACTGGGGAGAAAGGTCAGAGAGTGTCCCATTGACTCGGATACACACTGGTCCTGGGGATCGACTGGGGAGAAAGGTCAGAGAGTGTCCCATTGACTCAGATACACACTGGTCCTGGGGATAGACTGGGGAGAAAGGTCAGAGAGAGTCCCTTTGACTCAGATACACACTGGTCCTGGGGATAGACTGGGGAGAAATGTCAGAGAGAGTCCCATTGACTCAGATAAACACTGGTCCTGGGTGTAGACTGGGGAGAAAGGTCAGAGTGTCCCATTGACTCAGATACACACTGGTCCTGCGGATAGACTGGGGAGAAAGGTCAGAGTGTCCCATTGACTCAGATGAACACTGGTCCTGGGGATAGACTGGGGAGAAAGGTCAGAGAGTGTCCCATTGACTCAGATAAACACTGGTCCTGGGGATAGACTGGGGAGAAAGGTCAGAGAGAGTCCCATTGACTCAGATAAACACTGGTCCTGGGGATAGACTGCGGAGAAAGGTCAGAGAGAGTCCCATTGACTCAGATACACACTGGTCCTGGGGATAGACTGGGGAGAAAGGTCAGAGAGTGTCCCATTGACTCAGATACACACTGGTCCTGGGGATAGACTGGGGAGAAAGGTCAGAGAGTCCCATTGACTCAGATACACACTGGTAATGGGGGACTGGGGAGAAAGGTCAGAGAGTGTCCCATTGACTCAGATACACACTGTTCCTGGGGATAGACTGGGGAGAAAGGTCAGAGAGAGTCCCATTGACTCAGATACACACTGGTCCTGGGGATAGACTGGGGAGAAAGGTCAGAGAGAGTCCCATTGACTCAGATAAACACTGGTCCTGGGGATAGACTGGGGAGAAAGGTCAAAGAGTGTCCCATTGACTCAGATACACCCTGGTCCTGGGGTTGGACTGGGGTGAAATGTCAGAAAGAGTCCCATTGACTCAGATACACACTGGTCCTGGGAATAGAATGGGGAGAAAGGACAGAGGGAGTCCCATTGACTCAGATAAACAATGGTCCTGGGGATAGACTGGGGAGAAAGGTCAGAGAGAGTTCCATTCAGTCAGAAAACACGGGTCCTGGGGATAGACTGGGGAGAAATGTCAGAGAGTGTCCCATTGACTCAGATGCACACTGGTCCTGGGGAAAGACTGGGGAGAAAGGTCAGAGAGAGTCCCATTGACTCAGGTACACACTGGTCCTGGGGATAGACTGGGGAGAAAGGTCAGAGAGTGTCCCATTGACTCAGATACACACTGGTCCTGGGGATAAACTGGGGAGAAAGGTCAGAGAGTGTCCCATTGACTCAGATACACACTGGTCCTGGGGATAGACTGGGGAGAAGGTCAGAGAGTGTCATATTGATTCAGATACACACTGGTCCTCGGGGTCTGGGGAGAAAGTTCAGAGAGAGTCCCATTGACTCAAATAAATACTGGTCCTGGGGGTCTGGGGAGAAAGGTCAGAGGGAGTCCTATTGACTCAGATACACACTGGGCCTTGGGATAGACTGGGGAGAAATGTCAGAGAGAGTCCCATTGACTCAGATACACACTGGTCCTGGGGATAGACTGGGGAGAAAGGTCAGAGAGTGTCCCATTGAATCAGATACACACTGGTCCTGAGAATAGACTGGGGAAAAAGGTCAAAGAGAGTCCCATTGACTCAGATACACACTGGTCCTGGGGATAGACTGGGGAGAAAGGTCAGAGAGTCCCATTGACTCAGATAAACACTGGTCCTGGGGTGTGGGGAGAAAGATCGGAGAGTGTGCCATTGACTCAGATACACACTGGACCTGGGGATAGACTGGGGAGAAAGGTCAGAGAGTCCCATTGACTCAGATAAACACTGGTCCTGGGGGTCTGGGGAGAAAGTTCAGAGAGTGTCCCATTGACTCAGATACACACTGGTCCTGGGGATAGACTGGGGAGAAAGGTCAGAGAGTGTCCCATTGACTCAGATACACACTGGTCCTGGGGATAGACTGGGGAGAAAGGTCAGAGAGTGTTCAATTGACTCAGATACACACTGGTCCTGGGGATAGACTGGGGAGAAAGGTCAGAGAGAGTCCCATTGACTCAGATAAACACTGGTCCTGGGGATGGACTGAGAGGAAAGATCAGAGAGAGTCCCATTGACTCAGATACACACTGGTCCTGGGGGACTGGGGAGAAAGGTCAGAGAGAGACCCATTGACTCAGATAAACACTGGTCCTGGGGATGGACTGGGGAAAATGGTCAGAGAGAGTCCCATTGACTCAGATAAACATTGGTCCTGGGGATAGACTGGGGAGAAAGGTCAGAGAGTGTCACATTGACTCAGATACACACTGGTCCTGGGGATCGACTGGGGAGAAAGGTCAGAGAGAGTCCCATTGACTCAGGTACACACTGGTCGTGGGGTTCGACTTGGGAGAAAGGTCAGAGAGAATCCCTTGACTCAGATCAACACTGGTCCTGGGGATAGACTGCGGAGCAAGATCTGAGAGAGTCCCATTGACTCAGATACACACTGGTCCTGGGGATAGACTGGGGAGAAAGGTCAGAGAGTACCATTGACTCAGATAAACACTGGTCCTGGGGATAGACTGGGGAGAAAGGTCAGAGAGTGTCCCATTGATTCAGATGCACACTGGTCCTGGGGATAGACTGGGGAGAAAGGTCAGATAGTCCCATTGACTCAGATACACACTGGTACTGGGGGACTGGGGAGAAAGGTCAGAGAGTACCATTGACTCAGATAAACACTGGTCCTGGGGATAGACTGGGGAGAAAGGTCAGAGAGTGTCCCATTGATTCAGATGCACACTGGTCCTGGGGATAGACTGGGGAGAAAGGTCAGAGAGTCCCATTGACTCAGATACACACTGGTCCTGGGGATAGACTGGGGAGAAAGGTCAGAGAGTGTCCCATTGACTCAGATACACACTGGTCCAGGGGATAGACTGAGGAGAAAGGTCAGAGAGTCCCATTGACTCAGATACACACTGGTACTGGGGGACTGTGGAGAAAGGTCAGAGAGTGTCCCATTGACTCAGATACACACTGGTCCTGGGGATAGACTGGGGAGAAAGGTCAGAGAGAGTCCCATTGACTCAGATACACACTGGTCCTGGGGATAGACTGGGGAGAAAGGTCAGAGAGAGTCCCATTGACTCAGATACACCCTGGTCCTGGGGATGGACTGGGATTAAATGTCAGAAAGAGTCCCATTGACTAAGATACACAGTGGTCCTGGGGATAAACAGGGGAGAAATGTCAGAGAGAGTCCCATTGACTCAGGTACACACTGGTCCTGGGGATAGACTGGGGAGAAAGGTCAGAGAGTGTCCCATTGACTCAGATACACACTGGTCCTGGGGATAAACTGGGGAGAAAGGTCAGAGTGTCCCATTGACTCAGATACACACTGGTCCTGGGGATAGACTGGGGAGAAAGGTCAGAGAGTTTCATATTGACTCAGATACACACTGGTCCTCGGGGTCTGGTGAGAAAGTTTCAGAGAGAGTCCCATTGACTCAGATAAATACTGGTCCTGGGGGTCTGGGGAGAAAGGTCAGAGAGAGTCCTATTGACTCAGATGCAAACTGGGCCTTGGGATAGACTGGGGAGAAATGTCAGAGAGAGTCCCATTGACTCAGATACACACTGGTCCTGGGAATAGACTTGAGAGAAAGGTCAGAGAGTGTCCCATTGACTCAGATACACACTGGTCCTGGGGATAGACTGGGGAGAAAGGTCAGAGAGTGTCCAATTGACTCTGATACACACTGGTCCTGAGAATAGAAGGGGAAAAAGGTCAGAGAGAGTCCCATTGACTCAAATAAATACTGGTCCTGGGGGTCTGGGGAGAAAGGTCAGAGGGAGTCCTATTGACTCAGATACACACTGGGCCTTGGGATAGACTGGGGAGAAATGTCAGAGAGAGTCCCATTGACTCAGATACACACTGGTCCTGGGGATAGACTGGGGAGAAAGGTCAGAGAGTGTCCCATTGAATCAGATACACACTGGTCCTGAGAATAGACTGGGGAAAAAGGTCAAAGAGAGTCCCATTGACTCAGATACACACTGGTCCTGGGGATAGACTGGGGAGAAAGGTCAGAGAGTCCCATTGACTCAGATAAACACTGGTCCTGGGGTGTGGGGAGAAAGATCGGAGAGTGTGCCATTGACTCAGATACACACTGGACCTGGGGATAGACTGGGGAGAAAGGTCAGAGAGTCCCATTGACTCAGATAAACACTGGTCCTGGGGGTCTGGGGAGAAAGTTCAGAGAGTGTCCCATTGACTCAGATACACACTGGTCCTGGGGATAGACTGGGGAGAAAGGTCAGAGAGTGTCCCATTGACTCAGATACACACTGGTCCTGGGGATAGACTGGGGAGAAAGGTCAGAGAGTGTTCAATTGACTCAGATACACACTGGTCCTGGGGATAGACTGGGGAGAAAGGTCAGAGAGAGTCCCATTGACTCAGATAAACACTGGTCCTGGGGATGGACTGAGAGGAAAGATCAGAGAGAGTCCCATTGACTCAGATACACACTGGTCCTGGGGGACTGGGGAGAAAGGTCAGAGAGAGACCCATTGACTCAGATAAACACTGGTCCTGGGGATGGACTGGGGAAAATGGTCAGAGAGAGTCCCATTGACTCAGATAAACATTGGTCCTGGGGATAGACTGGGGAGAAAGGTCAGAGAGTGTCCCATTGACTCAGATACACACTGGTCCTGGGGATCGACTGGGGAGAAAGGTCAGAGAGAGTCCCATTGACTCAGGTACACACTGGTCGTGGGGTTCGACTTGGGAGAAAGGTCAGAGAGAATCCCTTGACTCAGATCAACACTGGTCCTGGGGATAGACTGCGGAGCAAGATCTGAGAGAGTCCCATTGACTCAGATACACACTGGTCCTGGGGATAGACTGGGGAGAAAGGTCAGAGAGTACCATTGACTCAGATAAACACTGGTCCTGGGGATAGACTGGGGAGAAAGGTCAGAGAGTGTCCCATTGATTCAGATGCACACTGGTCCTGGGGATAGACTGGGGAGAAAGGTCAGATAGTCCCATTGACTCAGATACACACTGGTACTGGGGGACTGGGGAGAAAGGTCAGAGAGTACCATTGACTCAGATAAACACTGGTCCTGGGGATAGACTGGGGAGAAAGGTCAGAGAGTGTCCCATTGATTCAGATGCACACTGGTCCTGGGGATTGACTGGGGAGAAAGGTCAGAGAGTCCCATTGACTCAGATACACACTGGTCCTGGGGATAGACTGGGGAGAAAGGTCAGAGAGTGTCCCATTGACTCAGATACACACTGGTCCAGGGGATAGACTGAGGAGAAAGGTCAGAGAGTCCCATTGACTCAGATACACACTGGTATTGGGGACTGTGGAGAAAGGTCAGAGAGTGTCCCATTGACTCAGATACACACTGGTCCTGGGGATAGACTGGGGAGAAAGGTCAGAGAGAGTCCCATTGACTCAGATACACACTGGTCCTGGGGATAGACTGGGGAGAAAGGTCAGAGAGAGTCCCATTGACTCAGATACACCCTGGTCCTGGGGATGGACTGGGGTGAAATGTCAGAAAGAGTCCCATTGACTAAGATACACAGTGGTCCTGGGGATAAACAGGGGAGAAATGTCAGAGAGAGTCCCATTGACTCAGGTACACACTGGTCCTGGGGATAGACTGGGGAGAAAGGTCAGAGAGTGTCCCATTGACTCAGATACACACTGGTCCTGGGGATAAACTGGGGAGAAAGGTCAGAGTGTCCCATTGACTCAGATACACACTGGTCCTGGGGATAGACTGGGGAGAAAGGTCAGAGAGTTTCATATTGACTCAGATACACACTGGTCCTCGGGGTCTGGTGAGAAAGTTTCAGAGAGAGTCCCATTGACTCAGATAAATACTGGTCCTGGGGGTCTGGGGAGAAAGGTCAGAGAGAGTCCTATTGACTCAGATGCAAACTGGGCCTTGGGATAGACTGGGGAGAAATGTCAGAGAGAGTCCCATTGACTCAGATACACACTGGTCCTGGGAATAGACTTGAGAGAAAGGTCAGAGAGTGTCCCATTGACTCAGATACACACTGGTCCTGGGGATAGACTGGGGAGAAAGGTCAGAGAGTGTCCAATTGACTCTGATACACACTGGTCCTGAGAATAGAAGGGGAAAAAGGTCAGAGAGAGTCCCATTGACTCAGATACACACTGGTCCTGGGGATAGACTGGGCAGAAAAAAGTCAGAGAGTCCCATTGACTCAGAAAAACACTGGTCCTGGGGGTGTGGGGAGAAAGATCGGAGAGAGTCCCATTGACTCAGATACACACTGGTCCTGGGGATAGACTGGGGAGAAAGGTCAGAGAGTCCCATTGACTCAGATAAACACTGGTCCTGGGGGTCTGGGGAGAAAGGTGAGAGAGAGTCCCATTGACACAGATAAACACTGGTCCTGGGGATAGACGGGGGAGAAAGGCCAGAGAGAGTCCCATTGACTCAGATACAAACTGGTCCTGGGGATAGACTGGGGAGAAAGTTCAGAGAGAGTCCCATTGACTCAGATACACACTGGTCCTGGGCATAGATTGGGGAGAAAGGTCAGAGAGAGTCCCATTGACTCAGATAAACACTGGTCCTGGGGATAGACTGGGGAGAAAGGTCATAGAGAGTCCCATAGACTCAGATACACACTGGTCCTGGGGTTAGACTGGGGAGAAATATCAGAGAGCGTCCCACTGACTCAGATAAACACTGGTCCTGGGGACAGACTGGGGAGAAAGGTCAGAGAGTGTTCTATTGACTCAGATACACACTGGTCCTGGGGATAGACTGGGGAGAAAGGTCAGAGAGTGTCCCATTGACTCAGATACACACTGGTCCTGGGGATAGACTGGGGAGAAAGATCAGAGAGAGTCCCATTGACTCAGATAAACACTGGTCCTGGGGGATTTGGGAGAAAGGTCAGAGACAGTCCCATTGACTCAGATACACATTGGTCCTGGGGATAGAATGGGGAGAAAGGTCAGAGAGAGCCCCATTGACTCAGATACAAACTGGTCCAGGAGATAGACTGGGGAGCAAAGTCAGAGAGAGTCCCATTGACTCAGATACACACTGGTCCTGGGGTTAGACTGGGGAGAAAGGTCAGAGAGTCCCATTGACTCAGATACACACTGGTCCTGGGGATAGACTGTGGAGAAATGTCAGAGAGTCCCATTGACTCAGATACACACTGGTCCTGGGGATAGACTGGGGAGAAAGATCAGAGAGAATCCCATTGACTCAGATACACACTGGTCCTGGGGATAGACTGGGGAGAAAGGTCAGAGAGTGTCCCATTGACTCGGATACACACTGGTCCTGGGGATCGACTGGGGAGAAAGGTCAGAGAGTGTCCCATTGACTCAGATACACACTGGTCCTGGGGATAGACTGGGGAGAAAGGTCAGAGAGAGTCCCGTTGACTCAGATACACACTGGTCCTGGGGATAGACTGGGGAGAAATGTCAGAGAGAGTCCCATTGACTCAGATAAACACTGGTCCTGGGTGTAGACTGGGGAGAAAGGTCAGAGAGTGTCCCATTGACTCGGATACACACTGGTCCTGGGGATCGACTGGGGAGAAAGGTCAGAGAGTGTCCCATTGACTCAGATACACACTGGTCCTGGGGATAGACTGGGGAGAAAGGTCAGAGAGAGTCCCTTTGACTCAGATACACACTGGTCCTGGGGATAGACTGGGGAGAAATGTCAGAGAGAGTCCCATTGACTCAGATAAACACTGGTCCTGGGTGTAGACTGGGGAGAAAGGTCAGAGTGTCCCATTGACTCAGATACACACTGGTCCTGCGGATAGACTGGGGAGAAAGGTCAGAGTGTCCCATTGACTCAGATGAACACTGGTCCTGGGGATAGACTGGGGAGAAAGGTCAGAGAGTGTCCCATTGACTCAGATAAACACTGGTCCTGGGGATAGACTGGGGAGAAAGGTCAGAGAGAGTCCCATTGACTCAGATAAACACTGGTCCTGGGGATAGACTGCGGAGAAAGGTCAGAGAGAGTCCCATTGACTCAGATACACACTGGTCCTGGGGGTAGACTGGGGAGAAAGGTCAGAGAGTACCATTGACTCAGATAAACACTGGTCCTGGGGATAGACTGGGGAGAAAGGTCAGAGAGTGACCCATTGATTCAGATGCACACTGGTCCTGGGGATAGACTGGGGAGAAAGTTCAGAGAGTCCCATTGACTCAGATACACACTGGTCCTGGAGATAGACTGGGGAGAAAGGTCAGAGAGTGTCCCATTGACTCAGATACACACTGGTCCTGGCGATAGACTGGGGAGAAAGGTCAGAGAGTACCATTGACTCAGATAAACACTGGTCCTGGGGATAGACTGGGGAGAAATGTCAGAGAGAGTCCCATTGACTCAGATACACACTGGTCCTGGGGATAGACTGGGGAGAACTGTCAGAGAGAGTCCCATTGACTCAGATACACTCTGGTCCTGGGGATAGACTGGGGAGAAAGGTCAGAGAGTCCCATTGACTCAGATAAACACTGGTCCTGGGAGTCTGGGGAGAAAGGTGAGAGAGAGTCCCATTGACTCAGATAAACACTGGTCCTGGGGATAGACTGGGGAGAAAGGTGAGAGAGAGTCCCATTGACTCAGATACACACTGGTACTGGGGATAGACTGGGGAGAAATGTCAGAGAGAGTCCCATTGACTCAGATACACACTGGTCCTGGGGATAGACTGGGGAGAAAGGTCAGAGAGAGTCCCATTGACTCAGATCAACACTGGTCCTGGGGATAGACTGGGGAGAAAGGTCAGAGAGTGTCCCATTGACTCAGATACACCCTGGTCCTGGGGATGGACTGGGGTGAAATGTCAGAAAGAGTCCCATTGACTCAGATACACACTGGTCCTGGGGATAGAATGGGGAGAAAGGTCAGAGGGAGTCCCATTGACTCAGATAAACAATGGTCCTGGGGACAGAGTGGGGAGAAAGGTCAGAGAGAGTCCCATTGACTCAGATAAACACTGGTCCTGGGGATAGACTGGGGAGAAATGTCAGAGAGTGTCCCATTGACTCAGATACACACTGGTCCTGGGGAAAGGCTGGGGAGAAAGGTCAGAGAGAGTCCCATTGACTCAGGTACACACTGGTCCTGGGGATAGACTGGGGAGAAATGTCAGAGGGAGTCCCATTGATTCAGGTGCACACTGGTCCTGGGGATAGACTGGGGAGAAAGGTCAGAGAGTGTCCCATTGACTCAGATACCCACTGGTCCTGGGGATAAACTGGGGAGAAAGGTCAGAGAGTCCCATTGACTCAGATACACACTGGTCCTGGGGATAGACTGGGGAGAAAGGTCAGAGAGTGTCATATTGACTCAGGTACACACTGGTCCTCGGGGTCTGGGGAGAAAGTTCAGAGAGAGTCCCATTGACTCAGATACACACTGGTCCTGGGGATAGACTTGGGAGAAAGGTCAGAGAGTGTCCCATTGACTCAGATACACACTGGTCCTGAGGATAGACTGGGGAAAAAGGTCAGAGAGAGTCCCATTGACTCAGATACACACTGTTCCTGGGGATAGACTGGGGAGAAAGGTCAGAGAGTCCCATTGACTCAGATAAACACTGGTCCTGGGGGTGTGGGGAGAAAGATCGGAGAGACTCCCATTGACTCAGATACACACTGGTCCTGGGGATAGACTGGGGAGAAAGGTCAGAGAGTCCCATTGACTCAGATAAACACCGGTCCTGGGAGTCTGGGGAGAAAGGTGAGAGAGAGTCCCATTGACTCAGATAAACACTGGTCCTGGGGATAGACTGGATTGAAAGGTGAGAGAGAGTCCCATTGACTCAGATACGCACTGGTACTGGGGATAGACTGGGGAGAAATGTCAGAGAGAGTCCCATTGACTCAGATACACACTGGTACTGGGAATAGACTGGGGAGAAATGTCAGAGAGTGTCCCATTGACTCAGATATACACTGGTACTGGGGATAGACTGGGGAGAAATATCAGAGAGAGTCCCATTGACTCAGATACACACTGGTCCTGGGGATAGACTGGGGAGAACTGTCAGAGAGAGTCCCATTGACTCAGATACACTCTGGTCCTGGGTATAGACTGGGGAGAAAGGACAGAGAGAGTCCCATTGACTCAGATACACACTGGTACTGGGGATAGACTGGGGAGAAAGGTCAGAGAGTGTCCCATTGACTCAGATACACACTGGTCCTGGGGGACTGGGGAGAAAGGTCAGAGAGAGTTCCTTTGACTCAGATACACGCTGCTCCTGGGGTTAGACTGGGGAGAAAGATCAGAGAGAGTCCCATTGACTCAGATAAACACTGGTCTTGGGGGATTGGGGAGAAAGGTCAGAGAGAGTCCCATTGACTCAGATACACACTGGTCCTGGGGATAGACTGGGGAGCAAAGTCAGAGAGAGTCCCATTGACTCAGATACACACTGGTCCTGGGGATAGACTGGGGAGAAAGGTCAGAGAGTCCCATTGACTCAGATACACACTGGTCCTGGGGATAGACTGTGGAGAAATGTCAGAGAGTCCCATTGACTCAGATACAAACTGGTCCTGGGGATAGACTGGGGAGAAAGATCAGAGAGAATCCCATTGACTCAGATACACACTGGTCCTGGGGATAGACTGGGGAGAAAGGTCAGAGAGTGTCCCATTGACTCGGATACACACTGGTCCTGGGGATCGACTGGGGAGAAAGGTCAGAGAGTGTCCCATTGACTCAGATAAACACTGGTCCTGGGGATAGACTGGGGAGAAAGGTCAGAGAGAGTCCCATTGACTCAGATAAACACTGGTCCTGGGGGTAGACTGGGGAGAAAGGTCAGAGAGTCCCATTGACACAGATACACACTGGTCGTGCGGATAGACTGGGGAGAAAGGTCAGAGTGTCCCATTGACTTAGATAAACACTGGTCCTGGGGATAGACTGGGGAGAAAGGTCAGAGAGTGTCCCATTGACTCAGATAAACACTGGTCCTGGGGATAGACTGGGGAGAAAGGTCAGAGAGAGTCCCATTGACTCAGATAAACACTGGTCCTGGGGGTCTGGGGAGAAAGGTGAGAGAGAGTCCCATTGACTCAGATACACACTGGTCCTGGGGATAGACTGGGGAGAAAGGTCAGAGAGAGTCCCATTGACTCAGATAAACACTGGTCCTGTGGATAGACTGGGGAGAAAGGTCAGAGAGTGTCCCATTGACTCAGATAAACACTGGTCCTGGGGATAGACTGGGGAGAGAGGTCAGAGAGAGTCCTATTGACACAGATACACACTGGTCCTGGGGGACTGGGGAGAAATGTCAGAGACAGTCGCATTGACTCAGATACACACTGGTCCTGGGGATAGACTGGGGAGAAAGGTCAGAGAGTGTCCCATTGACTCAGATACACACTGGTCCTGGGGATAGACTGGGGAGAAAGGTCAGAGAGTACCATTGACTCAGATAAACACTGGTCCTGGGGATAGACTGGGGAGAAAGGTCAGAGAGTGTCCCATTGATTCAGATGCACACTGGTCCTGGGGATAGACTGGGGAGAAAGGTCAGAGAGTCCCATTGACTCAGATACACACTGGTCCTGGGGATAGACTGGGGAGAAAGGTCAGAGAGTGTCCCATTGACTCAGATGCACACTGGTCCTGGGGATAGACTGGGGACAAAGGTCAGAGAGTCCCATTGACTCAGATACACACTGTTCCTGGGGAGAGAGTGTCCCATTGACTCAGATAAACACTGGTCCTGGGGGTAGACTGGGGAGAAAGGCCAGAGAGAGTCCCATTGACTCAGATACACACTGGTACTGGGGATCGACTGGGGAGAAATGTCAGAGAGAGTCCCATTGACTCAGATACACACTGGTCCTGGGGATAGACTGGGGAGAACTGTCAGAGAGAGTCCCATTGACTCAGATACACTCTGGTCCTGGGGATAGACTGGGAAGAAAGGTCAGAGAGAGTCCCATTGACTCAGATACACACTGGTACTGGGGATAGACGGTGGAGAATGGTCAGAGAGTGTCCCATTGACTCAGATACACACTGGTCCTGGGGGACTGGGGAGAAAGGTCAGAGAGTCCCATTGCATCAGATAAACACTGGTCCTGGGGATAGACTGGGGAGAAAGGTCAGAGAGAGTTCCATTGACTCAGATAAACACTGGTCCTGGGGATAGACTGGGGAGAAAGGTCAGAGAATCGCATTGACTCAGATACACACTGGTACTGGGGATACACTGGGGAGAAATGTCAGAGAGAGTCCCATTGACTCAGATACACACTGGTCCTGGGGATAGACTGGGGAGAAAGGTCAGAGAGTGTCCCATTGACTCAGATACACCCTCATCCTGGGGATGGACTGGGGTGAAATGTCAGAAAGAGTCCCATTGACTCAGATACACACTGGTCCTGGGGATAGAATGGGGAGAAAGGTCAGAGGGAGTCCCATTGACTCAGATAAACAATGGTCCTGGGGACAGACTGGGGAGAAAGGTCGGAGAGAGTCCCATTGACTCAGATAAACACTGGTCCTGGGGATAGACTGCGAAGAAATGTCAGAGAGTGACCCATTGACTCAGATACACACTGGTCCTGGGGAAAGACTGGGGAGAAAGGTCATTGAGAGTCCCATTGACTCAGGTCCACACTGGTCCTGGGGATAGACTGGGGAGAAATGTCAGAGAGAGTCCCATTGACTCAGGTACACACTGGTCCTGGGGATAGACTGGGGAGAAAGGTCATAGAGTGTCCCATTGACTCAGATACACACTGGTCCTGGGGATAAACTGGGGAGAAAGGTCAGAGAGTCTCATTGACTCAGATACACACTGGTCCTGGGGATAGACTGGGGAGAAAGGTCAGAGAGTGTCATATTGACTCAGATACACACTGGTCCTCGGGGTCTGGGGAGAAAGTTCAGAGAGAGTCCCATTGACTCAGATACACACTGGTCCTGGGGATAGACTGTGGAGAAATGTCAGAGAGTCCCATTGACTCAGATACACACTGGTCCTGGGGTTAGACTGGGGAGAAAGATCAGAGAGAATCCCATTGACTCAGATACACACTGGTCCTGGGGATAGACTGGGGAGAAAGGTCAGAGAGTGTCCCATTGACTCGGATACACACTGGTCCTGGGGATCGACTGGGGAGAAAGGTCAGAGAGTGTCCCATTGACTCAGATACACACTGGTCCTGGGGATAGACTGGGGAGAAAGGTCAGAGAGAGTCCCTTTGACTCAGATACACACTGGTCCTGGGGATAGACTGGGGAGAAATGTCAGAGAGAGTCCCATTGACTCAGATAAACACTGGTCCTGGGTGTAGACTGGGGAGAAAGGTCAGAGTGTCCCATTGACTCAGATACACACTGGTCCTGCGGATAGACTGGGGAGAAAGGTCAGAGTGTCCCATTGACTCAGATGAACACTGGTCCTGGGGATAGACTGGGGAGAAAGGTCAGAGAGTGTCCCATTGACTCAGATACACACTGGTCCTGGGGATAAACTGGGGAGAAAGGTCAGAGAGTCTCATTGACTCAGATACACACTGGTCCTGGGGATAGACTGGGGAGAAAGGTCAGAGAGTGTCATATTGACTCAGATACACACTGGTCCTCGGGGTCTGGGGAGAAAGTTCAGAGAGAGTCGCATTGACTCAGATACACACTGGTCCTGGGGATAGAATGTGGAGAAATGTCAGAGAGTCCCATTGACTCAGATACACACTGGTCCTGGGGATAGACTGGGGAGAAAGATCAGAGAGAATCCCATTGACTCAGATACACACTGGTCCTGGGGATAGACTGGGGAGAAAGGTCAGAGAGTGTCCCATTGACTCGGATACACAGTGGTCCTGGGGATCGACTGGGGGGAAAGGTCAGAGAGTGTCCCATTGACTCAGATACACACTGGTCCTGGGGATAGACTGGGGAGAAAGGTCAGAGAGAGTCCCTTTGACTCAGATACACACTGGTCCTGGGGATAGACTGGGGAGAAATGTCAGAGAGAGTCCCATTGACGCAGATAAACACTGGTCCTGGGTGTAGACTGGGGAGAAAGGTCAGAGTGTCCCATTGACTCAGATACACACTGGTCCTGCGGATAGACTGGGGAGAAAGGTCAGAGTGTCCCATTGACTCAGATGAACACTGGTCCTGGGGATAGACTGGGGAGAAAGGTGAGAGAGTGTCCCATTGACTCAGATAAACACTGGTCCTGGGGATAGACTGGGGAGAAAGGTCAGAGAGAGTCCCATTGACTCAGATAAACACTGGTCCTGGGGATAGACTGCGGAGAAAGGTCAGAGAGAGTCCCATTGACTCAGATACACACTGGTCCTGGGGGTAGACTGGGGAGAAAGGTCAGAGAGTACCATTGACTCAGATAAACACTGGTCCTGGGGATAGACTGGGGAGAAAGGTCAGAGAGTGACCCATTGATTCAGATGCACACTGGTCCTGGGGATAGACTGGGGAGAAAGTTCAGAGAGTCCCATTGACTCAGATACACACTGGTCCTGGGGATAGACTGGGGAGAAAGGTCAGAGAGTGTCCCATTGACTCAGATACACACTGGTCCTGGCGATAGACTGGGGAGAAAGGTCAGAGAGTACCATTGACTCAGATAAACACTGGTCCTGGGGATAGACTGGGGAGAAATGTCAGAGAGAGTCCCATTGACTCAGATACACACTGGTCCTGGGGATAGACTGGGGAGAACTGTCAGAGAGAGTCCCATTGACTCAGATACACTCTGGTCCTGGGGATAGACTGGGGAGAAAGGTCAGAGAGTCCCATTGACTCAGATAAACACTGGTCCTGGGAGTCTGGGGAGAAAGGTGAGAGAGAGTCCCATTGACTCAGATAAACACTGGTCCTGGGGATAGACTGGGGAGAAAGGTGAGAGAGAGTCCCATTGACTCAGATACACACTGGTACTGGGGATAGACTGGGGAGAAATGTCAGAGAGAGTCCCATTGACTCAGATACACACTGGTCCTGGGGATAGACTGGGGAGAAAGGTCAGAGAGAGTCCCATTGACTCAGATCAACACTGGTCCTGGGGATAGACTGGGGAGAAAGGTCAGAGAGTGTCCCATTGACTCAGATACACCCTGGTCCTGGGGATGGACTGGGGTGAAATGTCAGAAAGAGTCCCATTGACTCAGATACACACTGGTCCTGGGGATAGAATGGGGAGAAAGGTCAGAGGGAGTCCCATTGACTCAGATAAACAATGGTCCTGGGGACAGAGTGGGGAGAAAGGTCAGAGAGAGTCCCATTGACTCAGATAAACACTGGTCCTGGGGATAGACTGGGGAGAAATGTCAGAGAGTGTCCCATTGACTCAGATACACACTGGTCCTGGGGAAAGACTGGGGAGAAAGGTCAGAGACAGTCCCATTGACTCAGGTACACACTGGTCCTGGGGATAGACTGGGGAGAAATGTCAGAGGGAGTCCCATTGACTCAGGTGCACACTGGTCCTGGGGATAGACTGGGGAGAAAGGTCAGAGAGTGTCCCATTGACTCAGATACACACTGGTCCTGGGGATAAACTGGGGAGAAAGGTCAGAGGGTCCCATTGACTCAGATACACACTGGTCCTGGGGATAGACTGGGGAGAAAGGTCAGAGAGTGTCATATTGACTCAGGTATACACTGGTCCTCGGGGTCTGGGGAGAAAGTTCAGAGAGAGTCCCATTGACTCAGATACACACTGGTCCTGGGGATAGACTGGGGAGAAAGGTCAGAGAGTACCATTGACTCAGATAAACACTGGTCCTGGGGATAGACTGGGGAGAAAGGTCAGAGAGTGTCCCATTGATTCAGATGCACACTGGTCCTGGGGATAGACTGGGGAGAAAGGTCAGAGAGTCCCATTGACTCAGATACACACTGGTCCTGGGGATAGACTGGGGAGAAAGGTCAGAGAGTGTCCCATTGACTCAGATGCACACTGGTCCTGGGGATAGACTGGGGACAAAGGTCAGAGAGTCCCATTGACTCAGATACACACTGTTCCTGGGGATAGACTGGGGAGAAAGGTCAGAGAGTGTCCCATTGACTCAGATAAACACTGGTCCTGGGGGTAGACTGGGGAGAAAGGCCAGAGAGAGTCCCATTGACTCAGATAAACACTGGTCCTGGGGGTCTGGGGAGAAAGGTGAGAGAGAGTCCCATTGACTCAGATAAACACTGGTCCTGGGGGTCTGGGGAGAAAGGTGAGAGAGAGTCCCATTGACTCAGATACACACTGGTCCTGGGGATAGACTGGGGAGAAAGGTCAGAGAGAGTCCCATTGACTCAGATAAACACTGGTCCTGGGGATAGACTGGGGAGAAAGGTCAGAGAGTGTCCCATTGACTCAGATAAACACTGGTCCTGGGGATAGACTGGGGAGAGAGGTCAGAGAGAGTCCTATTGACACAGATACACACTGGTCCTGGGGGACTGGGGAGAAATGTCAGAGACAGTCGCATTGACTCAGATACACACTGGTACTGGGGATAGACTGGGGAGAAATGTCAGAGAGAGTCCCATTGACTCAGATACACACTGGTCCTGGGGATAGACTGGGGAGAACTGTCAGAGAGAGTCCCATTGACTCAGATACACTCTGGTCCTGGGGATAGACTGGGAAGAAAGGTCAGAGAGAGTCCCATTGACTCAGATACACACTGGTCCTGGGGGACTGGGGAGAAAGGTCAGAGAGTCCCATTGCATCAGATAAACACTGGTCCTGGGGATAGACTGGGGAGAAAGGTCAGAGAGAGTTCCATTGACTCAGATAAACACTGGTCCTGGGGATAGACTGGGGAGAAAGGTCAGAGAATCGCATTGACTCAGATACACACTGGTACTGGGGATACACTGGGGAGAAATGTCAGAGAGGGTCCCATTGACTCAGATACACACTGGTCCTGGGGATAGACTGGGGAGAAAGGTCAGAGAGTGTCCCATTGACTCAGATACACCCTGGTCCTGGGGATGGACTGGGGTGAAATGTCAGAAAGAGTCCCATTGACTCAGATACACACTGGTCCTGGGGATAGAATGGGGAGAAAGGTCAGAGGGAGTCCCATTGACTCAGATAAACAATGGTCCTGGGGACAGACTGGGGAGAAAGGTCAGAGAGAGTCCCATTGACTCAGATAAACACTGGTCCTGGGGATAGACTGCGAAGAAATGTCAGAGAGTGACCCATTGACTCAGATACACACTGGTCCTGGGGAAAGACTGGGGAGAAAGGTCATTGAGAGTCCCATTGACTCAGGTCCACACTGGTCCTGGGGATAGACTGGGGAGAAATGTCAGAGAGAGTCCCATTGACTCAGGTACACACTGGTCCTTGGGATAGACTGGGGAGAAAGGTCAGAGAGTGTCCCATTGACTCAGATACACACTGGTCCTGGGGATAAACTGGGGAGAAAGGTCAGAGAGTCTCATTGACTCAGATACACACTGGTCCTGGGGATAGACTGGGGAGAAAGGTCAGAGAGTGTCATATTGACTCAGATACACACTGGTCCTCGGGGTCTGGGGAGAAAGTTCAGAGAGAGTCCCATTGACTCAGATACACACTGGTCCTGGGGATAGACTTGGGAGAAAGGTCAGAGAGTGACCCATTGTCTCAGATACACACTGGTCCTGAGGATAGACTGGGGAAAAAGCTCAGAGAGAGTCCCATTGACTCAGATACACACTGGTCCTGGGGATAGACTGGGGAGAAAGGTCAGAGAGTCCCATTGACTCAGATAAACACTGGTCCTGGGGGTGTGGGGAGAAAGATCGGAGAGAGTCCCATTGACTCAGATACACACTGGTCCTGGGGATAGACTGGGGAGAAAGGTCAGAGAGTCCCATTGACTCAGATAAACACTGGTCCTGGGGGTCTGGGGAGAAAGGTGAGAGAGAGTCCCATTGACTCAGATAAACACTGGTCCTGGGGGTCTGGGGAGAAAGGTGAGAGAGAGTCCCATTGACTCAGCTACACACTGGTCCTGGGGATAGACTGGGGAGAAAGGTCAGAGAGTGTCCCATTGACTCAGATAAACACTGGTCCTGGGGATTGACTGGGGAGAGAGGTCAGAGAGAGTCCTATTGACTCAGATACACACTGGTCCTGGGGGAATGGGGAGAAATGGCAGAGACAGTCCCATTGACTCAGATACACACTGGTACTGGGGATAGACTGGGGAGAAATGTCAGAGAGAGTCCCATTGACTCAGATACACACTGGTACTGGGAATAGATTGGGGAGAACTGTCAGAGAGAGTCCCATTGACTCAGATACACACTGGTACTGGGGATAGACTGGGGAGAACTGTCAGAGAGAGTCCCATTGACTCAGATACACTCTGGTCCTGGGGATAGACTGGGGAGAAAGTTCAGAGAGAGTCCCATTGACTCAGATACACACTGGTACTGGGGATAGACTGGGGAGAAAGGTCAGAGGGTGTCCCATTGACTCAGATACACACTGGTCCTGGGGATAGACTGGGGAGAAAGGTCAGAGAGAGTCCCATTGACTCAGATAAACACTGTTCCTGGGGATAGACTGGGGAGAAAGGTCAGAGAGAGTCCCATTGACTCAGATAAACACAGGTCCTGGGGATAGACTGCGGAGAAAGGTCAGAGAGAGTCCCATTGACTCAGATACACACTGGTCCTGGGGATAGACTGGGGAGAAAGGTCAGAGAGTACCATTGACTCAGATACACACTGGTCCTGGGGATAGACTGGGGAGAAAGGTCAGAGAGTGTCCCATTGACTCAGATACACACTGGTCCTGGGGATAGACTGGGGAGAAAGGTCAGAGAGTACCATTGACTCAGATAAACACTGGTCCTGGGGATAGACTGGGGAGAAAGGTCAGAGAGTGTCCCATTGATTCAGATGCACACTGGTCCTGGGGATAGACTGGGGAGAAAGGTCAGAGAGTCCCATTGACTCAGATACACACTGGTCCTGGGGATAGACTGGGGAGAAAGGTCAGAGAGTGTCCCATTGACTCAGATGCACACTGGTCCTGGGGATAGACTGGGGAGAAAGGTCAGAGAGTCCCATTGACTCAGATACACACTGGTACTGGTGGACTGGGGAGAAAGGTCAGAGAGTGTCCCATTGACTCAGAGAAACACTGGTCCTGGGGATAGACTAGGGAGAAAGGCCAGAGAGAGTCCCATTGACTCAGATAAACACTGGTCCTGGGGGTCTGGGGAGAAAGGTGAGAGAGAGTCCTATTGACTCAGATACACACTGGTCCTGGGGATAGACTGGGGAGAAAGGTCAGAGAGAGTCCCATTGACTCAGATGAACACTGGTCCTGGGGATAGACTGGGGAGAAAGGTCAGATAGTGTCCCATTGACTCAGATAAACACTGGTCCTGGGGATAGACTGGGGAGAGAGGTCAGAGAGAGTGCTATTGACTCAGATACACACTGGTCCTGGGGGACTGGGGAGAAATGTCAGAGACAGTCCCATTGACTCAGATACACACTGGTCCTGGGGATAGACTGGGGAGAAATGTCAGAGAGTGTCCCATTGACTCAGATGCACACTGGTACTGGGGATAGACTGGGGAGAAATGTCAGAGAGTGTCCCATTGACTCAGATATACACTGGTACTGGGGATAGACTGGGGAGAAATGTCAGAGAGAGTCCCATTGACTCAGATACACCCTGGTCCTGGGGACGGACTGGGGTGAAATGTCAGAAAGAGTCCCATTGACTCAGATACACACTGGTCCTGGGGATAGAATGGGGAGAAAGGTCAGAGGGAGTCCCATTGACTCAGATAAACAATGGTCCTGGGGACAGACTGGGGAGAAAGGTCAGAGAGAGTCCCATTGACTCAGATAAACACTGGTCCTGGGGATAGACTGGGGAGAAATGTCAGAGAGTGACCCATTGACTCAGATACACACTGGTCCTGGTGAAAGACTGGGGAGAAAGGTCATTGAGAGTCCCATTGACTCAGGTACTCACTGGACCTGGGGATAGACAGGGGAGAAATGTCAGAGAGAGTCCCATTGACTCAGGTACACACTGGTCCTGGGGATAGACTGGGGAGAAAGGTCAGAGAGTGTCCCATTGACTCAGATACACAATGGTCCTGGGGATAAACTGGGGAGAAAGGTCAGAGAGTCCCATTGACTCAGATACACACTGGTCCTGGGGATAGACTGGGGAGAAAGTTCAGAGAGTGTCATATTGACTCAGATACACACTGGTCCTCGGGGTCTGGGGAGAAAGTTCAGAGAGAGTCCCATTGACTCAGATACACACTGGTCCTGGGGATAGACTTGGGAGAAAGGTCAGAGAGTGTCCCATTGTCTCAGATACACACTGGTCCTGAGGATAGACTGGGGAAAAAGCTCAGAGAGAGTCCCATTGACTCAGATACACACTGGTCCTGGGGATAGACTGGAGAGAAAGGTCAGAGAGTCCCATTGACTCAGATAAACACTGGTCCTGGGGGTCTGTGGAGAAAGGTGAGAGAGAGTCCCATTGACTCAGATAAACACTGGTCCTGTGGATAGACTGGGGAGAAAGGCCAGAGAGAGTCGCATTGACTCAGATAAACACTGGTCCTGAGGATCTGGGGAGAAAGTTGAGAGAGAGTCCCATTGACTCAGATAAACACTGGTCCTGGGGGTCTGGGGAGAAAGGTGAGAGAGAGTCCCATTTACTCAGCTGCACACTGGTCCTGGGGATAGACTGAGGAGAAAGGTCAGAGAGAGTCCCATTGACTCAGATAAACACTGGTCCTGGGGATAGACTGGGGAGAAAGGTCAGAGAGTGTCCCATTGACTCAGATAAACACTGGTCCTGGGGATAGACTGGGGAGAGAGGTCAGAGAGAGTCCTATTGACTCAGATACACACTGGTCCTGGGGGAATGGGTTGAAATGGCAGAGACAGTCCCATTGACTCAGATACACACTGGTACTGGGGATAGACTGGGGAGAAATGTCAGAGAGAGTCCCATTGACTCAGATACACACTGGTACTGGGAATAGACTGGGGAGAACTGTCAGAGAGAGTCCCATTGACTCAGATACACACTGGTACTGGGGATAGACTGGGGAGAACTGTCAGAGAGAGTCCCATTGACTCAGATACACTCTGGTCCTGGAGATAGACTGGGGAGAAAGGTCAGAGAGAGTCCCATTGACTCAGATACACACTGGTATTGGGGATAGACTGGGGAGAAAGGTCAGAGAGTGTCCCATTGACTCAGATACACACTGGTCCTGGAGATAGACTGGGGAGATAGGTCAGAGAGAGTCCCATTGACTCAGATAAACACTGGTCCTGGGGGACTGGGGAGAAAGTTCAGAGAGAGTCCCATTTTCTCAGATACACACTGGTCCTGGGGATAGACTGGGGAGAAAGGTCAGAGAGAGTCCTATTGATTCAGATACACACTGGTCCTGGGGGTCTTGGGAGAAAGGTCAGAGTGAGTCCCATTGACTCAGATACACCCTGGTCCTGGGGATGGACTGGGGTGAAATGTCAGAAAGAGTCCCATTGACTCAGACAAACACTGGTCCAGGGGATAGACTGGGGAGAAAGATCAGAGAGTGTCCTATTGACTCAGATAAATACTGGTCCTGTGAATAGACTGGGGAGAAAGGTCAGAGAGAGTTCCTTTGACTCAGATACACGCTGCTCCTTGGGTTAGACTGGGGAGAAAGATCAGAGAGAGTCCCATTGACTCAGATAAACACTGGTCCTGGGGGATTGGGGAGAAAGGTCAAAGAGAGTCCCATTGACTCAGATACACACTGGTCCTGGGGATAGACTGGGGAGAAAGGTCAGAGAGTGTCCCATTGACTCAGATACACACTGGTCCTGGGGATAGAATGGGGAGAAAGGTCAGAGAGAACCCCATTGACTCAGATACAAACTGGTCCTGGAGGTAGACTGGGGAGAAAAGTCAGAGAGAGTCCCATTGACTCAGATGCACACTGGTCCTGGGGATAGAATGTGGAGAAAGGTCAGAGAGTCCCATTGACTCAGATACACACTGGTCCTGGGGATAGACTATGGAGAAAGGTCAGAGAGTCCCATTGACTCAGATACACACTGGTCCTGGGGATAGACTGGGGAGAAAGATCAGAGAGAATCCCATTGACTCAGATACACACTGGTCCTGTGGATAGACTGGGGAGAAAGGTCAGAGTGTCCCATTGACTCAGATAAACACTGGTCCTGGGGATAGACTGGGGAGAAAGGTCAGAGATTGTCCCATTGACTCAGATAAACACTGGTCCTGGGGATAGACTGGGGAGAAAGGTCAGAGAGTGTCCCATTGATTCAGATGCACATTGGTCCTGGGGATAGACTGGGGAGAAAGTTCAGAGAGTCCCATTGACTCAGATGCACACTGGTCCTGGGGATAGACTGGGGAGAAAGGTCAGAGAGTGTCCCATTGACTCAGATACACACTGGTCCTGGGGATAGACTGGGGAGAAAGGTCAGAGAGTACCATTGACTCAGATAAATACTGGTCCTGGGGATAGACTGGGGAGAATGGTCAGAGAGTCCCATTGACTCAGATACACACTGGTCCTGGGGATAGACTGGGGAGAAAGGTCAGAGTGTGTCCCATTGACTCACATACAGACTGGTCCTGGGGATAGACTGGGGAGAAAGGTCAGAGAGTCCCATTGACTCAGATACACACTGGTCCTGGGGATAGACTGGGGAGAAAGTTCAGAGAGAGTCCCATTGACTCAGATACACACTGGTCCTGGGGATAGACTGGGGAGAAAGGTCAGAGAGAGTCCCATTGACTCAGATAAACACTGGTCCTGGGGATAGACTGGGGAGAAAGGTCAGAAAGTGTCCCATTGACTCAGATACACACTGGTCCTGGGGATAGACTGGGGAGAACTGTCAGAGAGAGTCCCATTGACTCAGATACACCCTGGTCCTGGGGATGGACTGGGGTGAAATGTCAGAAAGAGTCCCATTGACTCAGATACACACTGGTCCTGGGGATAGACTGGGGAGAAAGGTCAGAGAGAGTCCTATTGATTCAGATACACACTGGTCCTGGGGATAGACTGGTGAGAAAGGTCAGAGTGAGTCCCATTGACTCAGATACACAATGGTCCTGGGGATAGACTGGGGAGAAAGGTCAGAGAGTGTCCCATTGACTCAGATACACCCTGGTCCTGGGGATGGACTGGGGTGAAATGTCAGAAAGAGTCCCATTGACTCAGACAAACACTGGTCCAGGGGATAGACTGGGGAGAAAGATCAGAGAGTGTCCCATTGACTCAGATAAATACTGGTCCTGTGGATAGACTGGGGAGAAAGGTCAGAGAGAGTCCCATTGACTCAGATAAACACTGGTCCTGGGGGATTGGGGAGAAAGGTCAGAGAGAGTCCCATTGACTCAGATACACACTGGTCCTGGGGATAGACTGGGGAGAAAAGTCAGAGAGTGTCCCATTGACTCTGATACACACTGGTCCTGGGGATAGAATGGGGAGAAAGGTCAGAGAGTGTCCCATTGACTCAGATACACACTGGTCCTGGGGATAGACTGTGGAGAAAGGTCAGAGAGTCCCATTGACTCAGATACACACTGGTCCTGGGGATAGACTGGGGAGAAAGATCAGAGAGAATCCCATTGACTCAGATACACACTGGTCCTGGGGATAGACTGGGGAGAAAGGTCAGAGAGTGTCCCATTGACTCGGATACACACTGGTCCTGGGGATCGACTGGGGAGAAAGGTCAGAGAGTGTCCCATTGACTCAGATACACACTGGTCCTGGGGATAGACTGGGGAGAAAGGTCAGAGAGAGTCCCTTTGACTCAGATACACACTGGTCCTGGGGATAGACTGGGGAGAAAGGTCAGAGAGAGTCCCTTTGACTCAGATACACACTGGTCCTGGGGATAGACTGGGGAGAAAGTTCAGAGAGTCCCATTGACTCAGATGCACACTGGTCCTGGGGATAGACTGGGGAGAAAGGTCAGAGAGTGTCCCATTGACTCAGATAAACACTGGTCCTGGGGATAGACTGGGGAGAAAGGTCAGAGAGTACCATTGACTCAGATAAACACTGGTCCTGGGGATAGACTGGGGAGAAAGGTCAGAGAGTCCCATTGACTCAGATAGACACTGGTCCTGGGGAGAGACTGGGGAGAAAGATCAGAGAGTGTCCCATTGACTCACATACAGACTGGTCCTGGGGATAGACTGGGGAGAAAGGTCAGAGAGTCCCATTGACTCAGATAAACACTGGTCCTGGGGATAGACTGGGGAGAAAGGTCAGAGAGAGTCCCATTGACTCAGATAAACACTGGTCCTGGGGATAGACTGGGGAGAAAGGTCAGAAAGTGTCTCATTGACTCAGATACACACTGGTCCTGGGGATAGACTGGGGAGAACTGTCAGAGAGAGTCCCATTGACTCAGATACACTCTGGTCCTGGGGATAGACTGGGGAGAAAGATCAGAGAGAGTCCCACTGACTCAGATACACACTGGTACTGGGGATAGACTGGGGAGAAAGGTCAGAGAGTGTCCCATTGACTCAGATACACACTGGTCCTGGGGATAGACTGGTGAGAAAGGTCAGAGAGAGTCCCATTGAATCAGATACACACTGGTCCTGGGGGACTGGGGAGAAAGGTCAGAGAGTCCCATTGAATCAGATAAACACTGGTCCTGGGGATAGACTGGGGAGAAAGGTCAGAGAGAGTCCCATTGACTCAGATAAACACTGGTCCTGGGGATAGACTGGGGAGAAATGTCAGAGAGTCCCATTGACTCAGATACACACTGGTCCTGGGGATAGACTGGGGAGAAATGTCAGAGAGTGTCCCATTGACTCAGATACACACTGGTACTGGGGATAGACTGGGGAGAAATGTCAGAGAGAGTCCCATTGACTCAGATACACACTGGCCCTGGGGATAGACTGGGGAGAACTGTCAGAGAGAGTCCCATTGACTCAGATACACTCTGGACCTGGGGATAGACTGGGGAGAAAGGTCAGAGAGAGTCCCATTGACTCAGATACACACTGGTACTGGGGATAGACTGGGGAGAAAGGTCAGAGAGTGTCCCATTGACTCAGATACACACTGGTCCTGGGGATAGACTGGGGAGAAAGGTCAGAGAGAGTCCCATTGACTCAGATACACACTGGTCCTGGGGATAGACTGGGAAGAAAGGTCAGAGAGTCCTGTTGACTCAGATATACACTGGTCCTGGGGATAGACTGAGGAAAAAGGTCAGAGAGAGTCCTATTGACTCAGATACACACTGGTCCTGGGGGACTTGGAAGAAAGTTCAAAGTGAGTCCCATTGACTCAGATACACAATGGTCCTGGGGATAGACTGGGGAGAAAGGTCAGAGAGAGTCCCATTGACTCAGATACACACTGGTCCTGGGGATAGACTGGGGAGAAAGGTCAGAGAGTGTCCCATTGACTCAGATACACCCTGGTCCTGGGGATGGACCGGGGTGAAATGTCAGAGAGAGTCCCATTGACTCAGATACACACTGGTACTGGGGATAGACTGGGGAGAAAGGTCAGAGAGTGTCCCATTGACTCAGATACACACTGGTCCTGGGGATAGACTGGGGAGAAAGTTCAGAGAGAGTCCCATTGACTCAGATAAACACTGGTCCTGGGGATAGACTGGGGAGAAAGGTCAGAGAGAGTCCCATTGGCTCAGATAAACACAGGTCCTGGGGATAGACTGCGGAGAAAGGTCAGAGAGAGTCCCATTGACTCAGATACACACTGGTCCTGGGGATAGACTGGGGAGAAAGTTCAGAGAGTACCATTGACTCAGATACACACTGGTCCTGGGGATAGACTGGGGAGAAAGGTCAGAGAGTGTCCCATTGACTCAGATACACACTGGTCCTGGGGATAGACTGGGGAGAAAGGTCAGAGAGTACCATTGACTCAGATAAATACTGGTCCTGGGGATAGACTGGGGAGAAAGGTCAGAGAGTGTCCCATTGATTCAGATGCACACTGGTCCTGGGGTTAGACTGGGGAGAAAGGTCAGAGAGTCCCATTGACTCAGATACACACTGGTCCTGGGGATAGACTGGGGAGAAAGGTCAGAGAGTCCCATTGACTCAGATACACACTGGTACTGGGGGACTGGGGAGAAAGGTCAGAGAGTGTCCCATTGACTCAGATAAACACTGGTCCTGGGGATAGACTGGGGAGAAAGGCCAGAGAGAGTCCCATTGACTCAGATAAACACTGGTCCTGGGGGTCTGGGGAGAAAGGTGAGAGAGAGTCCCATTGACTCAGATAAACACTGCTCCTGGGGGTCTGGGGAGAAAGGTGAGAGAGAGTCCCATTGACTCAGATACACACTGGTCCTGGGGATAGACTGGGGAGTAAAGGTCAGAGAGAGTCCCATTGACTCAGATGAACACTGGTCCTGGGGATAGACTGGGGAGAAAGGTCAGATAGTGTCCCATTGACTCAGATAAACACTGGAACTGGGGATAGACTGGGGAGAGAGGTCAGAGAGAGTGCTATTGACTCAGATACACACTGGTCCTGGGGGACTGGGGAGAAATGTCAGAGACAGTCCCATTGACTCAGATACACACTGGTCCTGGGGATAGACTGGGGAGAAATGTCAGAGAGTGTCCCATTGACTCAGATACACACTGGTACTGGGGATAGACTGGGGAGAAATGTCAGAGAGTGTCCCATTGACTCAGATATACACTGGTACTGGGGATAGACTGGGGAGAAATGTCAGAGGGAGTCCCATTGACTCAGATAAACAATGGTCCTGGGGACAGACTGGGGAGAAAGGTCAGAGAGAGTCCCATTGACTCAGATAAACACTGGTCCTGGGGATAGACTGGGGAGAAATTTCAGAGAGTGACCCATTGACTCAGATACACACTGGTCCTGGGGAAAGACTGGGGAGAAAGGTCATTGAGAGTCCCATTGACTCAGGTTCTCACTGGTCCTGGGGATAGACAGGGGAGAAATGTCAGAGAGAGTCCCATTGACTCAGGTACACACTGGTCCTGGGGATAGACTGGGGAGAAAGGTCAGAGAGTGTCCCATTGACTCAGATACACACTGGTCCTGGGGATAAACTGGGGAGAAAGGTCAGAGAGTCCCATTGACTCAGATGCACACTGGTCCTGGGGATAGACTGGGGAGAAAGTTCAGAGAGTGTCATATTGACTCAGATACACACTGGTCCTCGGGGTCTGGGGAGAAAGTTCAGAGAGAGTCCCATTGACTCAGATACACACTGGTCCTGGGGATAGCCTTGGGAGAAAGGTCAGAGAGTGTCCCATTGTCTCAGATACACACTGGTCCTGAGGATAGACTGGGGAAAAAGCTCAGAGAGAGTCCCATTGACTCAGATACACACTGGTCCTGGGGATAGACTGGAGAGAAATGTCAGAGAGTCCCATTGACTCAGATAAACACTGGTCCTGGGGGTCTGTGGAGAAAGGTGAGAGAGGGTCCCATTGACTCAGATAAACACTGGTCCTGTGGATAGACTGGGGAGAAAGGCCAGAGAGAGTCCCATTGACTCAGATAAACAGTGGTCCTGGGGGTCTGGGGAGAAAGTTGAGAGAGAGTCCCATTGACTCAGATAAACACTGGTCCTGGGGGTCTGGGGAGAAAGGTGAGAGAGAGTCCCATTTACTCAGCTACACACTGGTCCTGGGGATAGACTGAGGAGAAAGATCAGAGAGAGTCCCATTGACTCAGATAAACACTGGTCCTGGGGATAGACTGGGGAGAAAGGTCAGAGAGTGTCCCATTGACTCAGATAAACACTGGTCCTGGGGATAGACTGGGGAGAGAGGTCAGAGAGAGTCCTATTGACTCAGATACACACTGGTCCTGGGGGAATGGGGAGAAATGGCAGAGACAGTCCCATTGACTCAGATACACACTGGTACTGGGGATAGACTGGGGAGAAATGTCAGAGAGAGTCCCATTGACTCAGATACACACTGGTACTGGGAATAGACTGGGGAGAACTGTCAGAGAGAGTCCCATTGACTCAGATACACACTGGTACTGGGGATAGACTGGGGAGAACTGTCAGAGAGAGTCCCATTGACTCAGATACACTCTGGTCCTGGGGATAGACTGGGGAGAAAGGTCAGAGAGAGTCCCATTGACTCAGATACACACTGGTACTAGGGATAGACTGGGGAGAAAGGTCAGAGAGTGTCCCATTGACTCAGATACACACTGGTCCTGGGGATAGACTGGGGAGATAGGTCAGAGAGAGTCCCATTGACTCAGATAAACACTGGTCCTGGGGGACTGGGGAGAAAGTTCAGAGAGAGTCCCATTTTCTCAGATACACACTGGTCCTGGGGATAGACTGGGGAGAAAGGTCAGAGAGAGTCCTATTGATTCAGATACACACTGGTCCTGGGGGTCTTGGGAGAAAGGTCAGAGTGAGTCCCATTGACTCAGATACACAATGGTCCTGGGGATAGACTGGGGAGAAAGGTCAGAGAGTGTCCCATTGACTCAGATACACCCTGGTCCTGGGGATGGACTGGGGTGAAATGTCAGAAAGAGTCCCATTGACTCAGACAAACACTGGTCCAGGGGATAGACTGGGGAGAAAGATCAGAGAGTGTCCCATTGACTCAGATAAATACTGGTCCTGTGGATAGACTGGGGAGAAAGGTCAGAGAGAGTTCCTTTGACTCAGATACACGCTGCTCCTTGGGTTAGACTGGGGAGAAAGATCAGAGAGAGTCCCATTGACTCAGATAAATACTGGTCCTGGTAGGATTGGGGAGAAAGGTCAGAGAGAGTCCCATTGACTCAGATACACACTGGTCCTGGGGATAGACTGGGGAGAAAGGTCAGAGAGTGTCCCATTGACTCAGATACACACTGGTCCTGGGGATAGAATGGGGAGAAAGGTCAGAGAGAACTCCATTGACTCAGATACAAACTGGTCCTGGAGGTAGACTGGGGAGAAAAGTCAGAGAGAGTCCCATTGACTCAGATGCACACTGGTCCTGGGGATAGAATGTGGAGAAAGGTCAGACAGTCCCATTGACTCAGATACACACTGGTCCTGGGGATAGATTGTGGAGAAAGGTCAGAGAGTCCCATTGACTCAGATACACACTGGTCCTGGGGATAGACCGGGGAGAAAGATCAGAGAGAATCCCATTGACTCAGATACACACTGGTCCTGTGGATAGACTGGGGAGAAAGGTCAGAGAGTGTCCCATTGACTCGGATACACACTGGTCCTGGGAATCGACTGGGGAGAAAGGTCAGAGAGTGTCCCATTGACTCAGATACACACTTATCCTGGGGATAGACTGGTGAGAAAGGTCAGAGAGAGTCCCTTTGACTCAGATACACACTGGTCCTGGGGATAGACTGGGGAGAAAGGTCAGAGAGAGTCCCTTTGACTCAGATACACACTGGTCCTGGGGATAGACTGGGGAGAAAGGTCAGAGTGTCCCATTGACTCAGATAAACACTGGTCCTGGGGATAGACTGGGGAGAGAGGTCAGAGAGAGTCCTATTGACTCAGATACACACTGGTCCTGGGGGAATGGGGAGAAATGGCAGAGACAGTCCCATTGACTCAGATACACACTGGTACTGGGGATAGACTGGGGAGAAATGTCAGAGAGAGTCCCATTGACTCAGATACACACTGGTACTGGGAATAGACTGGGGAGAACTGTCAGAGAGAGTCCCATTGACTCAGATACACACTGGTACTGGGGATAGACTGGGGAGAACTGTCAGAGAGAGTCCCATTGACTCAGATACACTCTGGTCCTGGGGATAGACTGGGGAGAAAGGTCAGAGAGAGTCCCATTGACTCAGATACACACTGGTACTAGGGATAGACTGGGGAGAAAGGTCAGAGAGTGTCCCATTGACTCAGATACACACTGGTCCTGGGGATAGACTGGGGAGATAGGTAAGAGAGAGTCCCATTGACTCAGATAAACACTGGTCCTGGGGGACTGGGGAGAAAGTTCAGAGAGAGTCCCATTTTCTCAGATACACACTGGTCCTGGGGATAGACTGGGGAGAAAGGTCAGAGTGTCCCATTGACTCAGATAAACACTGGTCCTGGGGATAGACTGGGGAGAAAGGTCAGAGAGTGTCCCATTGACTCAGATAAACACTGGTCCTGGGGATAGACTGGGGAGAAAGGTCAGTGAGAGTCCCATTGACTCAGATAAACACTGGTCCTGGGGATAGACTGGGGAGAAAGGTCAGAGAGAGTCCCATTGTCTCAGATACACACTGGTCCTGGGGATAGACTGGGGAGAAAGGTCAGAGAGTACCATTGACTCAGATAAACACTGGTCCTGGGGATAGACTGGGGAGAAAGGTCAGAGAGTGTCCCATTGATTCAGATGCACACTGGTCCTGGGGATAGACTGGGGAGAAAGTTCAGAGAGTCCCATTGACTCAGATGCACACTGGTCCTGGGGATAGACTGGGGAGAAAGGTCAGAGAGTGTCCCATTGACTCAGATACACACTGGTCCTGGGGATAGACTGGGGAGAAAGGTCAGAGAGTACCATTGACTCAGATAAACACTGGTCCTCGGGATAGACTGGGGAGAAAGGTCAGAGAGTCCCATTGACTCAGATACACACTGGTCCAGGGGATAGACTGGGGAGAAAGGTCAGAGTGTGTCCCATTGACTCACCTACAGACTGGTCCTGGGGATAGACTGGGGAGAAAGGTAAGAGAGTCCCATTGACTCAGATACACACTGGTCCTGGGGATAGACTGGGGACAAAGTTCAGAGAGAGTCCCATTGACTCGGATACACACTGGTCCTGGGGATAGACTGGGGAGAAAGGTCAGAGAGAGTCCCATTGACTCAGATAAACACTGGTCCTGGGGATAGACTGGGGAGAAAGGTCAGAAAATGTCCCATTGACTCAGATACACACTGGTCCTGGGGATAGACTGGGGAGAACTGTCAGAGAGAGTCCCATTGACTCAGATACACCCTGGTCCTGGGGATGGACTGGGGTGAAATGTCTGAAAGAGTCCCATTGACTCAGATACACACTGGTCCTGGGGATAGAGTGGGGAGAAAGGTCAGAGTGAGTCCCATTGACTCAGATGCACACTGGTCCTGGGGATAGACTGGGGAGAAAGGTCAGAGAGAGTCCCTTTGACTCAGATACACACTGGTCCTGGGGATAGACTGGGGAGAAAGTTCAGAGAGTCCCATTGACTCAGATGCACACTGGTCCTGGGGATAGACTGGGGAGAAAGGTCAGAGAGTGTCCCATTGACTCAGATACACACTGGTCCTGGGGATAGACTAGGGAGAAAGGTCAGAGAGTACCTATTGACTCAGATAAACACTGGTCCTGGGGATAGACTGGGGAGAGAGGTCAGAGAGAGTGCTATTGACTCAGATACACACTGGTCCTGGGGGACTGGGGAGAAATGTCAGAGACAGTCCCATTGACTCAGATACACACTGGTCCTGGGGATAGACTGGGGAGAAACGTCAGAGAGTGTCCCATTGACTCAGATACACACTGGTACTGGGGATAGACTGGGGAGAAATGTCAGAGAGTGTCCCATTGACTCAGATATACACTGGTACTGGGGATAGACTGGGGAGAAATGTCAGAGAGAGTCCCATTGACTCAGATACACCCTGGTCCTGGGGACGGACTGGGGTGAAATGTCAGAAAGAGTCCCATTGACTCAGATACACACTGGTCCTGGGGATAGAATGGGGAGAAAGGTCAGAGGGAGTCCCATTGACTCAGATAAACAATGGTCCTGGGGACAGACTGGGAGAAAGGTCAGAGAGAGTCCCATTGACTCAGATAAACACTGGTCCTGGGGATAGACTGGGGAGAAATTTCAGAGAGTGACCCATTGACTCAGATACACACTGGTCCTGGGGAAAGACTGGGGAGAAAGGTCATTGAGAGTCCCATTGACTCAGGTACTCACTGGTCCTGGGGATAGACAGGGGAGAAATGTCAGAGAGAGTCACATTGACTCAGGTACACACTGGTCCTGGGGATAGACTGGGGAGAAAGGTCAGAGAGTGTCCCATTGACTCAGATACACACTGGTCCTGGGGATAAACTGGGGAGAAAGGTCAGAGAGTCCCATTGACTCAGATGCACACTGGTCCTGGGGATAGACTGGGGAGAAAGTTCAGAGAGTGTCATATTGACTCAGATACACACTGGTCCTCGGGGTCTGGGGAGAAAGTTCAGAGAGAGTCCCATTGACTCAGATACACACTGGTCCTGGGGATAGCCTTGGGAGAAAGGTCAGAGAGTGTCCCATTGTCTCAGATACACACTGGTCCTGAGGATAGACTGGGGAAAAAGCTCAGAGAAAGTCCCATTGACTCAGATACACACTGGTCCTGGGGATAGACTGGAGAGAAATGTCAGAGAGTCCCATTGACTCAGATAAACACTGGTCCTGGGGGTCTGTGGAGAAAGGTGAGAGAGGGTCCCATTGACTCAGATAAACACTGGTCCTGTGGATAGACTGGGGAGAAAGGCCAGAGAGAGTCCCATTGACTCAGATAAACAGTGATCCTGGGGGTCTGGGGAGAAAGTTGAGAGAGAGTCCCATTGACTCAGATAAACACTGGTCCTGGGGGTCTGGGGAGAAAGGTGAGAGAGAGTCCCATTTACTCAGCTACACACTGGTCCTGGGGATAGACTGAGGAGAAAGATCAGAGAGAGTCCCATTGACTCAGATAAACACTGGTCCTGGGGATAGACTGGGGAGAAAGGTCAGAGAGTGTCCCATTGACTCAGATAAACACTGGTCCTGGGGATAGACTGGGGAGAGAGGTCAAAGAGAGTCCTATTGACTCAGATACACACTGGTCCTGGGGGAATGGGGAGAAATGGCAGAGACAGTCCCATTGACTCAGATACACACTGGTACTGGGGATAGACTGGGGAGAAATGTCAGAGAGAGTCCCATTGACTCAGATACACACTGGTACTGGGAATAGACTGGGGAGAACTGTCAGAGAGAGTCCCATTGACTCAGATACACACTGGTACTGGGGATAGACTGGGGAGAACTGTCAGAGAGAGTCCCATTGACTCAGATACACTCTGGTCCTGGGGATAGACTGGGGAGAAAGGTCAGAGAGAGTCCCATTGACTCAGATACACACTGGTACTAGGGATAGACTGGGGAGAAAGGTCAGAGAGTGTCCCATTGACTCAGATACACACTGGTCCTGGGGATAGACTGGGGAGATAGGTCAGAGAGAGTCCCATTGACTCAGATAAACACTGGTCCTGGGGGACTGGGGAGAAAGTTCAGAGAGAGTCCCATTTTCTCAGATACACACTGGTCCTGGGGATAGACTGGGGAGAAAGGTCAGAGAGAGTCCTATTGATTCAGATACACACTGGTCCTGGGGGTCTTGGGAGAAAGGTCAGAGTGAGTCCCATTGACTCAGATACACAATGGTCCTGGGGATAGACTGGGGAGAAAGGTCAGAGAGTGTCCCATTGACTCAGATACACCCTGGTCCTGGGGATGGACTGGGGTGAAATGTCAGAAAGAGTCCCATTGACTCAGACAAACACTGGTCCAGGGGATAGACTGGGGAGAAAGATCAGAGAGTGTCCCATTGACTCAGATAAATACTGGTCCTGTGGATAGACTGGGGAGAAAGGTCAGAGAGAGTTCCTTTGACTCAGATACACGCTGCTCCTTGGGTTAGACTGGGGAGAAAGATCAGAGAGAGTCCCATTGACTCAGATAAATACTGGTCCTGGTAGGATTGGGGAGAAAGGTCAGAGAGAGTCCCATTGACTCAGATACACACTGGTCCTGGGGATAGACTGGGGAGAAAGGTCAGAGAGTGTCCCATTGACTCAGATACACACTGGTCCTGGGGATAGAATGGGGAGAAAGGTCAGAGAGAACTCCATTGACTCAGATACAAACTGGTCCTGGAGGTAGACTGGGGAGAAAAGTCAGAGAGAGTCCCATTGACTCAGATGCACACTGGTCCTGGGGATAGAATGTGGAGAAAGGTCAGAGAGTCCCATTGACTCAGATACACACTGGTCCTGGGGATAGACTGTGGAGAAAGGTCAGAGAGTCCCATTGACTCAGATACACACTGGTCCTGGGGATAGACCGGGGAGAAAGATCAGAGAGAATCCCATTGACTCAGATACACACTGGTCCTGTGAATAGACTGGGGAGAAAGGTCAGAGAGTGTCCCATTGACTCGGATACACACTGGTCCTGGGAATCGACTGGGGAGAAAGGTCAGAGAGTGTCCCATTGACTCAGATACACACTTATCCTGGGGATAGACTGGGGAGAAGGGTCAGAGAGAGTCCCTTTGACTCAGATACACACTGGTCCTGGGGATAGACTGGGGAGAAAGGTCAGAGAGAGTCCCTTTGACTCAGATACACACTGGTCCTGGGGATAGACTGGGGAGAAAGGTCAGAGTGTCCCATTGACTCAGATAAACACTGGTCCTGGGGATAGACTGGGGAGAGAGGTCAGAGAGAGTCCTATTGACTCAGATACACACTGGTCCTGGGGATAGACTGGGGAGAAAGGTCAGAGAGTAACATTGACTCAGATAAACACTGGTCCTGGGGATAGACTGGGGAGAAAGGTCAGAGAGTGTCCCATTGATTCAGATGCACACTGGTCCTGGGGATAGACTGGGGAGAAAGTTCAGAGAGTCCCATTGACTCAGATGCACACTGGTCCTGGGGATAGACTGGGGAGAAAGGTCAGAGAGTGTCCCATTGACTCAGATACACACTGGTCCTGGGGATAGACTGGGGAGAAAGGTCAGAGAGTACCATTGACTCAGATAAACACTGGTCCTCGGGATAGACTGGGGAGAAAGGTCAGAGAGTCCCATTGACTCAGATACACACTGGTCCTGGGGATAGACTGGGGAGAAAGGTCAGAGTGTGTCCCATTGACTCACCTACAGACTGGTCCTGGGGATAGACTGGGGAGAAAGGTCAGAGAGTCCCATTGACTCAGATACACACTGGTCCTGGGGATAGACTGGGGAGAAAGTTCAGAGAGAGTCCCATTGACTCGGATACACACTGGTCCTGGGGATAGACTGGGGAGAAAGGTCAGAGAGAGTCCCATTGACTCAGATAAACACTGGTCCTGGGGATAGACTGGGGAGAAAGGTCAGAAAGTGTCCCATTGACTCAGATACACACTGGTCCTGGGGATAGACTGGGGAGAACTGTCAGAGAGAGTCCCATTGACTCAGATACACCCTGGTCCTGGGGATGGACTGGGGTGAAATGTCTGAAAGAGTCCCATTGACTCAGATACACACTGGTCCTGGGGATAGAGTGGGGAGAAAGGTCAGAGTGAGTCCCATTGACTCAGATGCACACTGGTCCTGGGGATAGACTGGGGAGAAAGGTCAGAGAGAGTCCCTTTGACTCAGATACACACTGGTCCTGGGGATAGACTGGGGAGAAAGTTCAGAGAGTCCCATTGACTCAGATGCACACTGGTCCTGGGGATAGACTGGGGAGAAAGGTCAGAGAGTGTCCCATTGACTCAGATACACACTGGTCCTGGGGATAGACTGGGGAGAAAGGTCAGAGAGTACCATTGACTCAGATAAACACTGGTCCTGGGGATAGACTGGGGAGAAAGATCAGAGAGAGTCCCATTGACTCAGATACACACTGGTCCTGGGGATAGACTGGGGAGAAAGGTCAGAGAGTGTCCCATTGACTCACATACAGACTGGTCCTGGGGATAGACTGGGGAGAAAGGTCAGAGAGTCCCATTTGACTCAGATACACACTGGTCCTGGGGATAGACTGGGGAGAAAGTTCAGAGAGAGTCCCATTGACTCAGATACACACTGGTCCTGGGGATAGACTGGGGAGAAATGTCAGAGAGAGTCCCATTGACTCAGATAAACACTGGTCCTGGGGATAGACTGGGGAGAAAGGTCAGAAAGTGTCCCATTGACTCAGATACACACTGGTCCTGGGGATAGACTGGGGAGAACTGTCAGAGAGAGTCCCATTGACTCAGATACACTCTGGTCCTGGGGATAGACTGGGGAGAAAGATCAGAGAGAGTCCCATTGACTCAGATACACACTGGTACTGGGGATAGACTGGGGAGAAAGGTCAGAGAGTGTCCCATTGACTCAGATACACACTGGTCCTGGGGATAGACTGGGGAGAAAGGTCAGAGAGAGTCCCATTGAATCAGATACACACTGGTCCTGGGGGACTGGGGAGAAAGGTTCAAGAGTCCCATTGAATCAGATAAACACTGGTCCTGCGGATAGACTGGGGAGAAAGGTCAGAGAGAGTCCCATTGACTCAGATAAACACTGGTCCTGGGGATAGACTGGGGAGAAATGTCAGAGAGTCCCATTGACTCAGATACACACTGGTCCTGGGGATAGACTGGGGAGAAATGTCAGAGAGTGTCCCATTGACTCAGATACACACTGGTACTGGGGATAGACTGGGGAGAAATGTCAGAGAGAGTCCCATTGACTCAGATACACACTGGCCCTGGGGATAGACTGGGGAGAACTGTCAGAGAGAGTCCCATTGACTCAGATACACTCTGGACCTGGGGATAGACTGGGGAGAAAGGTCAGAGAGAGTCCCATTGACTCAGATACACACTGGTACTGGGGATAGACTGGGGAGAAAGGTCAGAGGGTGTCCCATTGACTCAGATACACACTGGTCCTGGGGATAGACTGGGGAGAAAGGTCAGAGAGAGTCCCATTGACTCAGATACACACTGGTCCTGGGGATAGACTGGGGAGAAAGGTCAGAGAGTCCCATTGACTCAGATACACACTGGTCCTGGGGATAGACTGGGGAGAAAGTTCAGAGGGAGTCCCATTGACTCGGATACACACTGGTCCTGGGGATAGACTGGGGAGAAAGGTCAGAGAGAGTCCCATTGACTCAGATAAACACTGGTCCTGGGGATAGACTGGGGAGAAAGGTCAGAAAGTGTCCCATTGACTCAGATACACACTGGTCCTGGGGATAGACTGGGGAGAACTGTCAGAGAGAGTCCCATTGACTCAGATACACCCTGGTCCTGGGGATGGACTGGGGTGAAATGTCTGAAAGAGTCCCATTGACTCAGATACACACTGGTCCTGGGGATAGAGTGGGGAGAAAGGTCAGAGTGAGTCCCATTGACTCAGATGCACACTGGTCCTGGGGATAGACTGGGGAGAAAGGTCAGAGAGAGTCCCTTTGACTCAGATACACACTGGTCCTGGGGATAGACTGGGGAGAAAGTTCAGAGAGTCCCATTGACTCAGATGCACACTGGTCCTGGGGATAGACTGGGGAGAAAGGTCAGAGAGTGTCCCATTGACTCAGATACACACTGGTCCTGGGGATAGACTGGGGAGAAAGGTCAGAGAGTACCATTGACTCAGATAAACACTGGTCCTGGGGATAGACTGGGGAGAAAGATCAGAAAGAGTCCCATTGACTCAGATACACACTGGTCCTGGGGATAGACTGGGGAGAAAGGTCAGAGAGTGTCCCATTGACTCACATACAGACTGGTCCTGGGGATAGACTGGGGAGAAAGGTCAGAGAGTCCCATTGACTCAGATACACACTGGTCCTGGGGATAGACTGGGGAGAAAGTTCAGAGAGAGTCCCATTGACTCAGATACACACTGGTCCTGGGGATAGACTGGGGAGAAAGGTCAGAGAGAGTCCCATTGACTCAGATAAACACTGGTCCTGGGGATAGACTGGGGAGAAAGGTCAGAAAGTGTCCCATTGACTCAGATACACACTGGTCCTGGGGATAGACTGGGGAGAACTGTCAGAGAGAGTCCCATTGACTCAGATACACTCTGGTCCTGGGGATAGACTGGGGAGAAAGATCAGAGAGAGTCCCATTGACTCAGATACACACTGGTACTGGGGATAGACTGGGGAGAAAGGTCAGAGAGTGTCCCATTGACTCAGATACACACTGGTCCTGGGGATAGACTGGGGAGAAAGGTCAGAGAGAGTCCCATTGAATCAGATACACACTGGTCCTGGGGGACTGGGGAGAAAGGTCAGAGAGTCCCATTGAATCAGATAAACACTGGTCCTGGGGATAGACTGGGGAGAAAGGTCAGAGAGAGTCCCATTGACTCAGATAAACACTGGTCCTGGGGATAGACTGGGGAGAAATGTCAGAGAGTCCCATTGACTCAGATACACACTGGTCCTGGGGATAGACTGGGGAGAAATGTCAGAGAGTGTCCCATTGACTCAGATACACACTGGTACTGGGGATAGACTGGGGAGAAATGTCAGAGAGAGTCCCATTGACTCAGATACACACTGGCCCTGGGGATAGACTGGGGAGAACTGTCAGAGAGAGTCCCATTGACTCAGATACACTCTGGACCTGGGGATAGACTGGGGAGAAAGGTCAGAGAGAGTCCCATTGACTCAGATACACACTGGTACTGGGGATAGACTGGGGAGAAAGGTCAGAGGGTGTCCCATTGACTCAGATACACACTGGTCCTGGGGATAGACTGGGGAGAAAGGTCAGAGAGAGTCCCATTGACTCAGATACACACTGGTCCTGGGGATAGACTGGGGAGAAAGGTCAGAGAGTCCTGTTGACTCAGATATACACTGGTCCTGGGGATAGACTGAGGAAAAAGGTCAGAGAGAGTCCTATTGACTCAGATACACACTGGTCCTGGGGGACTTGGGAGAACGTTCAAAGTGAGTCCCATTGACTCAGATACACAGTGGTCCTGGGGATAGACTGGGGAGAAAGTTCAGAGAGAGTCCGATTGACTCAGATACACACTGGTCCTGGGGATAGACTGGGGAGAAAGGTCAGAGAGTGTCCCATTGACTCAGATACACCCTGGTCCTGGGGATGGACCGGGGTGAAATGTCAGAAAGAGTCCCATTGACTCAGATAAACACTGGTCCAGGGGATAGACTGGGGAGAAAGATCAGAGAGTGTCCCATTGACTCAGATAAACACTGGTCCTGGGGGATTGGGGAGAAAGGTCAGAGAGAGTCCCATTGACTCAGATACACACTGGTCCTGGGGATAGACTGGGGTGAAAGGTCAGAGAGTGTCCCATTGACTCAGATACACACTGGTCCTGGGGATAGAATGGGGAGAAAGGTCAGAGAGAGCCCCATTGACTCAGATACAAACTGGTCCTGGAAGTATACTGGGGAGAAAAGTCAGAGAGAGTCCCATTGACTCAGATACACACTGGTCCTGGGGATAGACTGGGGAGAAAGGTCAGAGAGTCCCATTGACTCAGATACACACTGGTCCTGGGGATAGACTGGGGAGCAAGGTCAGAGAGTGTCCCATTGATTCAGATGCACACTGGTCCTGGGGATAGACTGGGGAGAAAGGTCAGAGAGTCCCATTGACTCAGATAAACACTGGTCCTGGGGATAGACTGGGGAGAAAGCTCAGAGAGTGTCCCATTGATTCAGATGCACACTGGTCCTGGGGATAGACTGGGGAGAAAGTTCAGAGAGTCCCATTGACTCAGATACACACTGGTCCTGGGGATAGACTGGGGAGAAAGGTCAGAGAGTGTCCCATTGACTCAGATACACACTGGTCCTGGGGATAGACTGGGGAGAAAGGTCAGAGAGTACCATTGACTCAGATAAACACTGGTCCTGGGGATAGACTGGGGAGCAAGGTCAGAGAGTGTCCCATTGATTCAGATGCACACTGGTCCTGGGGATAGACTGGGGAGAAAGGTCAGAGAGTCCCATTGACTCAGATACACACTGGTCCTGGGGATAGACTGGGTAGAAAGGTCAGAGAGTGTCCCATTGACTCAGATACACACTGGTCCTGGGGATAGACTGGGGAGAAAGGTCAGAGAGTGTCCCATTGACTCAGATACACCCTGGTCCTGGGGATAGACTGGGGTGAAATGTCAGAAAGAGTCCCATTGACTCAGATACACACTGGTCCTGGGGATAGAATGGGGAGAAATGTCAGAGGGAGTCCCATTGACTCAGGTACACACTGGTCCTGGGGATAGACTGGGGAGAAAGGTCAGAGAGTGTCCCATTGACTCAGATACACACTGGTCCTGGGGATAAACTGGGGAGAAAGGTCAGAGAGTCCCATTGACTCAGATACACACTGGTCCTGGGGATAGACTGGGGAGAAAGGTCAGAGAGTGTCATATTGACTCAGATACACACTGGTCCTCGGGGTCTGGGGAGAAAGTTCAGAGAGAGTCCCATTGACTCAGATAAATACTGGTCCTGTGGGTCTGGGGAGAAAGGTCAGAGAGAGTCCTATTGACTCAGATACACACTGGGCCTTGGGATAGACTGGGGAGAAATGTCAGAGAGAGTCCCATTGACTCAGATACACACTGCTCCTGGGGATAGACTTGGGAGAAAGGTCATAGAGTGTCCCATTGACTCAGATACACACTGGTCCTGGGGATAGACTGGGGAGAAAGGTCAGAGAGTGTCCCATTGACTCAGATACACACTGGTCCTGAGGATAGACTGGGGAAAAAGGTCAGAGAGAGTCCCATTGACTCAGATACACACTGGTCCTGGGGATAGACTGGGGAGAAAGGTCAGAGAGTCCCATTGACTCAGATAAACACTGGTCCTGGGGGTGTGGGGAGAAAGGTCGGAGAGAGTCCCATTGACTCAGAAACACACAGGTCCTGGGGATAGACTGGGGAGAAAGGTCAGAGAGTCCCATTGACTCAGATAAACACTGGTCCTGGGGGTCTGGGAAGAAAGGTGAGAGAGAGTCCCATTGACTCAGATAAACACTGGTTCTGGGGATAGACTGGGGAGAAAGGCCAGAGAGAGTCCCATTGACTCAGATAAACACTGGTCCTGGGGGTCTGGGGAGAAAGGTGAGAGAGAGTCCCATTGACTCAGATAAACACTGGTCCTGGGGGTCTGGAGAGAAAGGTGAGAGAGAGTCCCATTGACTCAGATACACACTGGTCCTGGGGATAGACTGGGGAGAAAGGTCAGAGAGAGTCCCATTGACTCAGATAAACACTGGTCCTGGGGATAGACTGGGGAGAAAGGTCAGAGAGTGTCCCATTGACTCAGATAAACACTGGTCCTGGGGATAGACTGGGGAGAGAGGTCAGAGAGAGTCCCATTGACTCAGATACACACTGGTCCTGGGGGACTGGGGAGAAATGTCAGAGAGAGTCCCATTGACTCAGATAAACACTGGTCCTGGGGATAGACTGTGGAGAAAGGTCAGAGAGTCCCATTGAATCAGATAAACACTGGTCCTGGGGATAGACTGGGGAGAAAGGTCAGAGAGAGTCCCATTGATTCAGATACACACTGGTCCTGGGGATAGACTGGGGAGAAATGTCAGAGAGAGTCCCATTGACTCAGATACACACTGGTACTGGGAATAGACTGGGGAGAAATGTCAGAGAGAGTCCCATTGACTCAGATACACACTGGTACTGGGGATAGACTGGGGAGAAATGTCAGAGAGTCTCCCATTGACTCAGATACACACTGGTACTGGGGATAGACTGGGGAGAAATGTCAGAGAGAGTCCCATTGACTCAGATACACACTGGTCCTGGGGATAGACTGGTGAGAACTGTCAGAGAGAGTCCCATTGACACAGATACACTCTGGTCCTGGGGATAGACTGGGGAGAAAGGTCAGAGAGAGTCCCATTGACTCAGATAAACATTGGTTCTGGGGATAGACTGGGGAGAAAGGCCAGAGAGAGTCCCATTGACTCAGATACACACTGGTCCTGGGGGACTGGGGAGAAATGTCAGAGAGAGTCCCATTGACTCAGATAAACACTGGTCCTGGGGATAGACTGGGGAGAAAGGTCAGAGAGTGTCCCATTGACTCAGATAAACACTGGTCCTGGGGATAGACTGGGGAGAAAGGTCAGAGAGAGTCCCATTGACTCAGATAAACACTGGTCCTGGGGATAGACTGGGGAGAAAGGTCAGAGAGTGTCCCATTGACTCAGATAAACACTGGTCCTGGGGATAGACTGGGGAGAGAGATCAGAGAGAGTCCTATTGACTCAGATACACACTGGTCCTGGGGGACTGGGGAGAAATGTCAGAGAGAGTCCCATTGACTCAGATAAACACTGGTCCTGGGGATAGACTGTGGAGAAAGGTCAGAGAGTCCCATTGAATCAGATAAACACTGGTCCTGGGGATAGACTGGGGAGAAAGGTCAGAGAGAGTCCCATTGACTCAGATAAACACTGGTCCTGGGGATAGACTGGGGAGAAAGGTCAGAGAGTCCCATTGACTCAGATACACACTGGTACTGGGAATAGACTGGGGAGAAATGTCAGAGAGAGTCCCATTGACTCAGATACACACTGATACTGGGGATAGACTGGGGAGAAATGTCAGAGAGTCTCCCATTGACTCAGATACACACTGGTACTGGGGATAGATGGGGAGAAATGTCAGAGAGAGTCCCATTGACTCAGATACACACTGGTCCTGGGGATAGACTGGGGAGAACTGTCAGAGAGAGTCCCATTGACTCTTACACTCTGGTCCTGGGGATAGACTGGGGAGAAAGGTCAGAGAGAGTCCCATTGACTCAGATACACACTGGTACTGGGGATAGACTGGGGAGAAAGGTCAGAGAGTGTCCCATTGACTCAGATACACACTGGTTCTGGGGATAGACTGGGGAGAAAGGTCAGAGAGAGTCCCATTGACTCAGATACACACTGGTCCTGGGGGACTGGAGAGAAATGTCAGAGAGAGTCCCATTGACTCAGATAAACATTGGTTCTGGGGATAGACTGGGGAGAAAGGCCAGAGAGAGTCCCATTGACTCAGATAAACACTGGTCTTGGGGCCTGGGGAGAAAGGTGAGAGAGAGTCCCATTGACTCAGATAAACACTGGTCCTGGGGGTCTGGGGAGAAAGGTGAGAGAGAGTCCCATTGACTCAGATACACACTGGTCCTGGGGATAGACTGGGGAGAAAGGTCAGAGAGAGTCCCATTGACTCAGATAAACACTGGTCCTGGGGATAGACTGGGGTGAAAGGTCAGAGAGTGTCCCATTGACTCAGATAAACACTGGTCCTGGGGATAGACTGGGGAGAGAGATCAGAGAGAGTCCTATTGATTCAGATACACACTGGTGCTGGGGGACTGGGGAGAAATGTCAGAGAGAGTCCCATTGACTCAGATAAACACTGGTCCTGGGGATAGACTGTGGAGAAAGGTCAGAGAGTCCCATTGAATCAGATAAACACTGGTCCTGGGTATAGACTGGGGAGAAAGGTCAGAGAGAGTCCCATTGACTCAGATAAACACTGGTCCTGGGGATAGACTGGGGAGAAAGGTCAGAGAGTCCCATTGACTCAGAAACACACTGGTACTGGGAATAGACTGGGGAGAAATGTCAGAGTGTGTCCCATTGACTCAGATACACACTGATACTGGGGATAGACTGGGGAGAAATGTCAGAGAGTCTCCCATTGACTCAGATACACACTGGTACTGGGGATAGACTGGGGAGAAATGTCAGAGAGAGTCCCATTGACTCAGATACACTCTGGTCCTGGGGATAGACTGGGGAGAACTGTCAGAGAGAGTCTCCCATTGACTCAGATACACACTGGTACTGGGGATAGACTGGGGAGAAAGGTCAGAGAGAGTCCCATTGAATCAGATAAACACTGGTTCTGGGGATAGACTGGGGAGAAAGGTCAGAGAGAGTCCCATTGACTCAGATACACACTGGTCCTGGGGGACTGGGGAGAAATGTCAGAGAGAGTCCCATTGACTCAGATACACACTGGTCCTGGGGATAGACTGGGGAGAACTGTCAGAGAGAGTCCCATTGACTCAGATACACTCTGGTCCTGGGGATAGACTGGGGAGAAAGGTCAGAGAGAGTCCCATTGACTCAGATACACACTGGTACTGGGGATAGACTGGGGAGAAAGTGCAGAGAGTGTCCCATTGACTCAGATACACACTGGTCCTGGGGATAGACTGGGGAGAAAGGTCAGAGAGAGTCCCATTGACTCAGATACACACTGGTCCTGGGGGACTGGGGAGAAAGGTCAGAGAGAGTCCCATTGTCTCAGATACACACTGGTCCTGGATATAATCTGGGGAGAAAGGTCAGAGAGAGTCCCATTTACTCAGATACACACTGGTCCTGGGGATAGACTGGGGAGATATGTCAGAGAGTCCTGTTGACTCAGATACACACTGGTCCTGGGGATAGACTGAGGAAAAAGATCAGAGAGAGTCCCATTGACTCAGATACACAATGGTCCTGGGGATAGACTGGGGAGAAAGGTCAGAGAGAGTCCCATTGACTCAGATACACACTGGTCCTGGGGATGGACTGCGAAGAAAGGTCAGAGAGAGTCCCATTGACTCAGATACACACTGGTCCTGGGGATAGACTAGGGAGAAAGGTCAGAGAGAGTCCTGTTGACTCAGATACACACTGGTCCTGGGGATAGACTGCGAAGAAAGTTCAGAGAGAGTCCCATTGACTCAGGTACCCACTGGTCCTGGGGGATTGGGGGAAAAGATCAGAGAGTCCTGTTGACTCAGATAAACACTGGTCCTGGGGATAGACTGGGGGGAAAGGTCAGAGAGAGTCCCATTGACTCAGATACACACTGGTCATGGGGATAGACTGGGGGGAATGGTCAGAGAGAGTCCCATTGTCTCAGATACACACTGGTCCTGGTAATGGACTGGGGAAAAAGGTCATCGGGAGTCCCAATCCAAGTCACTTTATCAATATTTATGTAATTTTCTGCCTCGCATAATTAGATCTCGGGTAAATGATGGAGTGATAGAAAAAGGTCTGCAGCTCGAAGTGAACAAGGGTTGCAGACAGAGGAACAACAGCAGGTGAACCATCCATTGCTGAAAAGCTTATCTCTGCCTTTGCTACCTCTAGACTTGAATATCCCATCATTCTCCTGGCCGGCCTCCCTTCTTACACCCTCCGTAAACTTGCACTCATCCAAAACCCTGTTGCTCATTTCCTAACTCCTCACAAATTAATGCCAGAGAATAACTTCAACAACTGTTTGGAGAAATTCCTGATCCGAGACTGAATCGCTTGCATTTCCACAGTGGGGAAAGGAAAGGATGCTGAGAGTTAACGTGCATGAGCGTGTGTCTGCACACGCACAAGTGGAGAATTGTGATTGTAAAACATCAGCCAACTCTACCAATGATATATTTATGGTGTTTTGAGATTATAAAACACCTAAAGATAATGAGACAAATCAATGTTATATATCCCCTGACTGTGAAGGTACACAATTCATTCTACATTATGTTATCAGTGGGACAGTGGGAAATGTCCTCACCTCCTAAAGTGCTCATTCTTCATCATCGCAGGCAGTCCGTCAGAATCGAGGAAAACTTGCTTCCACTCTAAAAGTGAGTCCAATACGAGAAACACAATCTCTGTCACAGGTGGGACAGACAGTGGTTGATGGAAGGGGTGGGTGAGACTGGTTTGCCGCAGGCTCATTCCGCTACCTGAGCTGGATTTCTGCATGCTCTTAGCAACGAGACTCGAGGTGCTCAACGCCCTCCCAGATGCACTTCCTCCACTTAGGGAGGTCTTTGGCCAGGGACCTCCCAGGTGTCGGTGGTGATGTTGCATTTCATCAAGGACACTTTGAGGGTGTCCTTGAAACGTTTCCTCCGTCCACCTTGGGCTCGTTTGCCGTGAAGGAGTTACGAGCAGAGCGCTTGCTTTGGGAGTCTTGTGTCAGGCATGTGAACAATGTGGCCTGCCCAGTGGAGTTCATTAGTCAGGTGCTGACACCATGAGATATGGTCAATATATTCAAATAGAAGCAGCAACCAGTTCACATCTCCCTGAACACACGGACAATATCACTGCCCATAGAGACCAGAGGAATTACACCCAGCTATATGTTGAGTATGTGGATAGATATAATAGTCATAAAATGCCATAAATTAATATCCCAACTCAAAAATATTAAACACACATCTGTGAATAAAAATAATACAATACCGCCATTAAATGGCGGAGCAGGCTTGAGGGGCCAGATGGCCTACTCCTCCCATTTCTTATGTTCTTATGCCAGACTATGTAAAACTGAGTGAAGGATCATTTAATTCATCAATGATCACCCGCTCCACATTTCCCTGCTGAATATTCCCTACCTCGGCAATAATGGTTTGGGCCTGCACCGTGAGTAAATCTCACCAATGGTCGCTCCCAGTGCGGAGTCTCGGCCAACGGGAGCCCGTCTGGAACTGGGTTGTGGAGATCAGTGGGACTCGCTGGATTTACTGGGCAGCTGTCTGTGTCACACCTGATGTGGAGAGATCATCGTAACACTTGGGAAATGCTCGATCCCAGAGCAAACCGCTGTTGTACTGGTGGGGGAGGAGGGACTGAGTATCATGTTTAACAAGGCAATGTCCTCCTTCCCATTTTAATATTTCCCTCTAACCCTCCTATTAATATTATATTTATTACAGAGCATCACAACCTGGGAACGCCTGTCATCGCCATGGCTGAAGGTCCAAACAGGGGAGAAGGTCCAACATCTTCAACAAGAATGAGAATGGACACAGCTCGGTTCACATCACCACTCCCAGAGCAGGTACATCACAGGTTATATATGGAGTAAAGCTCCCTCTGCACTGTCTCATCAAACACTCCCAGAGCAGGTACAGCACGGGTTATATACGGAGTAAAGCTCACTCTACGCTGTCCCATCAAACATTCCCAGAGCAGGTACAGCACGGGTTAGCTACGGAGACTAGCTCCCTCTGCACTGTCCCATCAAACACTACCAGAGCAGGTACAGCACGGGTTAGATACAGAGAAAAGCTCCCTCTACACTGTCCCATCAAACACTACCAGAGCAGGTACAGCACGCGTAAGATACAGAGTAAAGCTCCCTCTACACTGTCCCATCAAACACTCCCAGGGCAGGTACAGCACGGTTTACATACAGATTAAAGCTCCCTCTACACTGTCCCATCAAACACTCCCAGGGCAGATACGGCACGAGTCATATACAGATAGCTCTGTCGACAGTAGGCCATTAGATACGCTCAGCACAGGAACAGCACGGGTTAGATATAGAGTAAAGCACCTTCTACGCTGTCCCATCAAACATTCCGAGGACAGGTGCAACATTGGTTAAATGCGGAGTAAAGCTCCCTCTGCACTGTTGCATCAAACAACCCCAGGGCAGGTACAGCACGGGTTAGATATAGGGTAAAGCTCACTCAATGCTGTCAAACCAACCAACCACAGGGTAGTTGCAGCCTGGGTTAGATACAGAGTAAAGCTCCTTCTGCACAGTTTCATCAATCACTCCCAGGGGCAAATATAGCACGGGGTTAGATACAGAGTGAAGCTCCCTCTACACAGTCCAATTCCAGGTACAGGTACAGTCAGGGGTAGATACAGAGTAAAGTTCCCTCTACACTGTCTCATCAAACACCCCCAGGCATGTACAGCACAGGTTACATACATGGTAAAGCTCGCTCTATACTGTCCCATCAAACACTCCCAGGGCAGGTACAGCAGGGGTTAGATATAGAGTAAAGCTCCCTCTGCACTGTCCCATCAAACACTCACATGGCAGGAAGTGCTCGGGTTTGGTACAGAGCTCTGTCTACACTTTACGATGAATCACTCCCAGACCAGGTATAGCACTGGTTAAATACAGAGTAAAGCTCCCTCGTCGCTGGCCCATCAAACAATCCTAGGGCACCTACCGCAAGGGTTCCGTGCATAGTTAGGCTCCCTTGACACTGTCCCAGCGAATACTCCCAGTACAGGTACAACATGGGTTAGATACAGAGTATAGTTCCCTCTACATTATCGCAACAATCACCCCCAGGGCAGATACAGCACGGGTTAGATGCAGAGCAAAGCTTCCACTGCACTGCCCATCAATCACTCCCAGGGTAGGTACAGCACGTTTCACATACAGAGTAAAGCTCGCTCTAAACTGTCCTGTCAAACATTCCCAGGACAGGAACACACGGATTAGATACACAGTTAAGCTCCCTCTGAACTGTACCATCCAACAGTCCCACGGCCGGTACAGCACGGGTTAGATACAGAGTAAAGCTCCTCTACACTGTCCCATCAAACACTCCCAGGGCAGGTACAGCATGGGTTAGATACAGAGTAAAGTTCCCTCTAAACTTTCCCATCAAACATTCCCAGGACAGCTACAGCACGGGTTAGGTAGAGAATAAAGCTCCCTCTACACTGTCCCATCAAACAGTCTCAGGGCAGGTGCAGCACCTGTTGGATACGGAGTAAAGTTCCCTCTACAGTGTCCCATTAAACACACCCAGGGCAAGTACAGCACGTGTTCGATACAGAGTAAAGCTCTCTCTACAGTGTCCCATCAAACACTCCCAGGCAGGTACAGCACGGGTTAGATATAGGGTAAAGCTCATTCAATGCTGTCAAACCAAACAACCCCAGGATAGTTGCAGCCTGGGTTAGATACAGAGTAAAGCTCCCTCTATACCGCCCCATCAAACACTCAGGCAGGTACATCACACGTTGGATATAGAGCAAAGCTACTTCTGCACTGTCCCACTAAACACACTCAGGGGCAAATACAGCTCGGGTTGGATACAGAGTCAAGCTCCCTCTACACTGTCCCATCAAACACTCCCAGGGCAGGTACAGCACGGGTTAGGTGCAGAGTAAAGCTCCCGTTATACTGTCCCATCAAACATTCCCAAACACATACAGCAGAGGTTACATGCTGAGTGAAGCTCCCTCTACAATGCCCCATTAAACAATCTCGGGACACCTACCACATGGGTTACATAAATAGTAAGGCTCCCTCTTCAATAACCCATCAAACACTCCCAGTACAGGTACAACATGGGTTAGATACAGAATAAAGCTCCCTCTACACTGTCCCATCAAACACTCCCAGTACAGGGACAACATGGGTTAAATACAGAATAATGCTCCCTGAAAAGTAGTAATCTCAGGTTTGCTACCAGTGCCACTTGCTAGTCAGAGTAGGAATCTCAGGATAGCTCAGATGAATACGTGGCTTGAGGAGTGGTACAAAAGGGAGGGAATCAAATTCCTGGGACATTGGAACCGGTTCTGGAGGAGGTGGGACCAGTACAAACTGGACGGTTTGCACCTGGGCAGGGCTGAAACCAATGTTATAGGAGAAGTGTTTGCTCGTGCTGTTGGGAAGGAGTTCAACTAATATGGCAGGGGGATGGGAACCTATGCAGGGAGACAGAGAGAAGTAGAATGGGGGCAGAAGCAAAAGATAGATAGAAAGAAGAAAAGTAAAAGTGGAGGGCAGAGAAACTGAAGGCAAAAAGGGTCACATTACAGCAAAATTCTAAAGGGGCAAAGTGTGTTAGAAAGACAAGCCTGAAAGCTCTGTGCCTCAATGCGCGGAGTATTCGGAATAAGTTGGACGAATTAACTGCGCAGATAGCAATTAACTGGTATGATGTAATTGGCATCACGGAGACATGGCTCCAGGGTGACCAAGGCTGGGAACTCAACACCCAGGGGCGTTCAACATTTAGGAAGGGTAGACAGAAAGGAAAAGGAGGCAGGGCGGCATTGTTAGATAAAGAGGAAATTAAAGCAACAGTAAGAAAGGACATTTGCTTCGATGATGTGGAATCGGTATGGTTGGAGCTACGGAATACCAAAAGGCAGAAAACACTAGAGGTAGTTGTGTACAGACCGCCAAACAATAGTAGTGAGGTTGGGGACAGCATCAAACAAGAAATTAGGGATGCATGCAATAAAGGTACAGCAGTTATCATGGGCGACATTAATCTAAATATAGACTGGGCTAACCAAACTGGTAGCAATGCGATGGAGGAGGATTTCCTGGAGTATATTAGGAATGGTTTTCGAGACCAATATGTTGAAGAACCAACTAGGGAGCTGGCCATCCTAGACTGGGTGATATGTAATGAGAAGGGACTAATTAACAATCTTGTTGTGCGAGGCCCCTTGGGGAAGAGTGACCATAATATGGTAGAATTCTTTATTATGATGGAGAGTGACACACTTAATTCAGAAACTAAGGTCCCGAACTTAAGGAAAGGTAACTTCGATGGTTTGATCCGTGAATTGGTTCAAATAGACTACTGAAAGGGTTGACGGTGGATAAGCAATGGTAAACATTTAAAGATCACATGGATGAACTCCAGCAATTGTACATCCCTGTCTGGAGTAAAAATAAAACGGGGAAGGTGGCTCAACCGTGGCTAACAAAGGAAATTAACGATAGTGTTAAATCCAAGGAAGCGGCATATAAATTGGCCAGAAAAAGCAGCAAACCTGAGGACTGGGAGAACATTAGAATTCAGCAGAGGAGGAAAAAGGGTATAATTAAGGGGGGGGGAAATTGAGCTTGCCGGGAACATTAAAAACTGACTGCAAAAGCTTAGAGAGATATGTGAAGATAAAAAGATTAGTGAAGACAAACGTAGGTCCCTTGCAGTCGGATTCAGGTGAATTTATGATGGGGAACAAAGAAATGGCAAACCAATTGAACAAATACTTCAGTTCTGTCTTCACGAAGGAAGACACAAATACCCTTCTGGAAGTACTAGTGGACAGAGTGCCTCGTGAGAAGGAGGAACTGAAGGATATCCATATTGGGTTGGACATTGTGTTAGGGAAATTGATGGGATTGAAGTCCGATAAATCCCTAGGGCCTGATAGTCTATATCACAGAGTATTTAAGGAAGTGTCCCTAGAAATAGTAGATGCATTGGTGATCATTTTCCAACAGTCTATCGACTCTGGATCAGTTCCTATGGACTGGAGGGCAGCTAATGTAACACCACTTTTTAAAAAGGGAGGGAGAGGGAAAGTGGGTAATTATAGACGGGTTAGCCTGACATCAGTAGTGGGGAAATTGTTGGAATCAATTATTAAAGATTAAATAGCAGCGCATTTGGAACGCAGTGACAGGATCAGTCCAAGTCAGCATGGATTTATGAAAGGGAAATCATGCTTGACAAATCTTCTGCAATTTTTTGAGGATGTAACTAGTAGAGTGGACAAGGAGAACCAGTGGAAGTCATGTATTTGGATTTTAAAAAGGCTTTTGACAAGGCCCCAGACAAGAGATTGGTGTGCAAAATCAAAGCACATGGTATTGGGGGTAATATACTGACGTGGATAGAGAACTGGTTGGCAGACCGGAAGCAGAGAGTCGGGATAAACGGGTCCTTTTCTAAATGGCAGGCAGTGACCAGTGGAGTGCCGCAGGGCTCAGTGCTGGGACACCAGCTCTTTACAATATACATTAATGATTTAGATTCAGGAATTGAGTGTAATATCTCCAAGTTTGCAGATGACATAAAGTGGGTGGCAGCGTGAGCGGTAAGAGGGACGCTAAAAGACTGCAGGTTGACTTGGACAGGTTAGGTGAGTGGGCAAATGCATGGCAGATGCAGTATAATGGTATATGAGGTTATCCATTTTGGGGGCAAAATCGCGAAGACAGAATATTATCTGAATGATGGCAGATTAGGAAAAGTGGAGGTGCAACGAGACCTGGGTGTCATGATTCATCAGTCATTGAAAGTTGGCATGCAGGTTCAGCAGGCGATGAAGAAGGCAAATGATATGTTGGCCTCCATAGCTAGGGGATTTGAGTATAGGAGCAGGGATGTCTTACTGCAGTTATACAGGCCCTTGGTGAGGTCTCACCTGGAATATTGTGTTCAGATTTGGTCTCCTAATCTGAGGAAGGGTGTTCTTGCTATTGCGGGAGTGCAGCGAAGATTCACCAGACTGATTGCCGGGATGGCAGGACTGACATATGAGGAGACATTGGATCACCTGGGCCTTTATACATTGGAATTTAGAAAGATGAGAGGGGATCTCATAGAAACATATAATATTCTGACGTGACAGGATAGATGCGGATAGAATGTTCACAATGTTGGGGAAGTCCAGAACCAGGGGACACAGTCTTAGGATAAGGGGTAGGCCATTTAGGACTGAGATGAGGAGAAACTTTTTCACTCAGTGAGTTGTTAACCTGTGGAATTCCCTGCCGCAGAGAGTTGTTGATGCCAGTTCATTGGATATATTCAAGAGGGAGTTAAATATGGCCCTTACGACTAAAGAGACCAAGGCGTATGGAGAGAAAGCAGGAAAGGGGTACTGAGGGAGTGATCAGCCATGATCTGATTGAAGGGTGGTGCAGGCTCGAAGGGCCGAATGGCCTACTCGTGCACCGATTTTCTATGTTTCTATGAATGAGAGGTGATCTTACAGAAACATATAAGATTATGACAGGGCTTGACAAGGTGGTTGCAGAGAGGATGTTTCCACTGATGGGGGAGACTATAACTAGATGGCTTGATCTTAGAATAAGGGGCCGCCAATTTAGAACTGAGAAGACGAGAAATTTCTGCTCTCAAAGGGTTGTGAATCTGTGGAATTCATTGCCTCAGAGAGCTGTGGAAGTTGGGACATTAAGAAACTGTCTATTTCTGTCTTAAATGTATTTAAACGTTAAGGGGATAAGCGGTTATGGGGAGCGGGCAGGGAAGTGGAGCTGAGCCCATGATCGGATCAGCCATGATCTTATTGATCGGCGGAGCAGGATCAAGGGGCCTTATGGCCTACTCCTGCTCCTATTTTTTATGTTCTTATTTATTGAAAATATACAGGAATGTTTCCTGACTCAACATGTTAATGAAGGAACTTGGAAAATTATATATTGGATGTGCTGTTTAGCAGTGAGCCTGACCTCCTATCAGGCCTCCATTTGGGGGAACATCTGGGCAACAGTGATCACATTGTCGGGTCCCAATTGGCCAGAAGAACCAAAGTGACTGAGAACCTGCAACTCGCACTGCATTTCAGAAGGGCAAACGTCTCCAAAATGGCAGAGGACTTGCAACAGGTAAATTGGCCAACCCGACTTGGTGGTGATGTGACCGATGTTGAATATAAATGGAACGTATTCCAGAATTGAAATGTGGAAAACTAACGTAGCCAAAATCTAAAGATGGAAATGTGGTAAGAAAAAGCCAAGGTGGCTGACTGGCTCTGTACAAAGACAAATAACAAGTAAACAGAAATGTCTCTATAAATTAAAGAAATGTAACACTGAAATAAATAGTGTTGAATACAAAGAACTAAAGAAAACGGAAGCTGCTATTCGATCAGCAAAAAGGTTGTTTTGAAAAAAAAATTGTCGGCAACTGTGGCAGTCATGGGAAGAGACTTTTTTATTTATGTAAAGTGTCAGAGAACTATTAAAGACTGTATTGGGCCACTGAAGTGTGTTCAAGGACAGGTTACAAAGTACTCACTGAGTATGGCGGGAATATTAGTGAGTATCTTGCATCAATCTTCACCCTTGAAGATCATGGTCAAATATTAGATTTAATAATACTAGTTTTTCTCAGTAACATTAACATAGATATGAATATTGTTTAAGAAAAAATTAAAAACTTCAAAATATATAGAGCAGCCACCCGAGGATCCTCCGGGAGATGGGACATGTGCTGTGTGAGCCCCTCCGGGAGATGGGACATGTGCTTTGTGAGCCCCTCCGGGTAATGGGACATGTGCTGTGTGAGGGTCCTTCAGGAGATGGGACATGTGCAGTGTGAGCCCCTCTGGGAGATGGGACATGTGCTGTGTGAGGGTCCTTCAGGAGATGGGACATGTGCTGTGTGAGGATCCTCCGGGAGATGGGACATGTGCTGTGTGAGGGTCCTCCGGGAAATGGGACATGTGCTGTGTGAGGGTCCTCCGGGAAATGGGACATGTGCTGTGTGAGGGTCCTCCGGGAAATGGGACATGTGCTGTGTGAGCCCCTCCGGGAGATGGGGCATGTGCTGTGTGAGGGTCCTCCGGGAGATGGGACATGTGCTGTGTGAGCCCCTCCGGGAGATGGGACATGTGCTGTGTGAGCCCCTCTGGGAGATGGGACATGTGCTGTGTGAGCCCCTCCGGGAGATGGGACATGTGCTGTGTGAGCCCCTCCGGGAGATGGGACATGTGCTGTGTGAGGGTCCTCCGGGAGATGGGACATGTGCAGTGTGAGCCCCTCCGGGAGATGGGACATGTGCTGTGTGAGGGTCCTTCAGGAGATGGGACATGTGAAGTGTGAGCCCCTCCGGGAGATGGGACATGTGCTGTGTGAGGGTCCTTCAGGAGATGGGACATGTGCTGTGTGAGGATCCTCCGGGAGATGGGACATGTGCTGTCTGAGGGTCCTCCGGGAAATGGGACATGTGCTGTGTGAGGGTCCTCCGGGAAATGGGACATGTGCTGTGTGAGGGTCCTCCGGGAAATGGGACATGTGCTGTGTGAGCCCCTCCGGGAGATGGGGCATGTGCTGTGTGAGGGTCCTCCGGGAAATGGGACATGTGCTGTGTGAGGGTCCTCCGGGAAATGGGACATGTGCTGTGTGAGGGTCCTCCGGGAAATGGGACATGTGCTGTGTGAGCCCCTCCGGGAGATGGGGCATGTGCTGTGTGAGCCCCTCCGGGAGATGGGGCATGTGCTGTGTGAGGGTCCTCCGGGAGATGGGACATGTGCTGTGTGAGCCCCTCCGGGAGATGGGACATGTGCTGTATGAGCCCCTCTGGGAGATGGGACATGTGCTGTGTGAGCCCCTCCGGGAGATGGGACATGTGCTGTGTGAGCCCCTCCGGGAGATGGGACATCTGCTATGTGAGCCCCTCTGGGAGATGGGACATGTGCTGTGTGAGGGTCCTCCGGGAGATGGGACATGTGCTGTGTGAGGGTCCTCCGGGAGTTCGGACATGTGCTGTGTGAGGGTCCTCCGGGAGATGGGACATGTGCTGTGTGAGGGTCCTCCGGGAGATGTGACATGTGCTGTGCGAGCCCCTGTCCTGTATGTTTAATAGCTCACTGCACTCTGGCATGGTTCCTACAGATGGGAAGGAGGCTAAAGTAGTCCCCATTTTAAAACAATGTGAAAAGGCAGACCTGGGTAACTATAGGCCCATCAGTTTAATATTAGTAATAGGTAAGATGCTGGAAAGAATCATAAGGGATGCAATATATGAATACTTGGAAGGGGAAGGACCTATTAGGGAAATCCAACATGGCTTCATAAAAAAGAGTTCTTGTCTCACAACTCGAATTGTATTTTTTGAAGAAGTTACAAAGTTGGTGGATGAGGGAAGCCCAGTAGACATTGTCTACTTAGATTTCTAAAAACATTTTGATAAGTTACCGCACAAGAGCCTTCTCTATGAGATCGGAGCCTCCAGTATTAGTGAAATATATTGAGCTGGATACAGAACTGTCTGGCAGGATGTAGGTAAAGAGCAGTTATAGATGGATTTGGATCTGTTTGGAGACCGGTCACCAGTGGTGTCCCGCAGCGATCAGTGTTGGGACTGTTGCTTTTTACTATTTTTATTAATGATCTGGATTTTGGTGTTAGGGGCACAAATTTGAAATGATACCAAGATCTGTGTGAGTGCTCGAACTGTAGAAGTGGCTCGTCTGATTCAGGCAGATCTTGAAGTATTGGGAGACTGGCCTCATGACTGGAAAATGATGTATAACTTCGATAAGTTCAGTGTTATGTATGTGGGCAGGGCAAATGCTCAACATTCATACACACACCAGGGAAAGGCATTAAAGATAGTGGAGATAGAAAGAGATTTAGACATTCTAGTGAATACATCCTTGAAGGTACACGAGCAACGCAGTGAAGCGACAGTTAGAGCAAGTAGGGTGTTGGGGTGTATCCATAGGACAATTGAGAATAAGACGAGGAGTAGTGTTTTGTCCTTCTGCAAGACCTTAGTCAGGCCACACTTGGAATGTTGTGTCCAGTTTGGGTCTCCTCACATGGTGGGTGATATTGAGGTTCTGGAAAGGGCCACTCGATTAATTCCAAGTCTAAAGCATCTTAATTATCAAGATAGGTTTAAAGAGTTGGGACTCTTTATCTGAGAGCAGCGTAGACTTAGGGCGATATGATTGAGGTTTATAAGATAATGAAAGTGAAAGAGTGTGTTCCAGCTGACCGTTTATTTCAATTAAGTAGGTTAGACAGGACCAGGGACAAAATTACAGTTGTATAAGGATAGATCTAGGTTAGACATCAGGAGGTGGTTCTTTTCCCAGAGAACAGTAGACCTCTGGAACAAGCTGCCCTCTCATGTGGTGGATGCAGACTCACTGAATTCCTTCAAGTAAAAGCTTGATTTGTTTCTGCCTGCGGCGGAGATTAACACTTAGAGAAGATAGGTACTGCAGGGAGTAGAATGGCCAGAGTGATCTCCTGGACTAGTTTCCATCGCTTAGATGGGTTGGTGAGGAATTTCCCAGATTTTATTTCCCCAAATTGTCTAGGTTTTTTAAAAATCTGTATTTTTGCCTCTCCCAGTTGATCACATGGACTCGGGTGGAGTGGAATGTATATGCTGTGATATATCGCAATTGTGTGGGACAGGCTTGATGGACCAGATGGTCTTTACCTGTCCGTCATTTTTCGTATGTATTAAAACGCTTCATCTACACTGTCCTGTCGAACACTACCAGAGAAGGTACAGCAATAATTAGATTCAGAGTAAAGCTCCCTCTAAACTATCTCATCAAACAATCCCAGGGCATGTACAGCATGGCTTCGATGTAGAATAAATCTCAGGCCCCGAATTAGATCCCACAGGCCCCGTGGTGACAGGCCTGGGGGAGCAGGGTCACGGGCCGCCATCTTGCACATGGCGTGATCAGGGCACATGCGCGGCCATCTTGGTTCAGGAATAGAGAGTGGGCGGGGCTTCAAAATTTCAGTTCCCAACTGGGTCCCAGTGCCCGGGAGATGGAGCATCCTGGGCAACACATTTTTCATCATCACAGAATCAGAGACTGGTTACAATATGGAAGGAGGCCATTTGGCCCGTCGAGCCCATGCCGGCTATCTGCAAGAGATTCAGCTAATCTCTCTATATCTACTCTGACCTGACCCCCTCATGATTTTGAACACCTCTGTCAAATCTCCTCTCAATCTTCTCTGTTCTGAGAACAACCCCAACTTCTCCAGACTATCCACGTAACTGAATTCCCTCATCCCCGGAATCATTCTCGTAAATCTTTTCTGCACGCTCTCAGAAGGCCATCGCATACTTACTGAAATGCGGAAGCTAGAATTGCTCCAGTTCAGTCAACAAGCTTCCCGCTGGAATGGAACTAAACTACAGAACCAGTGGGAACCTATTCATCCTTCGTCGTCTGCAGGCCAGGTCAAAAAACTCCCCAATCTCTGTCGTTGAGCTACCATACACGGACAATACTTGCGTCTGCGAACATATGAGGCTGACCTCCAAGTCATAGTCGATGTATTTACTGAGGCGTACGAAAGCATGGACTTTACACTAAACATCTGTAAGACCGAGGTCCTCCACCAGCCTGTCCTCGCCAAATAGCACTCCCCACTCCACCCACACCCTGCCTCGCAGTCATCAAGATCCATGGCGCGGCCCTGGACAACGTGGACCATTTTCCATACCTGGGGAACCTCTTATCAACAAGAGCAGACATTGATGACAAGATTCAACACCGGCTCCATTGCTGCCTTCGGCCTCGTGAGGAAAAGAGTGTTTGAAGACCACGCCGCCAAATCTACCAGAAAGCTCATGGTCTACAGGGCTGCAGTAATACCCACCCTCAGAGACATGGACTATGTAAAGTAGACACCTCAAGTTGCTGGAGAAAGACCACCAACGATGTCTCTGCAAGATCCTACAAATTCCCTGGAAGGACAGACACACCAACGTCGTCGGCCACGCCAACATCCCCAGCATTGAAGCACGGAACACATTTGATCAGCTCTGCTGTGCAGGCCACATTTTTCACATGCTAGGCATGAGACTCCCAAAGCAAACACTCTACTCAGAACTCCTTCACAGCAAACGAGCCAAAGGTGTGGCAGAGGAGACGTTACAAGGACACCCGCAAAGCCTCCCTGATAAAGTGCAACATCTTCCCACTGACACCTGGGAGTCACTGGCTAAAGACCGCCCTAAGTGGAGGAAGAGCATCCACCTCGATGCAGAAATCAACCGCAGGCATCAGAAAGAACGTGCGGCAAACCTGTCCCATCCACCCCTTCCCTAAACGACTATCTGTCCCACCTGTGATGGGGACTGTGGCTTCTGTATTGGACTGTTCAGCCACCTAAGGACTCATTTTTAGAGTGGAAACATGTCTTCCTCGATCCGAGGGACTGCCTATGATGACGATGACTCAGAATTGGACACAATACTCCAGTTGAGGCCGAACCAGAGTTTTATGCAGGTTCATCATAATATCCACACTTCTGTACTCTATACCTCTATTCATGAAGCCGAGGATCCCATAAGTCTTTGTAACCACTTTCTCAACCTGTGCTGCCACCTTCAGTGATTGGTGTACATATACTCCTGGGTCTCTCTGTTCATGCACCCCTTTTGCAATTTTACCCTTTAGTTTATATTTCCTCTCCTCTTTCTTCCTCCCAAAATGTATCACTTTTAAACTTTTCTACGTTAGGTTTCATCTGCCACATGTCTGCCCATTCCACCAGCCTGTCTATGTCTTTCTGAAGTCTATCACTATCGTCCTCACTGTTCACTGTACTTCCAAGTTTTGTGTGAGCTGTCGATTTGGAAATTGTGCCCTGTACACCCAAGTCTAGGTCATTAATATAGATTAAAAAAAAGCAGTGGCCCCAATACCGACCCCTGGGGAACACCACTTCCTCCAGTCTGAAAAACAACCGTTCACCACTACTGTGTGTGTGTCACTTAGCCACTTTCATATCCATGCTGCTACTGTCCCTGTTATTCCATGGGCTTCGATTTTGCTGGTATTGGTAACACGCCTGGGATCAGTAAACACAAAACCCAGTCTGTTAATCACTTTCAGCTACTGGACTTAGCATGGACCCCACAGCATCTCTTCTACCTTCAATATGTGAATAGAGCATCACGCCTGTAAACCTGGTTTAAGTTTATATCCACTCAGCAAATCTATTGAGGAAAAGCCTGTAGGGCAATGAGACACTGTTAAGGTGTCAGTGTACTGCTGGTTTGCTCGGCATTTTGCCTGTAATGGACTCCGTATTTTGGTCTCCGTATTTAAGAAAGGATATACCTGCATTGGAGGCAGTTCAGAGAAGGTTAACTCGGTTGATTCGGAGATGAGGGGATTTACTTAAGAACACAGCTTGAGTAAGTTGGGCCTAAACACATTGGAGTTCAGAAGAATGAGAGATGATTTTATCGAAACATAAGATAATGAGGTGGCTTGACAAGGTGGATGCAGAGAGGATATTTCCACTTATACGGGAAACTTAAACTAGGGGACATAGTCTTAGAATAAGGGGCCACCCAATTAAAACTGAGATGAGGAATTTCTTCTCTGAGGGTTGTAAATCCATGGAATTCTCTGCCCAGGAGAGCTGTGGAGGCTGGGTCTTTGAATATATTTAAGGCGGAAATAGACAGATTTTTGAGCGATAAGGGAGTAAAGGGTTATGCGAGTGGGCAGGGATGTGGAACTGAGTACATGATCACATCAGCCATGATCTTATTGTAAGGTGGAGCAAGCACGAGGGGCCAAATGGCCTACTCCAGCTCCTATTTAGTATATTCTCATGTTCTAACTGAACATTTCACTCAGTGTAACCTTGTCTGTAATGAAATATGTGTATTTTAATAAGCCTCATGTCCTTGTTCATATCTGCTGCAGATTCCAGAGTTGATTCCGGAGATGAGGGGGTTAACTTATGACGATAGGTTGAGTAGGTTGGGCCTATACACATTGGAGTTCAGAATAATGAGGTAATCTCAGTGTGGCCCTGAAGGACTGAGTCCAGGCTAAATTTCCCCGTGTAAGATCCTCCCCACAGATTGTCCTTTCTCAGCTCCAGTCAGGTGATGCTAAATTCTCAGGTCGGAAAGACAAAAATCCACAGCAATGTGTTGGAAGCAACACTAATTTATGTGTCTGTATTCCAAATATTAAACTTCAGTCCAGTTACAGGAGTTATTAACATCAGCATTACAGGAGTTATAAACCCCAACTATCAAAATGAAGACAATGCAGTCCAGGATGCGATTAACAACAGAATCCAACCCTTGCAGTCACTTGTGAACTCGCTGGTGTCTCAGCAGGTTGCCTGACAGAGAGAATCCCTTCGCACACTCAGAGCAGGTAAATGGCCTCTCCCCAGTGTGAACTCCCTGGTGTCTCAGCAGATTGGATGATGCAGTGAATCCCTTCCCACAGTCGGAGCAGGTGAACGGCCTCTCCCCAGTGTGAACTCGCTGGTGTGTCAGCAGGTCGGATGATGCAGTGAATCCCTTCCCACACTCAGAGCAGGTGAACGGTCTCTCCCCAGTGTGAACTCGCTGGTGTCTCAGCAGGTCGGATGATGCAGTGAATCCCTTCCCACACTCAGAGCAGGTGAACGGTCTCTCCCCAGTGTGAACTCGCTGGTGTCTCAGCAGGTCGGATGATGCAGTGAATCCCTTCCCACACTCCGAGCAGGTGAACGGTCTCTCCCCAGTGTGAACTCGCCGATGTGTTTCCAGCTGGGACGGGTAGTTGAAACGTTTCCCACAATCCCCACATTTACACAGTTTCTCCCCAGTGTGACTGTACTTGTATCTCTCCAGTTTGGACGATTGACTGAAGCCTTGTCCACATACAGAGCACGTGTACCGTTTCTCCCCACTGTGAACGGTGCCTTCTGCTTCCATGGTCAAAAGCTGATGATATTCCAGTCCCGATATATCGAGTGACTGTCAGATCTTGAGGTGATGTTTGGTTTGAGCTTCCAGTCTACAAATCCTCCCCTTTTAACAGCCTGTAAAGTGAATTTCAAACAGGAAATAGGGAGTGTGGGAGAGAACCCACAAAAACACAAAGGCAGGTTGTGAAATTGAGTTCAATGAATCTGGTCATTTGTTGGGCCAGCACTAGAAAAATGTGACCATGAAAGCTGCGGGATTGTTGTAAAAACACATCTGGGTCAGTACAGTCCTTCAGGGAAGTGAACCCACCTCTCACGACAGGCCCACATGGGAAATTGTTGGTCCCACTGGGCCCAGAAGTACTGGGGGTGAAACCCAGCAGCTTCTCCCCTCTCTCCATCCAGCTCAAACTGATGCAAGAAACAGATCCACACAGGAGGCCAGGGAGTAACTTACACATCCAGCGCCCACATTGAGACAGAGCGGCTGGGAATTGCTGGGCCTGCAAGTTGTTGTTTTCCTGGTGTGGGGGAGGTGCTAACCCCGGGGGTTGCTGGTGCTGGGCCCAGTGGCTCTGACTCATGGCCCGAGAGCCGCACTTGGTGTTGCCCAGGGACTGAGAGCCACACTCGGTGTTGCCCGGGGACTGAGAGCCACACTCGGTGTTGCCCGGGGACTGAGAGCCACACTCGGTGTTGCCCGGGGACTGAGAGCCACACTCGGTGTTGCCCGGGGACTGAGAGCCACACTCGGTGTTGCCCGGGGACTGAGAGCCACACTTGGTGTTGCCCGGGGACTGAGAGCCACACTCGGTGTTGCCCGGGGAATGAGAGCCACACTCGGTTAAAAAGGAGGCAGACAAAAAGCAGGAAACTATAGACCAGTTAACCTAACATCTGTGGTTATGAAAATGTTGAAGAGCTCATTCTCAAAGAAGCATTAGCACGACATTTGGAAAAGCATAATTCGGTCAGGCAGAGTCAGCATGGATTTATGAAGGGGAAGTCATGTTTGACAAATTTGCTGGAATTCTTTGAGCATGTAATGAACAGGGTGGATAAAGTGGGTGTGGTGTATTTGGACACCCAGAAGGCATTTGACAAAGTGCCACATAAAAGGTTACTGCACAAGATAAAATTTCACGGGGCTGGGGGTAATATATTAGAATGGATAGAGGATTGGCTAACTAACAGAAAACAGAGAGTTGGGGTAAATGGTTCATTCTCGGGTTGGCAATCAGTAACTAGTGGGTTGCCGCAGGGATCAGTGCTGGGACCCCAACTATTTACAATCAATATTAACGACTTGGAAGAAGGGACAGACTGTAACGTAGTCAAGTTTGCTGGCAATACAAAGATGGGAGGAAAAGCAATGTGTGAGGAGGACACACATAATCTGCAAGAGGAAACAGATGGGCTAAGTGAGTGGGCAAAAATTTGGCAGATGCAGTATAATGTTGGAAAGTGAGAGATCATGCACTCTGGTAGAAAAAAAATCAAAGAGCAAGTTATTATTTAAATGGAGAAAGATTGAAAAGTGCTGCAGTGGAGCGGGACCTGGGGGTACTTGTGCATGAAACACAAGGGGTTAGTATGCAGGTGTAGCAAGTGATCAGGAAGGCCAATGCAATCTTGGCCTTTATTGCAAAGGGGTTGGAGTATAAAAGCAGGGAGGTCTTGCTACAGTTACAGCCGTTATTGGTGAGGCCACACCTGGAATACTGCGTGCAGTTTTGGTTTCCATATTTATGAAAGGATATACTTGCTTTGGAGGAAGATGAGAGAAGGTTCGGTCAGTTGATTCCAGATATGAGGGGTTGACTTATGAGAAAAGGTTGAGGGGGTTGGGCCTCTACTCATTGAATTCAGAAGAATGAATGAGACATGATTTTTGAAATGTATAAGATTATGGGGGGCTTGACAAGGTGGTAGCAGAGAGGATGTTTTCACTGATAGTGGAGACTAGAAATGGGGGCATAATCTTAGAATAAGGGCCCCCCATTTAAAATTAAGATGAGGAGGAATTTCTTCTCTGAGGGTTGTAAATCTGTGGAATTCGCTGCCTCAGAGAGCTGTGGAAGCTGGGACATTGAATATATTTAAGACAGAGATAGGCAGTGTCTTAACCGATAAGGGAATCAGGGGTTATGGGGAGCGGGCAGGGAAGTGGAATTGAGTCCATGATCACATCAGCCATGATCGTATTAAATGGTGGAACAGGCTCGAGGGGCCGTATGGCCTACTCCTGCTCCTATTTCTTAAGTTTTTATTTTCTTATATAGTGGGTGTCTGGTATGGGAGTGTGGATTTTACTCTAATCTGTCCATCTCGGAGATGTGGCTGAGCGTTTTACTCTGTGTTAGTTTCTGACACGAAAGCATAGATTTTATCCTGTACCTGTCAATTTCTGGTAATTGCCTGTGGGTTTCATTCTGCATCAAAAAGGGCCACATTACAACATAATTCTAAAAGGACAGAGTGTTAAAAAAACAAGTCTGAAAGCTCTGAGTCTCAAAGCGAGAAGCATTCGTAATAAAGTGGACGAATTAACTGCACATATAGCTGTTAACGGATATGATGTAATTAGGATTACTGAGACATGGCTCCAGAGTAACCAAAGCTGGGAACATAACATCCAGGGGTATTCAATATTCGGGAAGGATAGCCAGAAAGGAAAAAGAGGTGGCGTAGTGTTAATGGTTAAAGAGAAGGTTAATGCAATAGTAAGGAAGGACATTAGCTGGGATGATGTGGAATCTATATGTGTAGAGCTGCGAAACACCAAAGGGCAGAAAACGTTAGTTGGGGTTGTGTACAGACCACCAAACAGTAGTAGAGAGGTTGGGGATGGCACCAAACAGGAAATTAGGGATGCATGCAATAAGGGTACAGCAGTTAACATGGGTAACTTTTACCTCGATATTGATTGGGCTAACCAAACTGGAAGCAATATTGTGGAGGAGGATTTCCTGGAGTGTATAAGCGATGGTTTTCGAGACCAATATGTCGAGGAACCAACTAGAGAGCAGGCCATCCGACTGGGTCTTGTGTAACGAGAGAGGATTAATTAGCAATCTGGTCGTGCGTGGCCCCTTGGGGAAGAGTGACCAAAATATGGTAGAATTCTTCATTAAGCTGGAGAGCGACACAGTTAACTCAGAGACTAGGGTCCTGAACTTAAAGTAAATTTCGATGGTATGAGACGTGGTTTGGCTGGGATAAACTGGCGAATGTTACTTAAAGGGTTGACGGTGGATAGGCAATGGCAGACATTTAAAGATCTCATGGAGGAATTACAACTATTGTACATCCCAGTCTGACGGAAAAATAAAACAGGAAAGGTGGCTCAACCGTAGCTAACAAGGGAAGTTAGGGACAGTGTTAAATCCAAGGAAGAGGCATATAAATTGGCCAGAAAAAGCAGCAAACTTGAGGACTGGGAGAAATTTAAAATTCAGCAGAGGAGGACTAAGGGTGTAATTAGGAGGAGGAAAATAGAATATGAGAGTAAGCTTGCAGGGAACATAAAAATCTGACTGCAAAAGCTTCTATCGATATGTGAAGAGAAAAAGATATCTGAAGTCTAATGTAGGCCCCTTGCAGTCAGAATCAGGTGAACTCGTCATGGAGAACAAAGAAATGGCAGACCAATTGAACAAATACTTTGGTTCTGTCTTCACTAAGGAATATACAAATAACCTCCCGAAAATACTAGGGGACTGAGGGTCTAGCGGGAAGGAGGAACTGAGGGAAATACTTATTAGTCAGGAAATGGTGTTTGGGAAATTGAAGGGACTGTAGTCCAATAAATCCCCAGGGCCTGATAATTTGCATCCCAGAGTAGTTAAAGAAGTGGCCCGAGAAATAGTGGACGCATTGGTGGTCATTTCAGATTTGTGAAGTTTGACGAAGGTTTTGTTTAAAAGTGGAGCAAAATTTGTTTCAAAATAATCTTTCTAAACCTCCCTCACCCCCACCCCAAATTTTAGAAGACTCTGCAATACTGACTGGGAAGGTGCCAATTTCCGTCCTTGATCAGGGCTGTGAGTTGATCTCAGCCAAGGCAGCAGTTCAGGGGTTATAATTGTCCTCAGTACCACTGGGCTAAATATGAGTAAAAATTAGCCACTGCAATTGCTCTTGATACTGATCCACTGACATCAATTGTGAAGTGTATGGATGTCTTTGAGGGTAGGATTGGACTCTTCTCTGATGCCGACCACGGTTAAAATCCTGCTGACACTCACTGAGTCGACTGATGATGAGGCACCAGAGGTTAACAAGTTTCTGTGGAATTGCACCCAGCCATATTTAGCACTTCCTGGAGAAAGTAACTCGCAGTTGATTTTAGAGAGTAAGCATGGATGGAGAGTGTCTAGAAAAAGGAATTTACAGCTTTGGAGGGACAGGAGGGGAAATAATCTCCGATAGAATCAAGACTTGTCTGTTCTGAATTTCTATCCTGTACTTAAAGTAACAACGTTTGTAACTTACATTTGCAGGGTATTAGAATGGGACGATCTGCAGCTTGGAAACTCAAACCAAACATCACGTCAAGATTTGAAAGATTGTGTGCCCAGCTGACTGAACACTGTAAATGTTGGGACAGTGGGAATCGATGCAGATGTGCGTTTGGTGGATACACATCAGGGAGAGACCGTTTACCAGCTGAGTGTGGAAAGAGATTCAGTCTCTTATCTCACCAACTGACATTCGAGGAATTAGATAACAGACTTTCTCCTGTGAATATGGAGTTGCGTTATTGGGCCATGATGTTTTTACTTGTTCATCTAGTTGACTGTAAACCTTTGCCAATTAGCTGATGTGATCGGTTTACTTGTAGATATATTTTTTAAATACTTTTACTGAAATGATTCAAATTTAAATTGAAACCAGCTTTGCAGGTGTGATACTCTATTCACACATTGAAGGTGAGAGAGATGCTGTGGACACACGAAAATTCCAGTATGTGTAAGTGATTAACAGACTGGATTTTGTGTTTAGTGATCCCGGGCGTGTTAGCTATCCCTACCCTGGACATCAAGGCACTCTGGACGGTATGGGGAACTGGGACTTGTCCTGAGAGTAACCAAAGGTCTGAGAACTGAAACAATCTAGAGTTAGAAAGAAGTAAAGGCGCAAAATGAAGCAGTCAGTAACAGGACATCAATTTGTCGCCTCTTATCATGGAGACATCAAGTATAGACACACTGTGTTATTTGAAATATCAAAATATTAAACTCCAGCCCAGTTTTATGGGTGATTAACATCAGCAGAAACAATTCCCAACTCACAGAATGAACACGATTCAGTCAGGATGTGATTAACAGCAGTACTAACAGTAGAACCCAAACTCTGCAGTAACTTGCGAACTCGCAATTCAAATGACTGTGTAAATCCCTTCCCACACTTCCCCAGTGTGAACTCGCTGGAGTTTCAGCAGATCAGATGACTGAGTGAAACCTTGGCCACACAAAGAGCAGGTGAATGGTCTCTCCCCAGTGTGACTGTGATGATGGATTTCTAGATCTGACTGGGAACTGAATCCCTTCCCACAGTCTCCACATTTCCATGATTTCTCCATGGAGCAGGTGTCCTTGTGTCTCTCCAGGTTGGACGATCAGTTGAAGTTTGGTCCACACACAGAACACGTGTAGTTTCACCCACTGTGAATGGTGCGATGTTTTTCAGGCTGTGTAACTGGTTGAAGCTCTTTCCACAGTCAGTACACTGGAACATTCTCACTCGGATAGGGTATGTGTGTGTCGCTGCTTTTCCAGTCACACTGATGTTTGAAATATTTTCCCACAGACAGAACTGAAAAATGTTTCTCCTTCCACATTCAAAGGCAGATGGTATTCATCATTTCCAGTTTACATGGTTGGGTAAGTACGCAAAGTGAGAATAAAATAAATGAACTGCTGATTTTCTCTGCTGATCACTGGGCCTTTTGTGCTGGCCCTATCGGGTAAACCCGGGCTGGCCCTATAGGATGTGCCTGGGTGACTCAATAGGGTGAGCCCGGTCTTCACTATAGTGTGAGCCCGGGCTGACCCAAGGAGGTGAGACTGTGTTGGCCCATTAGGGTGAGCCTGGACTGGCCCAATAGGGTTAGCTTGGACTGGTCTGACCCAATAGGGTGAGGCGTGCTGCCCAGGGTCACCAGACAACTATCAGAACAACAAGGCTCCCTTTCAGGGACCACTGAGCTGGACATAAACATGTGACCAATCTGAAGCCCCGCCCACCTTTTCTCCCTGCACAAAGGACCGTGCATGCGCCGTGAGACCGCCCTGACCAATATGTCGGCCGCTGAGCACGCTCCCACCACCGGGGGAAACAGCTTTACTCGTTGGAGTTCAGAAGGATGAGAGGTGATCTTATATAAACATTTAAAATAATGAAAGGGATAGAAAAGTTAGTAGCAGGGAGGTTGTTTCCACTGGTCGGGGAGACAAGAACTAGGGCGCACAGCCTCAAAATACGGGGGAGCCAATTTAAAACCGAGTTGAGAAGGAATTTCTTCTCCCAGAGGGTTGTGAATCTATGGAATTCTCTGCCCAAGGAAGCAGTTGAGGCTAGCTCATTGAATGTATTCAAGTCACAGGTAGAAAGATTTTTAACCAATTAGGAAATTAAGGGTTACGAGGAGCGGGGGGTAAGTGGAGCTGAGTCCACGGCCAGATCAGCCATGATATTGTTCAATGGTGGAGCAGGCTCGAGTGGATAGATGGCCTATTCTTGTTCCTAAATCTTATGTTCTTATGTTCATGTTAGTTACTGCCAAGAAAGGCGCCAAGAAAACAGTCACTAAAACAGCACCAAAGAGCGGCAAGACGCGCAGAAAGTCGAGCACAGAGAGTTACCACATTTACAGCTACAAAGTGATGAATCAGGTTCACCCTGACACTGGCATCTCCTCCAAGGCCATGGGCATCATGAACTCGGTTGTGAACGATATTTTGGAGCGCATCACTGGTGAGGCTTCCCGCCTGGCCCATTACAACAAGCGCCGCACCAATAGCTCCCGGGAGATCCAGACCGCCGTGCGCCTGCTGCTGCCCGGGGAACTGGCCAAGCACGCCGTGTCGGAAGGGACAAAGGCGGTGCCCAAGTACACCAGCTCCAAGTAAAACTGCACACTGTCCTGAGAGATCAAACCCAAACACAATGGCTCTTTTAAGAGCCACCCACAACCTCTCTGAAAGAGCTGCACAAACCCATCTCCCTTTAAACTTAAATCAGTAATTAATTCCTGAACAAATGTGTGAACCTTTGGAGTTCCAGCTGTAAATTTAGTTTTGAATTCTCAGATAAGCAGCTTCACTCTCAGACCTGTTCATTTACACCGCCTGCCGAATTAAAAGCATGTTTAGAGGCTGAGACTCAGATTTCAGTCACACATTCTCTCCCGCAAGTAATTATCAAATTTATTTTTCAATTCCTGTTGCGATAGTCCGTTTATTAACCCGACACTCCCCGCAGTATAACAATCCAGAATGGGAGTTCTTGCAGAGACCAGAACCGGGGCAGTTTGATCACTCTGTCTAATATGTCCTTACTACAGATTATAAATGCACACGAGGCCCATACTTGAGAGAAGGTCACTCTATGACCAGTAACAATTATTAGCCAGCACTGAAGTGATGAAGGTGGGTGGAGCTTCCCATTTTATACCTCAAAGTCCAGGTTAGGAGTGTCTCCCACAAGTTCACCCCCTTGTGGTCAATGTTCTCACGGTGTACAACTTAGGTCAGTTTTACATGGGTTACAATGACAGTTGAATACATGACATCACCTCTCCCCAAAGTCTTATTTGGATCACAGGTTGAGTCTCTCTGGTGGTTTACGCTCCCTTGTAGAGCGCCTGAGTTGGGGCTCCAGTTGTTGGGCGCTGGTCTGAGTGTCTGCTGTTTACGGTGCTTCAGGCCTGTCCGGACTGCCCACAGTGACTGGGCTCTCCTCCGCTTGATTCCGAAGTTCGGTCACATATGGAGGAGTGAATTCTATATCGTGTTCTTCCTCTGCTTCTTCAATGTGGTTGCTGAACCCCCTTTTTGTTTAATCCAAGTGTTTGCGGCAGATTTGTCCATTGGTAAGTTTAACTATCAGAATCCTATTCCCCACTTTGGGCAATCACAGTGCCTGTGAGTTATTTAAACCCTGCAGCGTAGTTGAGGACAAAGGCAGAGTCATTGACATCAATACATCGCGCCCTCGCATTCCCGTCATGGTAGTTACATTGTGACTGGCGCCTGCTCTCAACAATTTATTTCATGGTGGGGTGTATAATGGATAACCTGGTTTTGAGTGTCCTTTTCATTAGCAACTCTGCGGGTGGAACCCCTGTGAGCGAGTGTGGTCGGGATCTATTGGCCAACAGGAGGCATGATCAGCGGCTTTGTAGGGAACCCCCTTCGATTCTGAGCATTCCCTGTTTGATTATCTGCACTGCTCGTTCCACCTCACCATTTGAGACCGGCTTGAATGGTGCCGTTCTGAGATGGTTGATACTATTTCCTGCCATGAAGTCCTGGAATTCAATGCTTGTAAAGCACGTGCCATGGTCGCTGACCAAGCCGTCCGGTCGACCATGGGTAGCGAACATTGCACGTTGACTTTCTACCTTGGCGGAGGATGTGCTTGAATTGAGAATGTCACACTCGATCCATTTGAAGTAGGCGTCTACTACAACCAAAAACATTTTTCTCATGAAAGGACCTGCGTCGTCCACATGGATACATGACCATGGTTTGGCGGGCCAGGATCAGGGGCTAAGGGGGGACTTCCCTGGGCGCATTGCCCAGCTGGGCACACGTGTTGCATCTGTGAACACAAAATTCCAGGTCTGCATCTATCTCTGGGCAACATACGTGTGACCTGGCAATTGCCTTCATCGTGACAATGCCCGGGTGCTCATTGTGGAGTTCTCTGTTGAACATCTCTCTGCCCATCTGGGGCATGACTGCACGGTTTCCCCATAGTAGGCAATCTGCCTGAATCGAGAGTTCATCCTTGCGTCTGTGAAATGGTTTGAATTCCTCAGGGAATGCCCCGTACGTGGCTGCCCAGTCCCCATTTAGGACACATTTCTTGACTAAAGACAGTAGTGGGTCTCTATGTGTCCAGATTTTGATCTGACGGGCTGTCACAGGTGAGCCTTCGCTTTCGAAAACTTCAACAGCCATGACCATCTCAGCAGCATGCTCGGTTGGCCTCTTGGTGGTGGCTAGTGGGAGCCTGCTGAGTGCATCGGTGCAGTTTTCAGAGTCCGGTCTGTGCTGAATTCTATAGTCATAGGCGGCCAACGTGAGTGCCCCCTCTGTATGGGGGTCAATGCATTTGCATTTATGGCCTTGTTGTCGACAAAAGGGACGTTCGGGGTTTGTGATTTGTCTCCAGCTCAAACTTGCTGCCAAACAGGTACTGGTGCATTTGTTTTACATCATATATCCATGCAAGCACTTACTTTTCTACCATCCCGTAGCCCCGTTCTGCCTGGGACAGACATCTGGAGGCATAAGCTACCGGCTGTAACTGACCATTGGCATTCACATGCTGCAACACACACCTGACCCCATAGGACGACGCATCGCATGTTCAAGCAAGTTTCTTACATGGGTCTTATAGCGTTAACATATTGTTGGATCATAACAAATTTTGTGCTCAATCAGAAGCCCTTTCCTGGCTGTCCACCCCAGAACCATTCACGACCTTTGTGCAGGAGCACGTGTAGCGGCTCTAACAGCGTGCTCAACTTGGGAAGAAAGTGACCAAAATAATTCAGGAGCCCCAGGAATAAATGCAACTCCGTCGTGTTACGGGGTCTGGATGCTCTCTGGATCGCTTCCGTTTTGGACACAGTCGGTTGATCCCGTCTGCTGCTACCCTCAGCCCCAGGAATTCTACCTCAGGAGCTTGGAAGATGCACTGCACCTTTTTCAGTCGCAGACCTACCCGGCCATCGCAATCGGGGTAAGTTTACCGCCTCGCAGGCCAGAAATGATTTATGGTACCTTACAGCAGGATTTTATAACAGCAAACCTGTTGCACTGTCTGTCGGCGGTGACCAGTTTATAACCAACAATGTCTGAGCGTCATTTCTGATCAGGAAACTAACCGCTTAATTGCAGAGATTCAATGTTAATTTACATCTGGAACAATTGTGATCGATAGAGCATTAACCTGCCCTTACATTGATACTGTGGGTAGCTCGGAAAAGAGTCTTTGGTTTATTAGATTAAATCCTGTCCGCTTTACTTGCTCTTGGACACACTGTTGGTTTTCTTGGGCAGCAGCACAGCCTGGATATCAGGCAGCACCCCACCCTGAGCGATGGCCACCTTTCCCAGCAGCTTGTTGAGCTCCTGGTCGTTGCGGATGGCCAGCTGCAGGTGTCTGGGGATGGTGCGGGTCTTCTTGTAGTCGCGGGCCGGTTTGCCGGCCAGCTCCAGGATTTCAGCCGGTCAGATACTCGAGCACAGCAGCCATGTAGACCGGGGCTCCGGCACCCACACGCTCAGCGTAGTTCCCCTTCCGCAGGAGCCTGTGAACACGGCCCACAGGGAACTGCAGTCCGGCCCGGGAGGAGCGGGACTTGGCCTTGGCCCGAGCTTTACCGCCGGGTTTTCATCTTCGAGACAGTTCCACAATCTACACTATCATGGAAAGAATGAGAAACTCCTCCCAAATCTGCCTTTTACCTTCTGGAGGAATGCAGGGAGAGAACTTGTGATTGGTCGCTCTGTGGTGAATTTCATTGGTCCTTTCCGATGACCAATCGCAGCCTGTTTAGCCCACCAAAGAAACCTGGGCGGAAATGACTGTTCTCAACAGTCAGTCTTCGAAGGATTTAGAAATACAAAAATCCCGACAATAATTGTTAGTAACTTCCCCATTAGCCAAATATTTCCAAACACTTCTTGTTTCCCTTTGTCTTAATCCACATTTCACTTGCAAATTCCAGGCTGTTACAATCAGGATTAAATTCGGGTTCAGTTTCAAATTATCTGTAATGTGAGGGAATCACTTCCCACTTATTCTGTAACGGGACACAATCCAGCTCAATCTTTGTCAAAGTTGGATTACATAGATTATCGATCGATCCGCCGCACAGGCAGCAGTGAGACCAGAACTGGGAGTCCTTCTGAGAAAAGGGAAGAGGGTCAGAGTGTTCAAACTGCCCCGGTTCTGTTCAAAAGGGAAAGGGCGACCAGGGACCGTGTTTGTAGTTTAAGGCGGGAAAAGGAAGAACCGGACAGTAAAATCAGTTATCTGAGAAATTAAAACTAAATCTACAGCTGGAACTGCAAAGGTCCCCACACACTTGTTCAGGAAATAATGACAGTAAATTGAGTCTAAAGGGAGATGGGTTTGTGCAGCTCTTTCAGAGAGGTTGTGGGTGGCGCTTAAAAGAGCCGTTGTGTTTGGGTTTGATCTCTCAGGACAGCGTGCAGTTTTACTTGGAGCTGGTGTACTTGGTCACCACCTTTGTTCCTTCCGACACGGCGTGCTTGGCCAGTTCCCCGGGCAGCAGCAGGCGCACGGCGGTCTGGATCTCCCGGGAGCTGATGGTGCGGCGCTTGTTGTAATGGACCAGGCGGGAAGCCTCACCAGCGATACGCTCCAAAATATCCTTCACAACCGAGTTCATGATGTCCATGGTCTTGGAGGAGATGCAGGTGTCGGGGTGAACTTTGTAGATGTAGATGGAGTAACTCTCCTTCCTCCACCTTCTGCGCTCCTTGCCGCCCTTCGGTGATGATTTCTTGATTACTTTCTTGGTGGTAACTGTTTTCCGGGCGGGGAGCGGGCTCAGCGGCCGCCATCTTGGTCAGGGCGGGTCTCACGGCGCATGTGTGGTCCTTTGTGCAGGGACAACGTGTTGGCGGTGCTTCAGGGTGTATGTCAGTTTGATTGATCACATGTTTGTGCCCAGGTCAATGGCCCCAGAAAGAGAGCCTTGCTGTCTGATTGTTGTCTGGTGACCCTGGGCCTGGGCTCATCCTATTGGTCCAACCCTGGCTCACCCTATTGAGCCAGCACAGACTCAACCAATTGGGCCATCCAAAGCTCACCATATTCATCATCATCATAGTCAGTCGCTCGAAATCTTAATCCAAGTTTAAAAGTGAGTTCTCAGGTGACTGACCAGTCCAATACGAGAATTACAGTCTCTGTCCCAGTTGAGATGGACGGTGGTTGAAGGAAAGGGTGTGTGGGACTGGTTTGCTGCACGCTCCTTCCGTTGCCTGTGCTATATTTCGGTATGCTCTCGGCGATGAGACTCGAGGTGCTCAATGCCCTCCCGGATGCACTTCCTCCACTTAGAGTGGTCTTTTGCCAGGAGCTCCCAGGTACCGGTGGGGATGTTACACTTTATCAGGCAGGCTTTGAGGGTGTCCTTGAAACGCATCCTCTGCCCACCTTAAGATCGCATGCCATGTAGGAGTTCCGACGTGAGCATTTGCTTTGGGAGTTTTGTGTCAGGCTTGTGAACAATGCGGCCCGCCCTGCGGAGCTGGTCGAGTGTGGTCAGTGCTTCAATACTGGGGATGTTGGCCTGGTCAAGGACGCTAACGTTGGTGCATCTGTCCACCCAGGGAATTTGCAGGATCTTGTGAAGACATCGTTTATGGTATTTCTCCAGCAATTTGAGTTCAAAGCTTTCAGCAAGCACATTGTCTGCAGGGCTGTGTAATGAAACCCCTCTGTATGGCTCAGAGGTGTGGACGCTATACAGCAGACATCGCACCCTATTGGGCCAACACTGATACACCCTATTGGGGCAACCCGGCCTCAGCCTCTCAGGCAAGCCCAGGCTCACCCCATTGAGCCAGCACAGGCTCACCCTATTAGGCTAGCCTGGCCTCGCACTATCGGGCCAGCACAGATTCACAGTATCGGGCCAGCACAGTCTCGCAATATTGGACCAGCACAGGCTCATCCTGTCGGGCCATCACAGTCTCACCCTATCGGGCGAGCACAGGTTCACACTATCGGGCAGCACAGGCTCACACTATCGGGCAGCACAGTCTCACTATCGGGCCAGCACAGTCTCACCCTATTGGCCCAGCCCCCAGGCTCACCCTATCGGGCCAGCACAGTCTCACCCTATTGGCCCAGCACAGGCTCACCCTATTGGCCCAGCACAGGCTCACCTGATCGGCCCAGCACAGCTTTACACTATTGGGCCAGCACAGTCTCACCCTCGCGGGCAACACAGGCTCACCCTATCGAGCCAATCCAGGCTCGCACTATCGGGCCAGCACTGTCTCACCCTATCGGGCAGCACAGGCTCATCCTATTGGGCCAGCCCAGGCTCAGCCTATCGGGCAACACAGTCTCATCCTATTGGGCCAGCACAAAAGACCCAGTGGCCAGCAGAGAAAATCAGCATCTCATTGAATTTATTCTCACTTTGCACACAGCTGGTGCAGGTCTGAACCCAACCATGAAAGGTGGAAATGCTCCAGATCCTCGGCCTTTGAATGTGGAAGCAGGAATGTTTGTCTCTTCTCTCTGTGGGAAAATATTTCAAACATCTGGGAAAGCACCACGACACACAAACATCCGCGTGAGATTGTTCCAGTGCACTAGAAAGAGCGTCAACCAGTTACACAGCCTGATAAAACTTCGCACCATTCACAGCAGAGAGAAGTTACACGTGTTGTGTGTGTGGACGAATCTTCAACTGATCGTCCAACCTGGAGGGACACAAGGACACTCACACCATGGAGAAACCGTGGGAATGTGGAGACTGTGGGGAGGGATTCAGTTGCCCGTCTGATCTAGAAATTCATTGTCACAGTCACACCGGGAAGAGGCCGTTCATCTGCTCCGTGTGTGGGTAGGGTTTCACTCCATCATCTGCTGAAACTCCAGCGAGTTCACACGGGGGAAGTTGGGGAAGAGATTAATTCAATCATCTGAATTGCGAGTTCTCAAGTGCCTGCAGGGGTCGGGTTTTTCTGTTATTACTGCTGTTAATCACATTCTGATTGAATCATGTTTGTTCTGTCAGTTGGGATTTGTTTCTGCTGATGTTAATCATTCTGAAAACTGGGCTGGAGTTTAATATTTTGATATTTCAAATTACACAATGTGTCAATATTTGATATCTCTATGATTAAGAGGCGACTATTGATGTCCTGTTACCGACTGCTCCATTTGGGGCCTTTGCTTCTTCCTAACTCTCGATTGTTTTTGTTCCCATGCCTTTGGTAACTCTCAGGGACAAATCCCAGTTCCCCACTCCTTCCAGAATGCCTCTCTTTGCTTGGTGTCCAGGTTGGTTAGGGATAGCTAACACGCCCGGGATCACTGAACACAAAATCCAGTCTGTTAATCATTTTCAGTGACAGGACTTAGCATGTGCCTACAGCAGTTGTTGAGATAATCAACTGCATCTCTTTCCACACTCAGCTGGTAAACGGCCTCTCCCTGATGTGTTTTCACCCGACGCGCAACTGCATCCATTCCCACTGTCCCCACATTCACAGTGTTGATTCAGCTGGGCACACGAGTCTCACAGGCTAGACGATTGGTTGAAGATGCATCCTCACACAGAATATGTGTCCTGTTTCTCTCCACTGTGATTGGTGTTTTCCCAAAGGCTGATGATAAGGTGATCCTGATGAAGCTGATGATTCCCTCAAATCTTGACGTGATGGTTGATTTGAGTTTCCAAGCAGCAGATCCTCCCCTTCTAATACCCTGCAAATGGAGGTTACAAAAGTTGTTACTTTAAGTACAGGATAGAAATTTCCACTGTGATAGGCATCAGAGCCGAGTCCAATCCTGCCCTCAAGTGACATCCACACACTTCCCAGTTGATGTCACTGGATCGGTATCAAGAGCAAGGGCACTGGATAATTTTTGCTTATATTTAGCCCAGTGGTAGTGAGGACAATTAGAACCACTGAACTGCTGACTTGACTGAGAACAACGAACAGCCCAGATCAAGGACCGAACTTGGGACCTTCCCAGACAGTATTGCAGAGTGTTCTAATATTTGGGGGTTGGGGGAGGGTTAGAAAGAATATTTTCAAACAAATTTAAATCCACCTTTAAACAAAACCGTCGTCGCAATGCACAATTCTGAAATCCTTTCAAATTAGAAAAGCAAATCAAATGGATCATTAAAAACAATTGAGACATTATAGAAATGCTCAAGTCGCTGAAAATAAACAGCTTTACAATCACTGCACAATACAGAAGGGAGCGACTGTAAATGGGAGCAGGGCTTGTGAAGTCATCCGACACTCCGAGGTAAACTGGACTGTTCTTTTAAATATAACTAGGCAGAGAAAAGGGAGTCCCTGTCCCTTTAAATATCTGCTCCATTCCTCCAGGCAGCGGGAGGAGCAATAGCGTGCGGTATCTTTATATCCTGACGCAGCAAGACCTAATAAAACATATTGCATCAGCTTAAGTACAACAACTGAAAAGTGTGCACACAAAGTCTTTGCTACATATATATGTGTAAGTGTGTATGTGTGTGTAAACTAAACACATCATTCTTATTGTTTGCTAGTGAATTCCACAGAGATAAGCTATTATCTTCGCCAGTTATTTTTCAGCATTTATTTCCTATTATTTACAATGTAATTGCAGAGTGTTTAATCCCTTTACCATTTATTGATGACCCATTGTCCTGTGTGCCCTTGTTTAGAAAGTGATGTCACAATGACCATTCCGGTACCGAGGTGACCATCTGTCCACAGTATTCAGTGGTAAGGGGATTAAATCTCACCGAGGGTAATGAGCAGCCTCCCATCAGTCTCTGCACTTTATTGTCCAGTGATCACCTCACCAACACACAGACGCTCCTAGATTTACCTCCAGTGTGGATGACTTGTGTAAGTGATGTTGAAAATGAAATTGTCGGGGTGAAAGAGGAGTTGGGGGAGGGGTTTGGAGAGAAGGGTGAAAGAGGAGTTGGGGGAGGGGTTTGGATAGAAGGGTGAAAGAGGAGTTGGGGGAGGGGTTTGGATAGAAGGGTGAAAGAGGAGTTGGGGTGAGGGTTTGGAGAGAAGGGTGAAAGAGGAGTTGGGGTGAGGGTTTGGAGAGAAGGGTGAAAGAGGAGTTGGGGGAGGGGTTTGGAGAGAAGGGTGAAAGAGGAGTTGGGGGAGCTAGGTTTGGAGAGAAGGGTGAAAGAGGAGTTGGGTGAGGGTTTGGAGAGAAGGGTGAAAGAGGAGTTGGGGTGAGGGTTTGGAGAGAAGGGTGAAAGAGGAGTTGGGGTGAGGGTTTGGAGAGAAGGGTGAAAGAGGAGTTGGGGTGAGGGTTTGGAGAGAAGGGTGAAAGAGGAGTTGGGTGAGGGGTTTGGAGAGAAGGGTGAAAGAGGAGTTGGGGGAGCTAGGTTTGGAGAGAAGGGTGAAAGAGGAGTTGGGGTGAGGGTTTGGAGAGAAGGGTGAAAGAGGAGTTGGGGTGAGGGTTTGGAGAGAAGGGTGAAAGAGGAGTTGGGGGAGGGGTTTGGAGAGAAGGGTGAAAGAGGAGTTGGGTGAGGGTTTGGAGAGAAGGGTGAAAGAGGAGTTGGGGTGAGGGTTTGGAGAGAAGGGTGAAAGAGGAGTTGGGGGAGGGGTTTGGAGAGAAGGGTGAAAGAGGAGTTGGGGTGAGGGTTTGGAGAGAAGGGTGAAAGAGGAGTTGGGGGAGGGGTTTGGAGAGAAGGGTGAAAGAGGAGTTGGGGGAGGGGTTTGGAGAGAAGGGTGAAAGAGGAGTTGGGGGAGGGGTTTGGAGAGAAGGGTGAAAGAGGAGTTGGGTGAGGGTTTGGAGAGAAGGGTGAAAGAGGAGTTGGGGGAGGGTTTGGAGAGAAGGATGAAAGAGGAGTTGGGGTGAGGGGTTTGGAGAGAAGGGTGAAAGAGGAGTTGGGGGAGGGGTTTGGAGAGAAGGGTGAAAGAGGAGTTGGGGGAGGGGTTTGGAGAGAAGGGTGAAAGAGGAGTTGGGGGAGCTAGGTTTGGAGAGAAGGGTGAAAGAGGAGTTGGGGGAGCTAGGTTTGGAGAGAAGGGTGAAAGAGGATTGGGGGAGCTAGGTTTGGAGAGAAGGGTGAAAGAGGAGTTGGGAGAGGGGTTTGGAGAGAAGGGTGAAAGAGGAGTTGGGGGAGCTAGGTTTGGAGAGAAGGGTGAAAGAGGAGTTGGGGGAGGGGTTTGGAGAGAAGGGTGAAAGAGGAGTTGGGGGAGCTAGGTTTGGAGAGAAGGGTGAAAGAGGAGTTGGGGGAGCTAGGTTTGGAGAGAAGGGTGAAAGAGGAGTTGGGGGAGGGGTTTGGAAGAAATGGGGTGAAAGAGGAGTTGGGGGAGGGTTTGGAGAGAAGGGTGAAAGAGGAGTTGGGGGAGGGGTTTGGAAGAAATGGGGTGAAAGAGGAGTTGGGGGAGGGTTTGGAGAGAAGGGTGAAAGAGGAGTTGGGGGAGGGGTTTGGAAGAAATGGGGTGAAAGAGGAGTTGGGGGAGCTAGGTTTGGAGAGAAGGGTGAAGAGGAGTTGGGGTGAGGGGTTTGGAGAGAAGGGTGAAGAGGAGTTGGGGGAGGGGTTTGGAGAGAAGGGTGAAGAGGAGTTGGGGTGAGGGGTTTGGAGAGAAGGGTGAAGAGGAGTTGGGGTGAGGGGTTTGGAGAGAAGGGTGAAGAGGAGTTGGGGGAGGGGTTTGGAGAGAAGGGTGAAGAGGAGTTGGGGGAGGGGTTTGGAGAGAAGGGTGAAGAGGAGTTGGGGGAGGGGTTTGGAGAGAAGGGTGAAGAGGAGTTGGGGTGAGGGGTTTGGAGAGAAGGGTGAAGAGGAGTTGGGGTGAGGGGTTTGGAGAGAAGGGTGAAGAGGAGTTGGGGGAGGGGTTTGAAAGAAATGTGGTGATAGAGGAGTGGGGGGTGGATGGAGAATGAGGCAAAGAGCTGATTTAGGCGAGATAGGCAGAGCTTGGGGTGGAGAGAGAGAAGTGGGCTGAGTGAAGCAGGGAAACCAACGCAGATAAAAGAAAGGCTGAGAGTCAGTGAGGCAGAGAAATGAGAGGCGGAGAGAGATTCAGAGTAAAGGGAGTAGAGCAAGCACTGAGAAAGATAGAGGTGCTCCCTCTAGACTGTCCATCAAACATTCCGGGGCAGGTACAGGGGGTTAGATACAGAGTAAAGCTCCCACAGTCCGGCCCCGGCCCCGGCCCCGGCCCCCTCCCCCTCTCCCTCTCCCTCTATCCCTCCCTCTCCCCCCGGGACATTTACCCTTAGCCGCCCATCAACTTCCGCCATTTTGTACTTCCTTCACCAACCGTCATCATCCGGGGATGCAGTACATGCGCAGATCGCGGTAAGGGAGTTGATGTCATTGGTCGCTGCTATTGGGTGAAAGCAGCTAATTGACAGCTCCCTGGACCAATCGTGGCCGGGCACAGCTCCAGAATCGCCCCGCCCACTCCTACAGCCGGAGGCGGGGCCGCTCCCAGTCACGTGGCTCCTGATTTGAAACCTGCCGGTAACCGCCCCAGCGCGTGTGACGTCAGTAACCTGGCAACCCAGTCTGTGTGACGTCATGTAAACTGGGATCAGGAGCCGGCTGTGTATGTGATATATGTCTGTGTACAGACTGTGTGTGTGATATATGTCTGTGTACAGTCTGTGTGTGTGATATATGTCTGTGTACAGTCTGTGTGTGTGATATATGTCTGTGTACAGTCTGTGTGTGTGATATATGTCTGTGTACAGACTGTGTGTGTGATATATGTCTGTGTACAGTCTGTGTGTGTGATATATGTCTGTGTACAGTCTGTGTGTGTGATATATGTCTGTGTACAGTCTGTGTGTGTGATATATGTCTGTGTACAGGCTGTGTGTGTGATATATGTCTGTGTACAGGCTGTGTGTGTGATATATGTCTGTGTACATACTGTGTGTGTGATATATGTCTGTGTACTGACTGGGTGTGTGATATATGTCTGTGTACAGTCTGTGTGTGTGATATATGTCTGTGTACAGGCTGTGTGTGTGATATATGTATGTGTACAGGCTGTGTGTGTGATATATGTCTGTGTACAGGCTGTGTGTGTGATATATGTCTGTGTACAGACTGTGTGTGTGATATATGTCTGTGTACAGTCTGTGTGTGTGATATATGTCTGTGTACAGACTGTGTGTGTGATATATGTCTGTGTACAGTCTGTGTGTGTGATATATGTCTGTGTACAGTCTGTGTGTGTGATATATGTCTGTGTACAGGCTGTGTGTGTGATATATGTCTGTGTACAGTCTGTGTGTGTGATATATGTCTGTGTACAGTCTGTGTGTGTGATATATGTCTGTGTACAGTCTGTGTGTGTGATATATGTCTGTGTACAGGCTGTGTGTGTGATATATGTCTGTGTACAGTCTGTGTGTGTGATATATGTCTGTGTACAGGCTGTGTGTGTGATATATGTATGTGTACAGGCTGTGTGTGTGATATATGTCTGTGTACAGGCTGTGTGTGTGATATATGTCTGTGTACAGTCTGTGTGTGTGATATATGTCTGTGTACAGTCTGTGTGTGTGATATATGTCTGTGTACAGGCTGTGTGTGTGATATATGTCTGTGTACAGGCTGTGTGTGTGATATATGTCTGTGTACATACTGTGTGTGTGATATATGTCTGTGTACTGACTGGGTGTGTGATATATGTCTGTGTACAGTCTGTGTGTGTGATATATGTCTGTGTACAGGCTGTGTGTGTGATATATGTATGTGTACAGGCTGTGTGTGTGATATATGTCTGTGTACAGGCTGTGTGTGTGATATATGTCTGTGTACAGACTGTGTGTGTGATATATGTCTGTGTACAGTCTGTGTGTGTGATATATGTCTGTGTACAGACTGTGTGTGTGATATATGTCTGTGTACAGTCTGTGTGTGTGATATATGTCTGTGTACAGTCTGTGTGTGTGATATATGTCTGTGTACAGGCTGTGTGTGTGATATATGTCTGTGTACAGTCTGTGTGTGTGATATATGTCTGTGTACAGTCTGTGTGTGTGATATATGTCTGTGTACAGTCTGTGTGTGTGATATATGTCTGTGTACAGTCTGTGTGTGTGATATATGTCTGTGTACAGGCTGTGTGTGTGATATATGTCTGTGTACAGTCTGTGTGTGTGATATATGTCTGTGTACAGGCTGTGTGTGTGATATATGTATGTGTACAGGCTGTGTGTGTGATATATGTCTGTGTACAGGCTGTGTGTGTGATATATGTCTGTGTACAGTCTGTGTGTGTGATATATGTCTGTGTACAGGCTGTGTGTGTGATATATGTATGTGTACAGACTGTGTGTGTGTGATATATGTCTGTGTACAGACTGTGTGTGTGATATATGCCTGTGTACAGACTGTGTGTGTAATATATGTCTGTGTACAGACTGTGTGTGATATATGTCTGTTTACAGACTGTGTGTGTGATATATGTCTGTGTACTGACTGTGTGTGTGATATATGTCTGTGTACAGACTGTGTGTGTGATATATGTCTGTGTACAGACTGTGTGTGATATATGTCTGTGTACAGACTGCGTGTGTGATTTATGTCTGTGTACAGACTGTGTGTGTGATATATGTCTGTGTACAGACTGTGTGTGTGATATATGTCTGTGTACAGGCTGTGTGTGTGATATATGTCTATGTACTGACTGTGTGTGATATATGTCTGTGTACAGACTGTGTGTGTGATATATGTATGTGTACAGGCTGTGTGTGTGATATATGTCTGTGTACAGACTGTGTGTGTGATATATGTATGTGTACAGACGGTGTGTGTGATATATGTCTTTGTACAGACTGTGTGTGTGATATATGTCTGTGTACAGACTGTGTGTGTGATATATGTCTGTGTACAGACTGTGTGTGTGATATATGTCTGTGTACAGAATGTGTGTGTGATATATGTCTGTGTACAGACTGTGTGTGTGATATATGTCTGTGTACAGACTGTGTGTGTGATATATGTCTGTGTACAGACTGTGTGTGTGTGATATATGTCTGTGTACAGGCTGTGTGTGTGATATATGTCTGTGTACAGACTGTGTGTGTGATATATGTCTGTGTACAGACTGTGTGTATGATATATGTCTGTGTACAGACTGTGTGTGTGATATATGTCTGTGTACAGACTGTGTGTGATATATGTCTGTGTACAGACTGTGTGTGTGATATATGTCTGTGAACAGACTGTGTGTGTGATATATGTCTGTGTACAGACTGTGTGTGTGATATATGTCTCTGTACAGACTGTGTGTGATATATGTCTGTGTACAGACTGTGTGTGATATATGTCTGTGTACAGACTGTGTGTGTGATATATGTCTGTGTACAGACTGTGTGTGTGATATATGTCTGTGTACAGACTGTGTGTGTGATATATGTCTGTGTACAGACTGTGTGTGTGATATATGTCTGTGTACAGACTGTGTGTGTGATATATGTCTGTGTACAGACTGTGTGTGTGATATATGTCTGTGTACAGACTGTGTGTGTGATATGTGTCTGTGCACAGACTGTGTGTGTGGAGTATGTCTGTGTACGGACTGTGTGTGTGATATATGTCTGTGTACGGACTGTGTGTGTGATATATGTCTGTGTACAGACTGTGTGTGTGATATATGTCTGTGTACAGACTGTGTGTGTGATATATGTCTGTGTACAGACTGTGTGTGTGATATATGTCTGTGTACAGATTGTGTGTGTGGTATATGTCTGTGTACAGACTGTGTCTGTGATATATGTCTGTGTACAGACTGTGTGTGTGGTATATGTCTGTGTACAGACTGTGTGTGTGATATATGTCTGTGTACAGACTGTGTGTGTGATATATGTCTGTGTACAGACTGTGTGTGATATATGTCTGTACAGAATGTGTGTGTGATATATGTCTGTGTACAGACTGTGTGTGTGAGATATGTCGGTGTACAGACAGTGTGTGTGATATATGTCGGTGTACAGACTGTGTGTGTGTGATATATGTCTGTGTACAGACTGTGTCTGTGATATATGTCTGTGTACAGACTGTGTGTGTGTGATATATGTCTGTGTACAGACTGTGTGTGTGATATATGCGTGTACAGACTGTGTGTGTGATATATGTCTGTGTACAGACTGTGATATATGTCTGTGTACAGACTGTGTCTGTGATATATATCTGTGTACAGACTGTGTCTGTGATATATGTCTGTGTACAGACTGTGTGTGTGTGATATATGTCTGTGTACAGGCTGTGTGTGTGTGAAAGATGTATGTGTACAGACTGTGTGTTTGATATATGTCTGTGTACAGACTGTGTCTGTGATATATGTCTGTGTACAGACTGTGTCTGTGATATATGTATGTGTACAGACTGTGTCTGTGATATATGTCTGTGTACAGATTGTGTCTGTGATATATGTCTGTGTACAGACTGTGTATGTGATATATGTCTGTGTACAGACTGTGTGTGTGATATATGTCGGTGTACAGACTGTGTGTGTGTGATATATGTCGGTGTACAGACTGTGTGTGTGTGAATTCTGTCTGTGTACGGGCTGTGTGTGTGATATATGTCTGTGTACAGACTGTGTGTGTGATATATGTCTGTGTACAGACTGTGTCTGTGATATATGTCTGTGTACAGACTGTGTGTGTGTGATATATGTCTGTGTACAGACTGTGTGTGTGATATATGTCTGTGTACAGACTGTGTGTGTGATATATGTCTGTGTACAGACTGTGAAATATGTCTGTGTACAGACTGTGTCTGTGATATATGTCTGTGTACAGACTGTGTCTGTGATATATGTCTGTGTACAGACTGTGTCTGTGATATATGTCTGTGTACAGACTGTGTGTGTGTGATATATGTCTGTGTACAGGCTGTGTGTGTGTGAAAGATGTATGTGCACAGACTGTGTGTTTGATATATGTCTGTGTACAGACTGTGTGTGATATATGTCTGTGTACAGGCTGTGTGTGTGATATATGTCTGTGTACAGACTGTGTGTGATATATATATCTGTGTACAGACACTGTATGTGATATATGACTGTGTACAGACTCTGTGTGTGATATATATCTGTGTACAGGCTGTGTGTGTGTGAAAGATGTATGTGTACAGACTGTGTGTTTGATATATGTCTGTGTACATGCTGTGGCTGTGTTAAAGATGTATGTGTACAACTGTGTGTGTGATATATGTCTGTGTACAGGCTGTGTCTGTGTGAAAGATGTATGTGTACAGGCTGTGTGCGATCTATATGTCAGTGTACAGGCTCTATCTGTGATATATGTCTGTGTACAGACTGTGTGTGTGATATATGCCTGTGTACAGACTGTGTCTGTGATATATGTCTGTGTACAGACACTGTGTGTGATATATGTCTGTGAACAGACTCTGTGTGTGATATATGTCTGTGTACAGACTGTGTGTGTGAATTCTGTCTGTGTACGGGCTGTGTGTGTGATATATGTCTGTGTACAGGCTGTGTGTGTGATATATGTATGTGTACAGGCTGTGTGTGTGATATATGTCTGTGTACATACTGTGTGTGTGATATATGTCTGTGTACTGACTGGGTGTGTGATATATGTCTGTGTACAGTCTGTGTGTGAGATATATGTCTGTGTACAGGCTGTGTGTGTGATATATGTATGTGTACAGGCTGTGTGTGTGATATATGTCTGTGTACAGGCTGTGTGTGTGATATATGTCTGTGTACAGACTGTGTGTGTGATATATGTCTGTGTACAGTCTGTGTGTGTGATATATGTCTGTGTACAGACTGTGTGTGTGATATATGTCTGTGTACAGTCTGTGTGTGTGATATATGTCTGTGTACAGGCTGTGTGTGTGATATATGTCTGTGTACAGGCTGTGTGTGTGATATATGTCTGTGTACAGTCTGTGTGTGTGATATATGTCTGTGTACAGTCTGTGTGTGTGATATATGTCTGTGTACAGGCTGTGTGTGTGATATATGTCTGTGTACAGGCTGTGTGTGTGATATATGTCTGTGTACATACTGTGTGTGTGATATATGTCTGTGTACTGACTGGGTGTGTGATATATGTCTGTGTACAGTCTGTGTGTGTGATATATGTCTGTGTACAGGCTGTGTGTGTGATATATGTATGTGTACAGGCTGTGTGTGTGATATATGTCTGTGTACAGGCTGTGTGTGTGATATATGTCTGTGTACAGACTGTGTGTGTGATATATGTCTGTGTACAGTCTGTGTGTGTGATATATGTCTGTGTACAGACTGTGTGTGTGATATATGTCTGTGTACAGTCTGTGTGTGTGATATATGTCTGTGTACAGGCTGTGAGTGTGATATATGTCTGTGTACAGTCTGTGTGTGTGATATATGTCTGTGTACAGTCTGTGTGTGTGATATATGTCTGTGTACAGTCTGTGTGTGTGATATATGTCTGTGTACAGTCTGTGTGTGTGATATATGTCTGTGTACAGGCTGTGTGTGTGATATATGTCTGTGTACAGTCTGTGTGTGTGATATATGTCTGTGTACAGGCTGTGTGTGTGATATATGTATGTGTACAGGCTGTGTGTGTGATATATGTCTGTGTACAGGCTGTGTGTGTGATATATGTCTGTGTACAGTCTGTGTGTGTGATATATGTCTGTGTACAGGCTGTGTGTGTGATATATGTATGTGTACAGACTGTGTGTGTGTGATATATGTCTGTGTACAGACTGTGTGTGTGATATATGCCTGTGTACAGACTGTGTGTGTAATATATGTCTGTGTACAGACTGTGTGTGATATATGTCTGTTTACAGACTGTGTGTGTGATATATGTCTGTGTACTGACTGTGTGTGTGATATATGTCTGTGTACAGACTGTGTGTGTGATATATGTCTGTGTACAGACTGTGTGTGATATATGTCTGTGTACAGACTGCGTGTGTGATATATGTCTGTGTACAGACTGTGTGTGTGATTTATGTCTGTGTACAGACTGTGTGTGTGATATATGTCTGTGTACAGACTGTGTGTGTGATATATGTCTGTGTACAGGCTGTGTGTGTGATATATGTCTATGTACTGACTGTGTGTGATATATGTCTGTGTACAGACTGTGTGTGTGATATATGTATGTGTACAGGCTGTGTGTGTGATATATGTCTGTGTACAGACTGTGTGTGTGATATATGTATGTGTACAGACGGTGTGTGTGATATATGTCTTTGTACAGACTGTGTGTGTGATATATGTCTGTGTACAGACTGTGTGTGTGATATATGTCTGTGTACAGACTGTGTGTGTGATATATGTCTGTGTACAGAATGTGTGTGTGATATATGTCTGTGTACAGACTGTGTGTGTGATATATGTCTGTGTACAGACTGTGTGTGTGATATATGTCTGTGTACAGACTGTGTGTGTGTGATATATGTCTGTGTACAGGCTGTGTGTGTGATATATGTCTGTGTACAGACTGTGTGTGTGATATATGTCTGTGTACAGACTGTGTGTATGATATATGTCTGTGTACAGACTGTGTGTGTGATATATGTCTGTGTACAGACTGTGTGTGATATATGTCTGTGTACAGACTGTGTGTGTGATATATGTCTGTGAACAGACTGTGTGTGTGATATATGTCTGTGTACAGACTGTGTGTGTGATATATGTCTCTGTACAGACTGTGTGTGATATATGTCTGTGTACAGACTGTGTGTGATATATGTCTGTGTACAGACTGTGTGTGTGATATATGTCTGTGTACAGACTGTGTGTGTGATATATGTCTGTGTACAGACTGTGTGTGTGATATATGTCTGTGTACAGACTGTGTGTGTGATATATGTCTGTGTACAGACTGTGTGTGTGATATATGTCTGTGTACAGACTGTGTGTGTGATATATGTCTGTGTACAGACTGTGTGTGTGATATGTGTCTGTGCACAGACTGTGTGTGTGGAGTATGTCTGTGTACGGACTGTGTGTGTGATATATGTCTGTGTACGGACTGTGTGTGTGATATATGTCTGTGTACAGACTGTGTGTGTGATATATGTCTGTGTACAGACTGTGTGTGTGATATATGTCTGTGTACAGACTGTGTGTGTGATATATGTCTGTGTACAGATTGTGTGTGTGGTATATGTCTGTGTACAGACTGTGTCTGTGATATATGTCTGTGTACAGACTGTGTGTGTGGTATATGTCTGTGTACAGACTGTGTGTGTGATATATGTCTGTGTACAGACTGTGTGTGTGATATATGTCTGTGTACAGACTGTGTGTGATATATGTCTGTACAGAATGTGTGTGTGATATATGTCTGTGTACAGACTGTGTGTGTGAGATATGTCGGTGTACAGACAGTGTGTGTGATATATGTCGGTGTACAGACTGTGTGTGTGTGATATATGTCTGTGTACAGACTGTGTCTGTGATATATGTCTGTGTACAGACTGTGTGTGTGTGATATATGTCTGTGTACAGACTGTGTGTGTGATATATGCGTGTACAGACTGTGTGTGTGATATATGTCTGTGTACAGACTGTGATATATGTCTGTGTACAGACTGTGTCTGTGATATATATCTGTGTACAGACTGTGTCTGTGATATATGTCTGTGTACAGACTGTGTGTGTGTGATATATGTCTGTGTACAGGCTGTGTGTGTGTGAAAGATGTATGTGTACAGACTGTGTGTTTGATATATGTCTGTGTACAGACTGTGTCTGTGATATATGTCTGTGTACAGACTGTGTCTGTGATATATGTCTGTGTACAGACTGTGTCTGTGATATATGTCTGTGTACAGATTGTGTCTGTGATATATGTCTGTGTACAGACTGTGTATGTGATATATGTCTGTGTACAGACTGTGTGTGTGATATATGTCGGTGTACAGACTGTGTGTGTGTGATATATGTCGGTGTACAGACTGTGTGTGTGTGAATTCTGTCTGTGTACGGGCTGTGTGTGTGATATATGTCTGTGTACAGACTGTGTGTGTGATATATGTCTGTGTACAGACTGTGTCTGTGATATATGTCTGTGTACAGACTGTGTGTGTGTGATATATGTCTGTGTACAGACTGTGTGTGTGATATATGTCTGTGTACAGACTGTGTGTGTGATATATGTCTGTGTACAGACTGTGAAATATGTCTGTGTACAGACTGTGTCTGTGATATATGTCTGTGTACAGACTGTGTCTGTGATATATGTCTGTGTACAGACTGTGTGTGTGTGATATATGTCTGTGTACAGGCTGTGTGTGTGTGAAAGATGTATGTGCACAGACTGTGTGTTTGATATATGTCTGTGTACAGACTGTGTGTGATATATGTCTGTGTACAGGCTGTGTGTGTGATATATGTCTGTGTACAGACTGTGTGTGATATATATATCTGTGTACAGACACTGTATGTGATATATGACTGTGTACAGACTCTGTGTGTGATATATATCTGTGTACAGGCTGTGTGTGTGTGAAAGATGTATGTGTACAGACTGTGTGTTTGATATATGTCTGTGTACATGCTGTGGCTGTGTTAAAGATGTATGTGTACAACTGTGTGTGTGATATATGTCTGTGTACAGGCTGTGTCTGTGTGAAAGATGTATGTGTACAGGCTGTGTGCGATCTATATGTCAGTGTACAGGCTCTATCTGTGATATATGTCTGTGTACAGACTGTGTGTGTGATATATGCCTGTGTACAGACTGTGTCTGTGATATATGTCTGTGTACAGACACTGTGTGTGATATATGTCTGTGAACAGACTCTGTGTGTGATATATGTCTGTGTACAGACTGTGTGTGTGAATTCTGTCTGTGTACGGGCTGTGTGTGTGATATATGTCTGTGTACAGACTGTGTATGTGATATATGTCTGTGTACAGACTGTGTGTGTGATATATGTCTGTGTACAGACTGTGTGTGTGAATTCTGTCTGTGTACGGGCTGTGTGTGTGATATATGTCTGTGTACAGATTGTGTGTGTGATATATGTCTGTGTACAGACTGTGTATGTGATATATGTCTGTGTACAAACTGTGTGTGTGTGATATATATCTGTGTACAGGCTGTGTGTGTGTGAAAGATGTATGTGTACCCACTGTGTGTGTGTTATATGTCTGTGTACAGACTGTATGTGTGTGATATATGCCTGTGTGCAGGCTTTGTGTGTGATATATGTCTGTGTACAGGCTGTGTGTGTGATATATGACTGTTTACAGACTGTATGTGTGTGATATATGTCTGTGTACAGGCTGTGTGTGTGATATATGTCTGTGTACAGGCTGTGTGTGTGATATATGTCTGTGTACAGACTGTGTGTGTGATATATGTCTGTGTACAGACTGTGTGTGTGATATATGTCTGTGTACAGACTGTGTGTGTGGTATATGTCTGTGTACAGACTGTGTCTGTGATATATGTCTGTGTACAGACTGTGTGTGTGGTATATGTCTGTGTACAGACTGCGTGTGTGATAATTGTCTGTGTACAGACTGTGTGTGTGATATATGTCTGTGTACAGACTGTGTGTGATATATGTCTGTGTACAGACTGTGTGTGTGATATATGTATGTGTACAGGCTGTGTGTGTGATATATGTCTGTGTACAGACTGTGTGTGTGATATATATCTGTGTACAGACTGTGTGTGTGGTATATGTCTTTGTACAGACTGTGTGTGTGATATATGTCTGTGTACAGACTGTGTGTGTGATATATGTCGGTGTACAGACTGTGTGTGTGTGATATATGTCGGTGTACAGACTGTGTGTGTGTGATATATGTCTGTGTACAGACTGTGTCTGTGATATATGTCTGTGTACAGACTGTGTGTGTGATATATGTCTGTGTACAGACTGTGTGTGTGATATATGTCTATGTACAGACTGTGCGTGTGAAATATGTCTGTGTACAGACTGTGTGTGTGATATATGTCTGTGTACTGACTGTGTGTGTGATATATGTCTGTGTACAGACTGTGTCTGTGATATATGTCTGTGTACAGACTGTGTGTGTGTGATATATGTCTGTGTACAGACTGTGTGTGATATATGTCTGTGTACAGACTGTGTGTGTGATATATGTCTGTGTACAGACTGTGATATATGTCTGTGTACAGACTGTGATATATGTCTGTTTACAGACTGTGTGTTATATATGTCTGTGTACAGACTGTGTGTGTGATATATGTCTGTGTACAGACTGTGTGTGTGATATATGTCTGTGTACAGACTGTGTGTGATATATGTCTGTGTACAGACTGTGTGTGTGATATATGTCTGTGTACAGACTGTGTGTGATATATGTCTGTGTACAGATTGTGTGTGTGATATATGTCTGTGTACAGACTGTGTGTTTGATATATGTCTGTGTACAGACTGTGTGTGTGATATATGTCTGTGTACAGACTGTGTCTGTGATATATGTCTGTGTACAGACTGTGTCTGTGATATATGTCTGTGTACAGACTGTGTGTGTGATATATGTCTGTGTACAGACTGTGTGTGTGATATATGTCTGTGTACAGACTGTGTGTGTGATATATGTCTGTGTACAGTCTGTGTGTGTGATAAATGTATGTGTACAGACTGTGTGTGTGATATATGTCTGTGTACAGACACTGTATGTGATATATGACTGTGTACAGACACTGTGTGTGATATATATCTGTGTACAGGCTGTGTGTGTGTGAAAGATGTATGTGTACAGACTGTGTGTTTGATATATGTCTGTGTACAGGCTGTGTCTGTGTGAAAGATGTATGTGTACAACTGTGTGTGTGATATATGTCTGTGTACAGGCTGTGTCTGTGTGAAAGATGTATGTGTACAGGCTGTGTGCGAGATATATGTCAGTGTACAGGCTGTGTCTGTGATATATGTTTGTGTACAGACTGTGTGCGTGATATATGCCTGTGTACAGACAATGTCTGTGATATATGTCTGTGTACAGACACTGTGTGTGATATATGTCTGTGTACAGACTCTGTGTGTGATATATATCTGTGTACAGGCTGTGTGTGTGAAATATGTCTGTGTACAGGCTGTGTGTGTGATATATGTCTGTGTACAGACTGTGTGTGTGAATGCTGTCTGTGTACGGGCTGTGTGTGTGATATATGTCTGTGTACTGACTGGGTGTGTGATATATGTCTGTGTACAGTCTGTGTGTGTGATATATGTCTGTGTACAGGCTGTGTGTGTGATATATGTATGTGTACAGACTGTGTGTGTGTGATATATGTCTGTGTACAGGCTGTGTGTGTGATATATGTCTGTGTACAGACTGTGTGTGTGATATATGTCTGTGTACAGACTGTGTGTATGATATATGTCTGTGTACAGACTGTGTGTGTGATATATGTCTGTGTACAGACTGTGTGTGATATATGTCTGTGTACAGACTGTGTGTGTGATATATGTCTGTGAACAGACTGTGTGTGTGATATATGTCTGTGTACAGACTGTGTGTGTGATATATGTCTCTGTACAGACTGTGTGTGATATATGTCTGTGTACAGACTGTGTGTGTGATATATGTCTGTGTACAGACTGTGTGTGTGATATATGTCTGTGTACAGACTGTGTGTGTGATATATGTCTGTGTACAGACTGTGTGTGTGATATATGTCTGTGTACAGACTGTGTGTGTGATATATGTCTGTGTACAGACTGTGTGTGTGATATATGTCTGTGTACAGACTGTGTGTGTGATATATGTCTGTGTACAGACTGTGTGTGTGATATGTGTCTGTGCACAGACTGTGTGTGTGGAGTATGTCTGTGTACGGACTGTGTGTGTGATATATGTCTGTGTACGGACTGTGTGTGTGATATATGTCTGTGTACAGACTGTGTGTGTGATATATGTCTGTGTACAGACTGTGTGTGTGATATATGTCTGTGTACAGACTGTGTGTGTGATATATGTCTGTGTACAGATTGTGTGTGTGGTATATGTCTGTGTACAGACTGTGTCTGTGATATATGTCTGTGTACAGACTGTGTGTGTGGTATATGTCTGTGTACAGACTGTGTGTGTGATATATGTCTGTGTACAGACTGTGTGTGTGATATATGTTTGTGTACAGACTGTGTGTGATATATGTCTGTACAGAATGTGTGTGTGATATATGTCTGTGTACAGACTGTGTGTGTGAGATATGTCGGTGTACAGACAGTGTGTGTGATATATGTCGGTGTACAGACTGTGTGTGTGTGATATATGTCTGTGTACAGACTGTGTATGTGATATATGTCTGTGTACAGACTGTGTGTGTGATATATGTCTGTGTACAGACAGTGTGTGTGATATATGTCTGTGTACAGACTGTGCGTGTGAAATATGTCTGTGTACAGACTGTGTGTGTGATATATGTCTGTGTACAGACTGTGTGTGTGATATATGTCTGTGTACAGACTGTGTCTGTGATATATGTCTGTGTACAGACTGTGTGTGTGTGATATATGTCTGTGTACAGACTGTGTGTGTGATATATGCGTGTACAAACTGTGTGTGTGATATATGTCTGTGTACAGACTGTGATATATGTCTGTGTACAGACTGTGTCTGTGATATATGTCTGTGTACAGACTGTGTCTGTGATATATGTCTGTGTACAGACTGTGTGTGTGTGATATATGTCTGTGTACAGGCTGTGTGTGTGTGAAAGATGTATGTGTACAGACTGTGTGTTTGTTATATGTCTGTGTACAGACTGTGTCTGTGATATATGTCTGTGTACAGACTGTGTCTGTGATATATGTCTGTGTACAGACTGTGTCTGTGATATATGTCTGTGTACAGATTGTGTCTGTGATATATGTCTGTGTACAGACTGTGTCTGTGATATATGTCTGTGTACAGACTGTGTGTGTGATATATGTCGGTGTACAGGCTGTGTGTGTGATATATGTATGTGTACAGACTGTGTGTGTGTGATATATGTCTGTGTACAGGCTGTGTGTGTGATATATGTCTGTGTACAGACTGTGTGTGTGATATATGTCTGTGTACAGACTGTGTGTGTGATATATGTCTGTGTACTGACTGGGTGTGTGATATATGTCTGTGTACAGTCTGTGTGTGTGATATATGTCTGTGTACAGGCTGTGTGTGTGATATATGTATGTGTACAGACTGTGTGTGTGTGATATATGTCTGTGTACAGGCTGTGTGTGTGATATATGTCTGTGTACAGACTGTGTGTGTGATATATGTCTGTGTACAGACTGTGTGTATGATATATGTCTGTGTACAGACTGTGTGTGTGATATATGTCTGTCTACAGACTGTGTGTGATATATGTCTGTGTACAGACTGTGTGTGTGATATATGTCTGTGAACAGACTGTGTGTGTGATATATGTCTGTGTACAGACTGTGTGTGTGATATATGTCTCTGTACAGACTGTGTGTGATATATGTCTGTGTACAGACTGTGTGTGATATATGTCTGTGTACAGACTGTGTGTGTGATATATGTCTGTGTACAGACTGTGTGTGTGATATATGTCTGTGTACAGACTGTGTGTGTGATATATGTCTGTGTACAGACTGTGTGTGTGATATATGTCTGTGTACAGACTGTGTGTGTGATATATGTCTGTGTACAGACTGTGTGTGTGATATATGTCTGTGTACAGACTGTGTGTGTGATATGTGTCTGTGCACAGACTGTGTGTGTGGAGTATGTCTGTGTACGGACTGTGTGTGTGATATATGTCTGTGTACGGACTGTGTGTGTGATATATGTCTGTGTACAGACTGTGTGTGTGATATATGTCTGTGTACAGACTGTGTGTGTGATATATGTCTGTGTACAGACTGTGTGTGTGATATATGTCTGTGTACAGACTGTGTGTGTGATATATGTCTGTGTACAGACTGTGTGTGTGATATGTGTCTGTGCACAGACTGTGTGTGTGGAGTATGTCTGTGTACGGACTGTGTGTGTGATATATGTCTGTGTACGGACTGTGTGTGTGATATATGTCTGTGTACAGACTGTGTGTGTGATATATGTCTGTGTACAGACTGTGTGTGTGGTATATGTCTGTGTACAGACTGCGTGTGTGATATATGTCTGTGTACAGACTGTGTGTGTGATATATGTTTGTGTACAGACTGTGTGTGATATATGTCTGTACAGAATGTGTGTGTGATATATGTCTGTGTACAGACTGTGTGTGTGAGATATGTCGGTGTACAGACAGTGTGTGTGATATATGTCGGTGTACAGACTGTGTGTGTGTGATATATGTCTGTGTACAGACTGTGTATGTGATATATGTCTGTGTACAGACTGTGTGTGTGATATATGTCTGTGTACAGACAGTGTGTGTGATATATGTCTGTGTACAGACTGTGCGTGTGAAATATGTCTGTGTACAGACTGTGTGTGTGATATGTCTGTGTACAGACTGTGTGTGTGATATATGTCTGTGTACAGACTGTGTCTGTGATATATGTCTGTGTACAGACTGTGTGTGTGTGATATATGTCTGTGTACAGACTGTGTGTGTGATATATGCGTGTACAAACTGTGTGTGTGATATATGTCTGTGTACAGACTGTGATATATGTCTGTGTACAGACTGTGTCTGTGATATATGTCTGTGTACAGACTGTGTCTGTGATATATGTCTGTGTACAGACTGTGTGTGTGTGATATATGTCTGTGTACAGGCTGTGTGTGTGTGAAAGATGTATGTGTACAGACTGTGTGTTTGTTATATGTCTGTGTACAGACTGTGTCTGTGATATATGTCTGTGTACAGACTGTGTCTGTGATATATGTCTGTGTACAGACTGTGTCTGTGATATATGTCTGTGTACAGATTGTGTCTGTGATATATGTCTGTGTACAGACTGTGTCTGTGATATATGTCTGTGTACAGACTGTGTGTGTGATATATGTCGGTGTACAGACTGTGTGTGTGTGATATATGTCGGTGTACAGACTGTGTGTGTGTGAATTCTGTCTGTGTACGGGCTGTGTGTGTGATATATGTCTGTGTACAGACTGTGTGTGTGATATATGTCTGTGTACAGACTGTGTCTGTGATATATGTCTGTGTACAGACTGTGTGTGTGTGATATATGTCTGTGTACAGACTGTGTGTGTGATATATGTCTGTGTACAGACTGTGTGTATGATATATGTCTGTGTACAGACTGTGAAATATGTCTGTGTACAGACTGTGTCTGTGATATATGTCTGTGTACAGACTGTGTGTGTGATATATGTCTGTGTACAGACTGTGTCTGTGATATATGTCTGTGTACAGACTGTGTGTGTGTGATATATGTCTGTGTACAGGCTGTGTGTGTGTGAAAGATGTATGTGCACAGACTGTGTGTTTGATATATGTCTGTGTACAGACTGTGTGTGATATATGTCTGTGTACAGGCTGTGTGTGTGATATATGTCTGTGTACAGACTGTGTGTGTGATATATGCCTGTGTACAGACACTGTATGTGATATATGACTGTGTACAGACTCTGTGTGTGATATATATCTGTGTACAGGCTGTGTGTGTGTGAAAGATGTATGTGTACAGACTGTGTGTTTGATATATGTCTGTGTACATGCTGTGGCTGTGTTAAAGATGTATGTGTACAACTGTGTGTGTGATATATGTCTGTGTACAGGCTGTGTCTGTGTGAAAGATGTATGTGTACAGGCTGTGTGCGATCTATATGTCAGTGTACAGGCTCTATCTGTGATATATGTCTGTGTACAGACTGTGTGTGTGATATATGCCTGTGTACAGACTGTGTCTGTGATATATGTCTGTGTACAGACACTGTGTGTGATATATGTCTGTGAACAGACTCTGTTTGTGATATATGTCTGTGTACAGACTGTGTGTGTGAATTCTGTCTGTGTACGGGCTGTGTGTGTGATATATGTCTGTGTACAGACTGTGTATGTGATATATGTCTGTGTACAGACTGTGTGTGTGATATATGTCTGTGTACAGACTGTGTGTGTGAATTCTGTCTGTGTACGGGCTGTGTGTGTGATATATGTCTGTGTACAGATTGTGTGTGTGATATATGTCTGTGTACAGACTGTGTATGTGATATATGTCTGTGTACAAACTGTGTGTGTGTGATATATATCTGTGTACAGGCTGTGTGTGTGTGAAAGATGTATGTGTACCCACTGTGTGTGTGTTATATGTCTGTGTACAGACTGTATGTGTGTGATATATGCCTGTGTGCAGGCTTTGTGTGTGATATATGTCTGTGTACAGGCTGTGTGTGTGATATATGACTGTGTACAGACTGTATGTGTGTGATATATGTCTGTGTACAGGCTGTGTGTGTGATATATGTCTGTGTACAGGCTGTGTGTGTGATATATGTCTGTGTACAGACTGTGTGTGTGATATATGTCTGTGTACAGACTGTGTGTGTGATATATGTCTGTGTACAGACTGTGTGTGTGGTATATGTCTGTGTACAGACTGTGTCTGTGATATATGTCTGTGTACAGACTGTGTGTGTGGTATATGTCTGTGTACAGACTGCGTGTGTGATAATTGTCTGTGTACAGACTGTGTGTGTGATATATGTCTGTGTACAGACTGTGTGTGATATATGTCTGTGTACAGACTGTGTGTGTGATATATGTATGTGTACAGGCTGTGTGTGTGATATATGTCTGTGTACAGACTGTGTGTGTGATATATATCTGTGTACAGACTGTGTGTGTGGTATATGTCTTTGTACAGACTGTGTGTATGATATATGTCTGTGTACAGACTGTGTGTGTGATATATGTCGGTGTACAGACTGTGTGTGTGTGATATATGTCGGTGTACAGACTGTGTGTGTGTGATATATGTCTGTGTACAGACTGTGTCTGTGATATATGTCGGTGTACAGACTGTGTGTGTGATATATGTCTGTGTACAGACTGTGTGTGTGATATATGTCTGTGTACAGACTGTGCGTGCGAAATATGTCTGTGTACAGACTGTGTGTGTGATATATGTCTGTGTACTGACTGTGTGTGTGATATATGTCTGTGTACAGACTGTGTCTGTGATATATGTCTGTGTACAGACTGTGTGTGTGTGATATATGTCTGTGTACAGACTGTGTGTGATATATGTCTGTGTACAGACTGTGTGTGATATATGTCTGTGTACAGACTGTGATATATGTCTGTGTACAGACTGTGATATATGTCTGTGTACAGACTGTGTGTTATATATGTCTGTGTACAGACTGTGTGTGTGATATATGTCTGTGTACAGACTGTGTGTGTGATATATGTCTGTGTACAGACTGTGTGTGATATATGTCTGTGTACAGACTGTGTGTGTGATATATGTCTGTGTACAGACTGTGTGTGATATATGTCTGTGTACAGACTGTGTGTGTGATATATGTCTGTGTACAGACTGTGTGTTTGATATATGTCTGTGTACAGACTGTGTGTGTGATATATGTCTGTGTACAGACTGTGTCTGTGATATATGTCTGTGTACAGACTGTGTCTGTGATATATGTCTGTGTACAGACTGTGTGTGTGATATATGTCTGTGTACAGACTGTGTGTGTGATATATGTCTGTGTACAGACTGTGTGTGTGATATATGTCTGTGTACAGTCTGTGTGTGTGATATATGTATGTGTACAGACTGTGTGTGTGATATATATATCTGTGTACAGACACTGTATGTGATATATGACTGTGTACAGACACTGTGTGTGATATATATCTGTGTACAGGCTGTGTGTGTGTGAAAGATGTATGTGTACAGACTGTGTGTTTGATATATGTCTGTGTACAGGCTGTGTCTGTGTGAAAGATGTATGTGTACAACTGTGTGTGTGATATATGTCTGTGTACAGGCTGTGTCTGTGTGAAAGATGTATGTGTACAGGCTGTGTGCGAGATATATGTCAGTATACAGGCTGTGTCTGTGATATATGTTTGTGTACAGACTGTGTGCGTGATATATGCCTGTGTACAGACAATGTCTGTGATATATGTCTGTGTACAGACACTGTGTGTGATATATATCTGTGTACAGGCTGTGTGTGTGAAATATGTCTGTGTACAGGCTGTGTGTGTGATATATGTCTGTGTACAGACTGTGTGTGTGAATGCTGTCTGTGTACGGGCTGTGTGTGTGATATATGTCTGTGTACAGACTGTGTGTGTGATATATGTCTGTGTACAGACTGTGTGTGTGATATATGTCTGTGTACAGACTGTGTGTGTGAATTCTGTCTGTGTACGGGCTGTGTGTGTGATATATGTCTGTGTACAGATTGTGTGTGTGATATATGTCTGTGTACAGAATGTGTATGTGATATATGTCTGTGTACAAATGTGTGTGTGTGATATATATCTGTGTACATGCTGTGTGTGTGTGAAAGATGTATGTGTAAAGACTGTGTGTGTGTTATATGTCTGTGTACAGACTGTATGTGTGTGATATGTGTCTGTGTACAGGCTGTGTGTGTGATATATGTCTGTGTACAGGCTGTGTGTGTGATATATATCTGTGTACAGACTGTGTGTGTGATATATGTCTGTGTACAGGCTGTGTGTATGTGATATATGACTGTGTACAGACTGTATGTGTTTGATATATATCTGTGTACAGACTGTGTGTGTGATATATGTCTGTGTACAGGCTGTGTGTGTGATATATGACTGTGTACAGGCTGTATGTGTGTGATATATGTCTGTACAGACTGTGTGTGTGATATATGTCTGTCTACGGGTTGCGTGTGTGTGATATATGTCTGTGTACAGACAGTGTGTGTGTATGATATATGTCTGTGTACGGGCTGTGAGTGTGATATAAGCCTGTGTACAGGATGTGTGTGTGTGATATATGTCTCTGAACGGGCTGTGTGTGTGATATATGTCTGTGTACAGGCTGTGTGTGTGATATATGTCAGTGTGCAGGTTGTGTGTGTGATATATGTCTGCGTACGGGCTGTGTATGTGATATATGTCAGTGTACTGGCTCTGTGTTTGATATATGTCTGTGTACAGACTGTGTGTGTGATATATGTCTGTGTGCAGACTGTGTTTGTGATATATGTCAGTGTACAGGCTGTGTGTGATATATATGTCTGTGTACGGGCTGTGTATGTGATATATGTCAGTGTACTGGCTGTGTGTGTGATATATGTCTGTGTACAGACTGTGTGTGTGATATATGTCTGTGTACAGGCTGTGTTTGTGATATGTGTCTGTGTACAGGCTGTGTGTGTGATATATGTATGTGTACAGACTGTGTGTGTGATATATGTCTGTGTACGGGCTGTTTGTGTGATATATGTCTGTGTACGGACTGTGTGTGCAATATATATCTGTGTACGGGCTTTGTGTGTGTTTGAGGGGATGACTACTTGTGTGTACATGATATGTCTGTGCTTATGTCTATGTGTCTATATTTGTGTCTCTGTTTGTATCTTTGTTTCCCCTGCCCCTTTCTCCGGACCTTTCTAAATACTATTCACTACTAATGTGTCTGGGCCAATCACCTCCCTAGAAAGTGCTGAATTGTCACTTTAATCTGATGCATTCTGATAAATTAGATTCCTTTCTTTATTCGTTCTTCAAATATGGGTGGCACTCTCCAGGTCAGTATATATTGCCCATCCCTAATCGGACCCGAGAATTGAGGGCGAGCTGTGTTCTTGAACCGCTGCAGTCCATGTGCTGAAGGTGCTCCCGCAGTGCTGATAGGGAGGGAGTACCAGGAGTTTGACCCAGCGACTATGAAGCAACATCCGATATATTTCCAAGTCAGGATCGTGAGTAACTTGGAGGGGAACTTGCAGATGATGCTGTTTCCATGCGCTTGCTGCCCTTGTGTTTCTAGGTGGGAGGGCTCACGGGTTTGGGAGTTGCTGACAACGAAGCCTTGGTGAGTTGCTGCAGTGCATCTTGTAGATGTTACACACTGCAGCCATGTTCCGCCGGTGGAGGAGGGAGTGAATGTTTAATGTGGTGGATGCAGGGCCAATCAAGTGGGCTGCTTTGCCCTTAAAAACAGAGGCAGACAAAAAGCAGGAAACTATAGATAAATTATCCTAACATCTGTCGTTGGGAAAATGCTGGAGTCCGTTATTAAGGAAGCAGTAGCAGGACATTTGGAAAAGCATAATACAATCAAGCAGAGTCAGCATGGTTTTATGAAAGGGAACTCTCACTTCACAAATTTGCCGGAGTACTTTGAGGATGTAACGAGCAGGGTGGATAAGGGCAAACCAGTAGATGTGGTGTATTTGGACATCCAGAAGGCATTTGACAAGATAAAAGTTCACTGGGTTGGGGGTATATATTAACATGGATAGAGGATTTGTTAACTAACAGCAAACAGAGAGTTGGCATAAATGGGTCATTTTTGGGTTGGCAATCAGTAACTCGTGAGGTGCCGCAGGGATCGGTGCTGGGGCCTCACCTATTTACAATCTATATTAATGACTCGGATGAGGGGATCAAGTGTAATGTAGCCATGATTGCTGATGATACAAAGATGGGTGGGAAACCAAATTGTGAGGAGGACACAAACAATCTACAAAGGAATATAGACAGATTAAGTGAGTGGGCCAAAATTTGGCACATGGAGTATAATGTGGGAATGTGTGAGGTTATACACCTTGGTAGAAAAAATAGAAAAGCAAATTACAATTTAAATGGAGAAAAATTGCAAAGTGCTGCAGTACAGAGAGACCTGGGGGTACTTGTGCATGAAACACAAAAAGTCAGTATGCAGGTACAGCAAGTGATCAGCAAGGCAAATGGAATATTGGCCTTTATTGCAAGGGGGATAGAGTATAAAAGCAGAGAAGTCCTGCTACAACTGTACAGGGTATTGGTGAGACCACACCTAGCGTACTGTATACAGTTTTGATCACCTTAGATAAGGCGCGATATACTTACATTGGACACAGTTCAGAGAAGCTTCACTAGTTTGATTCCTGAGATGAAGGGATTGACTTATGAAGAAATGTTGAGCAGGTTGGGTCTATACTCATTGGAGTTTGGAAGAATGAGAAATGATCTTATTGAAACATATAAGATACTGAGGGGGTTCGACAAGGTAGATGCAGAGAGAGTGCTTCCTCTCGTGGGGAAATCTAGAACTGGGGGCATAGTTTGAGAATAAGGGGTCACCGATTTACAACGGAGATGTGGAGACATTTCTTTTTTCAGAGGATCATAAATGTTTGGAATTCAATACCCCAGAGAGCTGTGGAGGCTGGGTCATTGAATATATTTAAGTTGGAGACAGACAGATTTTTGAGCGATAATGGAGTGAAGGGTTATGGGGAGCGGGCAGGGAAGTGGAGCTGTGCCCAAGATCAGATCAGCCATGATCTTATTAAATGGCAGAGCATGCTCAAGTGGACGATGGCCAACTCCTTCTCCTATTCCTTATGTTTTTTAAAGAATGAAGTATGGATGCAAACACAATAACGTTATTTTTTTTATCTGACCCTATTCCCGTTGATTAATTGGTGAAATATCTCGAATAGTAAACTCGAACATAATTATACGGGTCATCATATAAGCAGAAAGCAGGCCCAACTGTCAGAATGGGCACGATTCAGTCTGGGACAACAGCAGAATCCAAATCCCGAGATCACTTGTGAACTCGCTGGTGTCTCAGCAGGTGGGATAACTGAGTGTATCCCTTCCCACACTCGAAGCAGCAGAACAGCCTCTCTCCAGTGTGAACTCGCTGGTGTGTCCGCAGGTCGGATGATGTAGGGAATCCCCTCCCACAGTCAGGGCAGGTGAACGGCCTCTCCCCAGTGTGAACTCGCTGGTGTTTTTGCAGGTCGGATGATGTAGTGAATGCCCTCCAATTCTCGGAGCAGTTGAACGGCCTCTCCCCAGTGTGAACTCGCTGGTGTGTCCGCAGGTCGGATGATGTAGTGAATCCCCTCCAATTCTCGGAGCAGTTGAACGGCCTCTCCCCAGTGTGAACTCGCTGGTGTGGCAGCACGTCGAATGATCGAGTAAATCCCTTCCCACACGCGGCGCAGGTGTATGGCCTTTCTCCAGTGTGACCTCGCTGGTGTGTCAGCAGCTGGGATGATGTAGTGAATCCCTTCCCACATTTGGAGCTGGTGAACGGCCTCTCCCCAGTGTTAACTCGCTTGTGTGTCAGCAGGTTGGATGATGCAGTGAATCCCTTCCCACACTCAGAGCAGGTGAACGGCCTCACCCCAGTGTGACTGTGTCGAAGAACTTCCAGCTCAGACGGGTAATTGAATCCCTTCCCACAGTCCCCACATTCCCACGGTTTCTCCATGCTGTGGGAGTCCTTGTGTCTCTCCAGGTTGGACGATCACTTGAAGCCTTGTCCACACACAGAACACGTGTACAGGTTCTCCCTGCTGTCAATGCTGCGATGTTTTTTCAGGCTGTGTAACTGGTTAAAGCTCTTTCCACAGTCAGTGCAATGAAATACTCTCACTCGGGTATGTGTGTCTTGTTGCTTTTCCAGTCACACTGATGTTTGAAATCTGTTCCCAGACAGAACAGACAACCATTTCTCCTTCCACATTCAAAGGCCGATGATATTCAGGTCCTGAGGAATCGAGTGGTTCTGTTAGACCTTGACGTGATGTTTGGTTTCTGTTTCCCGTCTACTAATCCTCCCCTTCTGATACCCTGCAAAAGGAGTTTACAAAAATCATCACTGCAAGTACAGGACAGAAATTCAGAACAGGCAATTCTAGATTCTATGGAACGTTCTTTTCTCTCTTGTTCCTACAAAGCTGCAAATCCCCTCCCCATACTCTCTTCACAATCCCTGTCCTGAAATTCCAACACATCACACGTCTGAAGGCAGCTTGTCCTATGTTCCGAATTATCATCACCATCACTGGCTGGGTTCAGTTCTACACTCACTGGCTCCCCACCCTCTCCTGCACTGAAGGTTCTGACTCTGGCTGGTATTGTTTCTGTCACTCGTTGGTCCAATTGGATAGCTTTACATTGCTTCATGAGAAAAGATGAGACACTTTATCAGTCACTTTGTGGAACAGTGTGTCAGTGTGTGATTGACAGGTGTGTATAGGACAGACACTGTCACTCACTCTCTGGTACAGTGTGTCAGTGTGTGATTGACAAGGGTGTATAGGACAGACATTGTCACTCACTCTCTGGTACAGTATGTCAGTCTAGGATTGACAGGTGTGGAAACGACAGATCCTGACACTCACTCTCTGGTACAGTGTGTCAGTGTGGGATTGACAGGTGTGTATAGGACAGACACTGACACTCACTCTCTGGTACAGTGTGTCAGTGTGGGATTGACAGGTGTGTATAGGACAGACACTGACACTCACTCTCTGGTACAGTGTGTCAGTGTGGGATTGACAGGTGTGTATAGGACAGACACTGACACTCACTCTCTGGTTCCGTATGTCAGTCTAGGATTGACAGGTGTGTATAGGACAGACACTGTCACTCACTCTCTGGTACTGTGTGTCAGTGTAGGATTGACAGGTGTGTATAGGACAGACACTGACACTCACTCTCTGGTACTGTGTGTCAGTGTAGGATTGACAGGTGTGTATAGGACAGACATTGTCACTCACTCTCTGGTACTGTGTGTCAGTGTGTGATTGACAGGTGTGTATAGGACAGACACTGCCACTCACTCTCTGGTACTGTGTGTCAGTGTGTGATTGACAGGTGTGTATACGACAGACACTGCCACTCACTCTCTGGTACAGTGTGTCAGTGTGGGATTGACAGGTGTGTATAGGACAGACACTGACACTCACTCTCTGGTACTGTGTGTCAGTGTGGGATTGACAGGTGTGTATAGGACAGACATTGTCACTCACTCTCTGGTACAGTGTGTCAGTGTGTGATTGACAGGTGTGTATAGGACAGACATTGTCACTCACTCTCTGGTACTGTGTGTCAGTGTGTGATTGACAGGTGTGTATAGGACAGACACTGACACTCACTCTCTGGTACAGTGTGTCAGTGTGTGATTGACAGGTGTGTATAGGACAGACACTGCCACTCACTCTCTGGTACAGTGTGTCAGTGTGGGATTGACAGGTGTGTATAGAACAGACACTGCCACTCACTCTCTGGTACAGTGTGTCAGTGTGGGATTGACAGGTGTGTATAGGAAAGACACTGGCACTCACTCTCTGGTACTGTGTGTCAGTGTGGGATTGACAGGTGTGTATAGGACAGACATTGTCACTCACTCTCTGGTACAGTGTGTCAGTGTGTGATTGACAGGTGTGTATAGGACAGACACTGACACTCACTCTCTGGTACAGTGTGTCAGTGTGTGATTGACAGGTGTGTATAGGACAGACACTGACACTCACTCTCTGGTACAGTATGTCAGTGTGTGATTGACAGGTGTGTATAGGACAGACACTGCCACTCACTCTCTGGTACAGTATGTCAGTGTGGGATTGACAGGTGTGTATAGGACAGACACTGCCACTCACCCTCTGGTACTGTGTGTCAGTCTAGGATTGACAGGTGTGTATAGGACAGACATTGTCACTCACTCTCTGGTACTGTGTGTCAGTGTAGGATTGACAAGTGTGTATAGGACAGACACTGACACTTACTCTCTGGTACTGTGTGTCAGTCTAGGATTGACAGGGGTGGAAAGGACAGATCCTGCCACTCACTCTCTGGTACTGTGTGTCAGTGTAGGATTGACAGGTGTGTATAGGACAGACACTGACACTCACTCTCTGGTACTGTGTTTCAGTGTAGGATTGACAGGAGTGTATAGGACAGACATTGTCACTCACTCTCTGGTACTGTGTGTCAGTGTAGGATTGACAGGTGTGTATAGGACAGACATTGTCACTCACTCTCTGGTACAGTATGTCAGTGTGTGATCGACAGGTGTGTGTAGGACAGACACTGACACTCACTCACTGGTACTGTGTGTCAGTGTAGGATTGACAGGTGTGTATAGGACAGACATTGTCACTCACTCTCTGGTACAGTATGTCAGTGTGTGATCGACAGGTGTGTATAGGACAGACACTGCCACTCACTCTCTGGTACAGTATGTCAGTGTGTGATCGACAGGTGTGTATAGGACAGACACTGCCACTCACTCTCTGGTACTGTGTGTCAGTGTAGGATTGACAGGTGTGTATAGGACAGACACTGTCACTCACTCTCTGGTACTGTGTGTCAGTGTAGGATTGACAGGTGTGTATAGGACAGACACTGCCACTCACTCTCTGGTACTGTGTGTCAGTGTAGGATTGACAGGTGTGTATAGGACAGACACTGCCACTCACTCTCTGGTACTGTGTGTCAGTGTGTGATTGACAGGTGTGTATAGGACAGACACTGCCACTCACTCTCTGGTACTGTGTGTCAGTGTGTGATTGACAGGTGTGTATAGGACAGACACTGACACTCACTCTCTGGTACAGTGTGTCAGTGTGGGATTGACAAGTGTGTATAGGACAGACACTGACACTCACTCTCTGGTTCAGTATGTCAGTCTAGGATTGACAGGTGTGGAAAGGACAGACCTTGCCACTCACTCTCTGGTACTGTGTGTCAGTGTAGGATTGACAGGTGTGTATAGCACAGACATTGTCATTCACTCTCTGATAAAGTGTTTCAGTGTGGGATTGAGAGAGAATACAGGCAAGACACTGCCACTGTCACTTTCTGGTATTGTGTGTCATTGCAGCATTGACTTCCAAAAGTGGGATAGACAATGTACCTCTCATTCTCTGATATTGTTATCAGAGCCGGATATATTTGTTCACATAGGATAGATACTGCCTCTCTGATTCTCTGACACTATGTGAAAGGTGAGTGTTGGAAAGGTGCTGCCTCTCTCAATCTCTGATACGATGTGACAGGTGAGTGTTAGAAAGATACTACCTCTCCCATTCTCTAATACTATGTGACAATTGAGTGTAGGATATATACTACCTCTCTCATTCTCTGACACTATATGACACGTCATTGCTGGATAGATACTGCCTCTCTCTTTCTGTGACAGTTTGTGACAGATAAGTGTCGGATAGATACTGCCTCTGTCATTCTCTGAAATTATGTGACCTGTGAGTGTTGGATAGATACTTTATCTCTCATTCTCTGACACTATGTGACATGTGAGTGTTGGATAGATACTGCTTCTCTCATTCTCTGAAACTAAGTGACAGGTGAGTGTTGAATAGATTTTGCCTCGCTCATTTTCTGACACTATTTGACAGGTGAATGTTGGATAAATGCTGCCTCTCTTATTCTCTGCCACTATGTGACATGTGAGTGTTGGATAGATACTGCTTCTCTCATTCTCTGACACTAAGTGACAGGTGAGTGTTGAATACATGCTGCCTCGCTCATTTTCTGCCACGATGTGACAGGTGAGTGTCGGATAGATTCAGCCTCTCTCATTTTCTGACACTTTTTGACAGGTGAGTGTTGGATCGATACTGCCTCTCATTCTCTGACACTATGTGACTGGTGAGTGTTGGATAGATGCTGCCTCTCTCATTCTCTGACACTATGTGAGAGGTGAGTGTTGAATCGATACTGCCTCTCTCATTCTCTGATATTATGTGACAGGTGAGTGTTGGATAGATACTGCCTCTCTCATTCTCTGACACAGTGCGACAGGTGAGTTTTGGATAGATACTGCCTCTCTCATTCTCTGATACTATGTTACAGGTGAGTATTGGATATATACTGCCTCTCTCACTCTCCGACACTATGTGGCAAGTGAGGGTTGAAATGATACAGCATCACTCATTCTTTGACACTATTTGAATGGTGAGTGTTGGAATATACTGCCTGAAACTTTGTGACAGGTGAGTTTTGGATATATACTGCCTCTCTCATTCTCTGACATTAGGATGGAGAATGAAACAGTTAATTCAGAGACCATGGTCCAGAACTTAAAGAAGGGCAACTTTGAAGGTATGAGGCGTGAATTGGCTAGGATAGATTGGCGAATGAGACTTAAGGGGTTGACTGTGGATGGGCAATGGCAGACATTTAGAGACCGCATGGATGAAGTACAACAATGGCGTAAAAATAAAAAAGGGAAGGTGGCTCAACCGTGGCTATCTAGGGAAATCAGGGACAGTATTAAAGCCAAGGAAGTGGCATACAAATTGGCCAGAAATAGCAGCGAACCCGGGGACTGGGAGAAATTTAGAACTCAGCAGAGGAGGACAAAGGGTTTGATTAAGGCAGGGAAAATGGATACGAGAAGAAGCTTGCAGGGAACATTAAGGCGGATTGCAAAAGTTTCTATAGGTATATAAAGAGAAAAAGGTTAGTAAAGACAAACGTAGGTCCCCTGCAGACAGAATCAGGGGAAGTCATAACGGGGAACAAAGAAATGGCAAACCAATTGAACAAGTACTTTGGTTCGGTATTCAATAAGGAGGAAACAAACAACCTTCCGGATATAAAAGGGGTCAGAGGGTCTCGTAAGGATGAGGAACTGAGGGAAATCTTTATTAGTCGGGAAATTGTGTTGGGGAAATTGATGGGATTGAAGGTCGATAACTCCCCAGGGCCTGATGGACTGCATCCCAGAGTACTTAAGGAGGTGGCCTTGGAAATAGCGGATGCATTGACAGTCATTTTCCAACATTCCATTGACTCTGGATCAGTTCCTATCGAGTGGAGGGTAGCCAATATAACACCACTTTTTTAAAAAAGGAGGGAGAGAGAAAACAGGGAATTATAGACCATTCAGCCTGACATCAGTAGTGGGTAAAATGATGGAATCAATTATTAAGGATGTCATAGCAGCGCATTTGGAAAATGGTGACGTGATATGTCCAAGTCAGCATGGATTTGTGAAAGGGAAATCATGCTTGACAAATCTTCTGGAATTTTTTGAGGATGTTTCCAGTAAAATGGACAAAGGAGAACCAGTTGATGTGGTATATTTGGACTTTCAGAAGGCTTTCGACAAGGCCCCACACAAGAGATTAATGTGCAAAGTAAAAGCACATTGGATTGGGAGTAGTGTGCTGATGTGGATTGAGAACTGGTTGACACACAGGAAGCAAAGAGTTGGAGTAAATGGGTACTTTTCTGAATGGCAGGCAGTGACTAGTGGGGTACCGCAAGGTTCTATGCTGGGGACCCAGCTGTTTACATTGTACATTAATGATTTAGACGAGGGGATTAAATGTAGTATCTCCAAATTTGCGGATGATACTAAGTTGGGTGGCAGTGTGAGCTGCGAGCAGGATGCTATGAGGCTGCAGAGTGACTTGGATAGGTTAGGTGAGTGGGCAAATGCATGGCAGATGAAGTATAATGTGGATAAATGTGAGGTTATCCACTTCGGTGGTAAAAACAGAGAGACAGACCTGAATGGTGACAGATTAGGAAAAGGGAACGTGCAACGAGACCTGGGTGTCATGGTACATCAGTCATTGAAGGTTGGCATGCAGGTACAGCAGGCGGTTAAGAAAGCAAATGGCGTGTTGGCCTTCATAGCGAGGGGATTTGAGTACAGGGGCAGCAAAGTGTTGCTACAGTTGTACAGGGCCTTGGTGAGGCCACACCTGGAGTATTGTGTACAGTTTTGATCTCCTAACTTGAGGAAGGACATTCTTGCTATTGAGGGAGTGCAACGAAGATTCACCAGACTGATTCCCGGGATGGTGGGACTGAATTATCAAGAACGACTGGATCAACTGGGCTTGTATTCACTGGAGATCAGAAGAATGAGAGGGGATCTCATAGAAACGTTTAAAATTCTGACGGGTTTAGACAGGTTAGATGCAGGAATAATGTTCCCAATGTTGGGGAAGTCCAGAACCAGGGGTCACAGTCTGAGGATAAGGGGTAAGCCATTTAGGACCGAAATGAGGAGAAACTTCTTCACCCAGAGAGTAGTGAACCTGTGGAATTCTCTACCACAGAAAGTAGTTGAGGCCAATTCACTAAATATATTCGGGGAATCAAGGGGTATGGCGAGAAAGCAGGAAGGGGGTACTGAAGTTTCATGTTCAGCCATGAACTCGGTGAATGGTGGTGCGGGCTGGAAGGGCTGAATGGCATGCTCCTGCACCTATTTTTTTATGTTTCTATGTTTCTATTATGTGACAGGTGAGTGTTGGATAGATACTGCATCTGTCGTTGTCTCACAGTATGTGACAGGTAAGTTTTGGATAGATACTGCCTCTCTCATTCTCTGACACAATGTGACAGGTGAGTGTTGTGTAGATACTGCCTCTCTCATTCTCTGACACTATGTGACAGGTGAGTATTGGATAGATACTGCCTCTCTCGATCTCTGATATTATGTGACAGGTCAGTGTTGTATAGATACAGCCTCTCTCATTTTCTGACACTTTCTTAGAAGTGAGTTTTGGATAGATACTGCCTCTCACATTCTCTGACACTGTGACAGTTGAGTGTTCGATAGATACTGCCTCTCTCATTCTCTGACACTAGGTGATTGGTGAGTGTTGGATAGATGCTGCCTCTCTCATTCTCTGATACTGTGTGACAGGTGAGTGTTGAATAGATACTGCCTCTCTCATTCTCTGATATTATGTGACAGGTGAGTGTTGGATAGATACTGCCTCTCTCATTCTCTGATATTATGTGACAGGTGAGTGTTGGATAGATACTGCGTCTCACATTCTCTGACACTATGTGAAAGGTGAGTGTCGGATAGATACAGCCTCTCTCATTTTCTGACACTTTTTGACAGGTGAGTGTTGGATCGATACTGCCTCTCTCATTCTCTGACACTATGTGACTGATGAGTGTTGGATAGATGCTGCTTCTCTCATTCTCTGACACTATGTGAGAGGTGAGTGTTGAATCGATACTACCTCTCTCATTCTCTGATATTATGTGACAGGTGAGTGTTGGATAGATACTGCCTCTCTCATTCTCTGACACTATGTGACTGGTGAGTGTTGAATAGATACTGCCTCTCACATTCTCTGACACTATGTGACAGGTCAGTGCTGGATAGATACTGCCTCTGTCATTCTCTGACACAGTGCGACTGGTGAGTTTTGGATAGATACTGCCTCTCATTCTCTGATACTATGTTACAGGTGAGTATTGGATATATACTGCCTCTCTCACTCTCTGACACTATGTTACAAGTGAGGGTTGAAATGATACAGCATCACTCATTCTTTGACACTATTTGACAGGTGAGTGTTGGAATATACTGCCTGAAACTGTGTGACAGGTGAGTTTTGGATAGATACTGCCTCTCTCATTCTCTGACACTATGTGACAGGTGAGTTTTGGATAGATACTACCTCTCTCATTCTTTGACAGCATGTGACAGGTGAGTATTGGATAGATACTGCCTCTCTCGATCTCTGATATTATGTGACAGGTCAGTGTTGTATAGATACAGCCTCTCTCATTTTCTGACACTTTCTTAGAAGTGCGTTTTGGATAGATACTGCCTCTCACATTCTCTGACACTGTGACAGTTGAGTGTTCGATAGATACTGCCTCTCTCATTCTCTGACACTAGGTGATTGGTGAGTGTTGGATAGATGCTGCCTCTCTCATTCTCTGATATTGTGTGACAGGTGAGTGTTGAATAGATACTGCCTCTCTCATTCTCTGATATTATGTGACAGGTCAGTGTTGGGTAGATACTGCCTCTCTCATTCTCTGACACTATGTGACAGGTCAGTGCTGGATAGATACTGCCTCTCACATTCTCTGACACTATGTGACATATAAGTGTTGGATAGATACTGCCTCTCTCATTCTCTGACACTAGGTGACAGGTGAGTGTTGGATAGATACTGCATCTCTCATTCTCTGACACTATGCGACAGGTGAGTGTTGGATCGATACTGCCTCTCTCATTCTCTGACACCATGTGACAGGTGAGTGTTGGATAGATACTGCCTCTCTCATTCTCTGAAACCATGTGACAGGTGAGTGTTGGATAGATACTGCATCTCTCTTTCTCTGACATTATGTGACAGGTGAGTTTTGGATAGATACTGCCTCTCTCATTCTCTGACACTATGTGACTGATGAGTATTTGATAGGTACTTCCTCTCTCATTCTCTGAAACTATGTGACAGGTGAGTGTTGGATAGATACTGCCTCTCTCATTTTCTGACAATATGTGACAGGTGCATTTTGGATAGATAATGCCTTTCTCATTCTCTGACACTATGTGACAGGTGAGTGTCGGATAGATACTGCCTCTCTCATTCTCTGACAATATATGACAGTTCAGTGTTGGATAGACACTGCCTCTCTCATTCTCTGACACTTTGTGACAGGTGAGTGTTGGATAGATACGGCCTCTCTCATTCTCTGACATTATGTAACAGATGAGTGTTGGATAGATACTCCCTCTGTCATTCTCTGATACTATGTGACAGGTCAGTTTGGGATAGATACTGCCTCTCTCATTCTCTGACACTATGTGACAGGTGAATGTTGGATAGATATGCCTCTCTCATTCTCTGACACTATGTGACAGCTAAGTGTTGGATAGATCCTGCCTCTCTCATTCTCTGAAATTATGTGACAGGTGAGTGTTGGATAGATACTGCCTCGCTCATTCTCTGACATTTTGTGACAGGTGAGTGTTGGATAGATACTGCCTCTCTCATTTTCTGATACTGTGACAGGTGAGTGTTGGATCGATACTGCCTCTCTCATTCTCTGATGCTATGTGACAGGTGAGTGTTGGATAGATACTGCCTCTCTCATTCTCTGACACTATGTGACAGGTGAGTGTTGGATGATACTGCCTCTCTCATTCTCTGACACTATGTGACAGGTGAGTTTTGGATAGATACTGCCTCTCTCATTCTCTGACACTATGTGACAGGTGAGTGTTGGATCGATGCTGCCACTCTCATTCTCTGAAACTATGTGACAGGTGAGTGTTGGATCGATACTACCTCTCTCATTCTCTGACACTGTGTGACAGGTGAGTATTGGATAGATACTGCCTCTGTCATTCTTTGAGATATTGTAACAGGTGAGTGTTGGATAGATACTGACTCTGACATTCTCTGACACTATGTGACAGGTGAGTGTTGGTTAGATACTGACTCTGACATTCTCTGACACTATGTGACAGATTCTGATTGACAGGTGAGTGTTGGATGGACACTGACACGTTCACTCTCTGATCCACTGACAGGCAAATATAGAATTAATATGTGTGTGTGTGGTATGGGAGTGTGGATCTCTGGTATGTGAATGATGGTTTTACTCTGTGTCACTTTTTCATCTGAGAGTGTGGGTTTTATCCTGCACCTGTCAATTTCTGGTAATTGCCTGTGGGTTTCTCTCTGTACTTTCCATTCCTGGGATGTGTGAGTGTGTGCTTTGTGCTGTATCTGTCCATCTCTGTTACGTGAATGTGAGCTCTACTCCATATCCGTCATTCTCCAGTATGTTAGTATTGTTTTACTGTGTACCACCAATTCCTGATCGCGTATTTGTTTCACTTTCTAACTGTCAATTTGTGTTATGGAGGTGAGTTTTATGCTGAATCTGTCGGTCTTTGGTAAATGAGTCTGAGTTTTACTCTGTATCTATCTATCTCTGGTATGTGAGTATGGGCTTTTCTCTGTATCTCCATTTCTGTTATGGGAGCTTGGGTTTTATTTTGTACCCATCAAGTTCTGATATGTGATTGTGGGCCTTACTCTATACCTGCCAGTTTCTGCTTGAGTGAGAGTGGGCTTTCCTTTGTACCTGTCAATTTCTGGTATGGAAGAGAGGTCTTTACCCTGTACCTGTCAATTACTGGGAAGTGAGTCTTGCATTTCATTGTATCTGTCAATTTATGTTATGGGAATATGGATTTTAATATGTCAGTCTCTGATGTGTGAGTGTGCGTTTTATACTGTATCTCTCAGCCTCTGATATGCGAGTGTGTGTATTATTCTGTACCGGACAGGTTTTGTTATGTGTGTGGGTGTTTAAGCTGTGTGTCTAAGTTTCTGGTATGTTAGTCTGCCTTTAATTTGTATCTATAGTCTACGTGGTTTTATGTTTAACACTGTACCTGCCAGTTTCTGGCAAGTGAGTGTGTGTGTTTAATGTACCTGTCAGTGTGATCTGTTTCAATGGTGAAACAGCATGTGATTCTACTGCTCCATGTGGCTGTAAGATTCACAATGTAACTCTGCCACCTCGGTTCACTGTGGGACTGACAGCTTCTGCTGCCTGTGACAATAGGATTGAGGCCAGTTCTGTGTGTCTGTGCTCTGTGAGTGATAATCTACTTACTGAGTGTGAGAAGGAGCTGCCTGCACTGTTCCTTGTATTCTGGGTGGAGGAAAGCTCACATTTGTTCAGGCTGGTTGAAGAATTTTGTTCTGAGAATAATAATACGAGAACATTATTAGTTCTAAGATATGGATGCGGGGAGAATATGATGTATCTGAGGGAGTGACAATGTATCTCTCGATCATCAGCAACACGGTTCTGGAGAACTCAGCTCACCGAAACAATGTAACCCGTCTTTAAAATATCTTCTCCCACACTCCTCTCCTGGTGCCTGCAATAGATGCACTTTGTGAAACTCCCCACATCCTCACTGTCAGGCTGTGTTTCCACTGCTCACTGTCCAAGAACAACAGACACAGTGAGATTGGAACTGAATCAGGAACATTCACTACTGATTTGGGGAAAGAATGCAGCAATGATTTGAAAGAGCGAGGTAGTTTACTTTCTCTGTTACATTACACTGTCCACACACAGCCCGAGAATGGCCTCTCCCTTCCCCCACTCACACCACGCACTGACACTGGTTCTTGGTCCACTCTGCCTCTTACACACAGCCCCCGACTCCCCCCCGGACTCAATGCCGATCTCTGAACCCATCTGCGGACACGCTCCCAAAGCGCTGTGCTGCTGTAAGGAGGCTGCTGCTCGCTGCCTTACACCGGGGTCGCGGTGTTACCATTCCTGGCTGTTTTAAACCATCTTCTTCCACTCACTGAGTGAATGGCTATCACAGGCAGGGCTGGGGGAGGGGAGGGTGCATGTGCTATGCTGCTCACTGGGAATGACACAGGGGGCAGGGCTGAATCGCGCATGCGCAGCTCTCTGCAATATTTCAGCCTATAAAAATCAAAGTGCACTTTTCCCAATTTACTTTTATCAGAATCTGAGCAAAGGAACTGGGTCTGGGGGGAAAGGACAGAGACTGATTAAAGCTGGGAGCCTTGTCCATTGGAGATGCTCAATTTTGGATCATTCCGTGCAGGATGTTTCTCTCCCTGAGCCCGTCTTCACAAAGCAATCATGCAGAAACATCGAAGGGACAAGGGAGTGGGACTGCTTGCTAGGACCGTGCAGGAGTTAATATCTGACAGAAACGTCCGAGATCAGTTTAGTTAGAGTAAAACACTCGGTCACTGAGAGTAATACCGAAGTGGATAATCAAGCGGCTATCGAGAGGGAAGGAGGAACTTAATAAAATCACTATCACAAATGAAGTATTACTCGGTAAAATAATGGGACTATAGGTGTACAAGTCATCTGGATCAGATCGCTTACTTCCTAGGGTCTTAAGAGAAATGGCTGGAGAGAACGTGGATACTTTGTGTGCAATCTACCAACATTCCCTGGATTCTGGGGCGGTCCCAGCAGATTGGAAAACTGCAAATGTAATGCCTCTATTTAAAAAAGGAGGCAGACAAAAAGCAGGAAAGTATAGACCAGTTAGCCTAACATCTGTCTTTGGGAAAATGCTGGAATTCATTGTTAAGGAAGCAGTCGTGGGACATTTAGCAAAGCATGATTCAATCAAGCAGAGTCAATATGGCTTTATGAAAGGGAAATCATTTTTGATAATTTGCTGGAGTTCTTTGAGGATGTAATGAGCAGGATGGATAAGGGGGACCCAGTGGATGTGGTGTATTTAGATTCCCAGAAGGCATTTGATAAGGTGCCACATAAGAGGGTACTGCACAAGATAAAAGCTCATTGAGTTGGGGGCAGTATATTAGCGTGGATAGAGGATTGGTTAACTAAGAGAAACAAAAATTCGGGATAAATGGGTCAATTTACGGTTGGCAAATGGTGACTCGTGGGGTGCCACAGGGATCGGTGATGGGTCCTCAACTATTTACAATCTATATTAATGACTTGGAAGAAGGGACCGAGTGTAATGTAGCCAAGTTTTCTGATGATACAAAGATGGGTGGGAAAGCAAATTGTGAGGACACAAAAAATCTGCAAAGAGAAATAGACAGTCTAAATGAGTGAGCAAAAATTTGGCAGAGTAGTATAATGTGAGAAAATATGAGGCAGAAATAATACAAAATCAAATTTTAATTTAAATGGAGAAAAATTGCAAACTGCTACAGTACAGATAGACCTGGGGGTCTTTGTGCATAAAACACAAAAAGTTAGTATGCAGGTACAGCAAATAATCAGGAAGGCAAATGGAATGTTGGCCTTTATTGCAAGGGGGATAAAGCAGAGAAGTCCTGCTACAACTGTACAGCGTATTGGTGAGGCCAAACCTGGAGCACTGCGTGCAGTTTTGGTCTCTGCATTTAAGGAAGGATATTCTTGCATTGGAGGCTGTTCAGAGTTTGATTCTATGAATGATTGAAAATGTAACGAGACATTGAAGTTGAGAACGTGGGAATTATATATGGACAGTGTAAGCTAACAAAGAATTCATGGTGGAATAGTCATGACATCTCAGACTCGAGACTGCAAAATGTTACAACACTAACACATATTGAAACAAAACCCACAGCTTGCAGAAAAACCTCAAGGTCTTAGTAACTCATAATGGGCCTTTGTGTAAAATCATACCATTCTTAGATTGGCTTATGAGTGGACAATGGTAAAGAGGGATCAAAGAGGATAGGCTGAAATAGGATGTCACTCTAATTGTATCTCGTTATCTTTTACCGAAAATGTATAACCGTCGTCCCTTTACAATGTAACGTCACTTTGTCCATAGGAACTGAGTGCGATCTATCAGAGTTGCATTCCTTCTGTCTGATAAGGTCCCCGATCGGGATTTTCTTTTTAAATAAAAGCTTGCTTTGTTTAAAGCACAATCGGTATTCGACTCATTGATTTCACTGAGCCAGATTGAGGGAAAAGAATCCAGAAATCAACATTTGGTGTCAGAAGAGGACTCTCAACGGACGACTGCCGAAAACTTGCGAATTAAGAGCCAGACTAGCCTTGGACGAGACGAGGGAAAAGTGGCCACTGGAGTGAGTATACTTTCAATACTGCTCCAGTTTCCCCCGGTTTCAAAATTCTGAGGAAAGTTTAGCCACTCGCTGAACGAGATCCAAAACAATCTGGTGAATACCTTTCAAACTTAGAATAGGCATATAGATAGGGAAATTGCGCGGTGACGCAAACCAAGCGGCGACTCGGAAAGATAGGTTAGAATAGGTAAGCCTGCCTGGGTTCGAGGCCCAGAGCCTGCCTGAGTTCGAGGCCCAGTGTCTGTGTGGGTTCGAGGCCAAAGTAAAACCGCGCGGCAACGCGGAGAGAGAGAGAGAATCATGCGAACCCCGTAGGGAAACGCAGAGGTTAGGGAATTACATAAAATTAAGCCGCGGGACTGTGTAAATTTTAAATTGTACTTACGCTAGGTACTTTGTCGATCTTGTATATCACTTGTTCCGCCTAGGCTCTGGGTAAGATAACTGAAACCACCACGGGGCGACGTGGAGACAATCAGGACTAATTAGGACCCTGATCCAACGTGCGGCGATAAAGGATGGGTAATTAGATAAAACTATGAATTCCCTGAAAGTGAATGGATCCAAAAATAGAGCCGGCCAAAGCAAGTAGGGACAGTTAGAGCTAGATAGGGATAGATGATCAATCATGGATCCAAAAATTAATAGGAAAGAAGAGAGACTCTTGTGAACGTCTGTTTTAAATGAGAAATGCTTGTGTGATTTTTACTGTGGAAAAGAAAGCAGGGGAGTTGTGTTTGTTTTAGCTCCACCCACTTTTTCAAACAGAATGAAAGTTTTTTTTAACCCTTCGTAGTGTTGTCCTGTATGTGGGAAGTTTAAGAGTGTGAACCTTATCGAATTACGTATATTCGGATGATAAGTTAAGGAGCCAGGAAATGCACAAAGGATAGGTTTGTTGAATGAAAAAAGAAAACAAATACATGGTCCCGGTGGTTAAAAAAAGGATTTGACATGCTCACTTACTTGTCGAAAGAAACATGCAATGATTGATTACATTACAAAGTTTGAATCGGGATATTGAGATATTCAGAGAAGGCACAGCAAAACAACTGAGATGGATTCAAAAGGATTCAAAAAAAAATATTACATTAAATCTGCAGTTTAGAAGAGATAGTATAAAACGATCTTGAGGCTGGAACAATTGAGATAACGAAAAGCAGTCCACAGCCTCCGTGCCAGACTTCCATCTCGTTATGGAAAAGACGAAAAAAAATACGTAACGTGCTAATTAGGTGCTGAAAAAAAAAATGTGTTCTGAGATTTTAAATTATGAGAAAAATTCCACTGCAGTCAAAAAAAAAATCACTCCTCTCGAATTAGCAGAAAAACTCTTAATTAGGGCTTTTATTGACAGAAGGAGGACATATTAAAAACCGTAGACGTCTTAAAGAAAGAGTGCACGCACGAGAATCGTACTCAGAGTTCCACTGGGACCTCTGAGAAAGGTATCGATAGACTACGCAGTTCAAATGGTTGTCTTTGCATTGACAGAAGCTGATGACGTAATTGAATTTCAGTAAACAAATAGCTATTAAAAATGTGTGGTCTCGTTTTAAATCAATTAAAAAAATATCTTTGGCAAGTACTTGAATAAGAATTTAAAAAATATTGGAGTTTAATCAAATGCTGCCTTTCCTGATGAAAATAATTTTTTTCAGATGGTATCGTGAAGTCACGTAATGACATCAGGTCTTCTTACAAACCTGTAAAGGAGTTAACCCTTTCCATTGACAGCCGTTTCATACTGAACATTATTAATTCTGATTTCTTAATAGAAAAAAGACTCACCTAACAGAGGAAATGGTGCGATAGTAAGAATAAAAATAAAAACTAAACTAGCTTATGTAATAATACTTGCCTGATACAATAAAGAAATAGATACTCATACAAAACAAATTGAAGAGTTAAAAGGCTAAGATAAATAAGCTGAGAGAGATCCACAAACCCAACTTAACCCTGACCTCCGATTTCACGGAGTGACCTCGACATCCATGGATATAATGCAGACTCAAGGGACCTGTGGGCCCTGGTAAAGCAAACCCTGAGCCCAACTGAGCATGCCCGATTTCTAACTCACCTCGGACTTGCTACTCATGATGCATTGGTGGTTGCTCACCCTAACGATGTCCAGGATCGCCGAAATGCTATATTTAATGCTCTCACCACGACCCTTCAGAAGCCCATCAGTATGGCCGCAGTGTTAGAAACAATCCCAAACGAGAAGAAACTGCCGATAAATTCATGGAAAGATTTATTGAAATATACGGAAGTCAATCAGGAGATAATGCCTTCAGGACAGGAAAGGATTCTCCTCAATTCTGCGCTATCCTACTTCAGTGCCTGCCCTATTCGGTTGCTCACGCTATCCGGACAAATAATTGGTCAGATAACAGTAAAGCCCAGATGGAAAGGGTGGTTAAATATTATTGGCAGGAAAAGAAAGGAGAGGGGGGAGGTGCGCCCCCAACCCGGGTCAAGACTGAATACGTGACTAGAAAGGAAGAGCCGCCTCGGGTGGAAGGACCAAAACCCGACCCAAGGGGATACCAGATGGAACCGCAGTGTTGTGTGCAGGGTTGGGTGGATAAACAGGGATACGGTTATATCAAACACCCAAATGGCCCGGCCCTGCTAATTACGGACCGCCCTACTGTCCCCGGCCTGGTATGGGAAGAGGTCGGGACTGGGAAAGACTAGATGGATGCTTTAATTGTGGGCAAGAAGGACATTGTAATAGAAATTGTCCCTCCTGTCAGCACGAAAAAGTCAGAGGAGGGGTTTAAGGGGGGCGCGGACGGGGATCTTACACTAACTTCTCCCAGAACAACCCCTTTGGCCAACCGTCCCCCGATTCTTATTGACTACGCAGCTTGATTGTGCAGGGACCCTCCCCGGATGACAAACCGATGATATTGTTAAAAATTCGGAATGAGTGGCAACCCTTCTTGATAGAAACGGGAGCCTTCATGTCTTCTGTACAATCAAAGCTTAAACTCCCCGCCTTCACTGAAACACAGGGACTGTCAGGAGTCCTGGGACAAGTCTCTACATTCCCGGTGTCAGAACCGGTTAAAATGGGTTACCAGGAAGAATCGGTGGAACATCGATTTGTTATCACAATCAATCTGGACTGTAACTTGATGGCTAGAGACCTCCTCTGTAAATTCCAGTTGCATTTGGAGTGTGGAGATGATGGGATTATTGTAAAACAGGGAACCCTTAAGCGGCAGTATTATACCACTAGAAACCCTCAGTGGTGGTCTCTGGACCTGCCGCAGGCACCCTATCACGTGACCCAAGCATACGATCCCAGTGGAAAGAATCAGGACCTGCAGAACTTTTATCAGGATCACGAAGGGGAAGTGAAGGAAATTCTATTAAGGGCTAGAGTGACTGGACCGGAAGGGAAGGCAGATTTTGTGGAAATGGACAGCCCCCAACGGTGGCACCAAATATTACTCGTGAAGTATTAACTCCTCACCACGCTAAAGATTTGGGAGTTATGGTGCGCCAGGCTATAGACGAGGTTGACCCTACCAGCTGGGATGTACAAATTGTAAAACATGGCCGAACAGTCCAATTCCACGGGGACCCCGAGAAGGTCTTAACGACTCTGCAGCATCATACTGGCTCTGACATACCTGACTATGTGGATCCCCATGTGTGGGCAGAGGACCCCTCCCAAGTGGATTATATTCCCATTGATCCGATTGAGATCCCAGGGCAGGGCAATGTGGACAGTACCCACTGAAATCACAGGCAATACCGAGTATCCACCGAGCTTTGGAGGCTAGCCGAGTCGAACCAATTTGCCAGTTTCCAGTCCCTAGCACGGCTAAACAAATGCGACAGTGGTTGGGGATGATCAATTACTGCAGATCCTGGATCCCTAATGTTGCCCTGATGACTAAGCACCTCACCCCGCATACAAATCAGTAAGGCAGCTTTGAAATAGAAACCGCAGACGTCCAAGCCTTTAAGGAACTAAAGACAGCCCTGCTGCAAGCTCCGGCTTTGGGCCGGCCCCTCTATGACTGGCCCTTTCAACTGTATTGTAGAATTCTGAAAGATTGTGCTACCGTTGTCTTAACACCTCTCACTCCGTAGCTGCCCTTCTGGGCCAACTGCAGACTCAACACCTTACCATGGCCAGGCAAAGCAGATCTGAGATCTACTTACTGAACAATCCTAAGCTGATCTTTCGGCACTGTACAGCAATTAATCCGGCCTGTTTTCTTTATGAGCTGCCCCAAGATGAGGAAGAACCCAGTCATGATTGTTTATCTTTAATTCAAGAGGCCACATCAGTCAGGGAAGATTTAGTTGGTGTACCAATTGAAGATCCAGACTGTATTATGTATGTTGACGGAAGTTCTTCTATTAATCCAGAAGGTACACGAATCTCAGGATACGCCATTGTAAACCAGGAGAATCAGGTCTTGGAATCTGCCGCTTTTGAAACCGCCTATTCTGCCCAACAAGCTGAACTATTCGCCCTCACCCGAGCCTGTATCTTGGCCAAAGACCTCAAAATCAATATCTATACCGACTCTAGGTATGCCATTGGGGTGGCCCATGATTTCGGACAATTATGGAAAAATAGGGGATTCCTAACCTCACAGGGGAATGAGATATCCCATAAGCAACTAGTATCTGATTTGTTGCAAGCCCTCATGCTCCCCAAGTGTATTGCCGTTGTTAAATGTACCACCCACACCACCGGAAAATCCCCGGTTGATAAAGGGAACCACTGTGCTGACAAAGAGGCTAAACTGGCCTCTCGTGACCAACAGATGGTAGTGCCCAAAATGATGAGTCAGACTAAAAATCCTGCGAAGGATAAGTTAGCCTCGGAAAAACCAATGCCAACCATCCAAGATGTTATAAAAGTACAGGAGGACGCTCCTGAAAAAGAAAAACTGTTGTGGAAATATTATGGATGTACTTATGGCAATGTTTCTAAACTCTGGACCACTCCCGCGGAACAGACTTACATGTCTGACGAGTTGGCTCTATGGGTTATTGAATGTATGCATTTTGCTACTCATTGTGGAGCAAGGACCACGAGTGATACACTTTTGGCTACTTGGTGGCACCCTGGACTCCAGGCGCTCGCCCAGAACATCAGTAGTCCTTGCCTGGTTTGCCAGCAACATAATCCAGGGAAGGGACTCCCCTGTGATTGGGGTAAAACGCCCCTACCCGAAGGTCCATTTGAGACATTTCAGTTGGACTACATTGAGTTGCAAAAAGTTCAGTGTTACAAATATGTGTTAATAATAGTAGATTTGTTTAGCAGATGGATTGAAGCCTACCCTACCCTGGACAATAAGGCTCAAACTGTTGTTAAGCTGTTAATGAGGGAAATTGTTCCTAGATGTGGTATCTCAGCGCGACTGATGACCACCTATGTTCTTTCTCTGACTCAGGCTCTGCGATTAGCTCACAACCAGGTTTAAGATGCTCACCTCGACCTCTCAGTTTTACCCGAATTGTCCCTCGTCGCACCAGGGAAGTATGGATTCGGAAGGGATTAGAGCCACAATGGGAGGGGCCTTTTCAGGTGTTACTCACTACCCCTACTGCAGCCAAGGTTGAGGGGAAAAGTGCCTGGGTTCACCTGCACCACTGCAAGCTCACCACCCTCTAACGAACCTATTTTACTGGTTATTCTAACTCCTGTTTCTGTTCCAGACTTCCTCTTCTCCGTTGGCATCGTAATTGGAACGTGGACCAGTTTGAACTTTTACCCGTAGTGATAGACAACCAGCTACACCGACGGCGACCTGAGAAGAGAGACGGGAAAACTGAACTCTTTTAATCAGCAAAATAATTGGACTATTTATCTGAATCCTGAGCCATAAGATGAAACTGTCTGTATGCCACAGTCTGTATAATAGTGTTGATATATGACAGTTTCGGCGTATGGGAGGGGAGACAGAGATGAGAGCTCCATGTAAACACCTTTTTGTACGTGTCTTATGTTTAATCGCAAAATGGGAACTTTTCTAGATGTTGGGTGTGTTCACATATCCCGAACATTCCAAAGGGGGAATTCCTTTGCGCCCCGTTCCACTGACCCTAACTGAGACTGTCAGATGGATTCAGAGCCAAACTATCACGAGAGGAGGGGGGGCCAATACAATTAGTCAGACGTTCCAGGGATAGTACCTACCAACCTACGACCGTGGAAAGGAACCCCCATTCTTCGCCCTGACCAATACCTCGGGGATTGGGAGGCCAACCAGGGACATATGTCGAACCCGAAATGACACCAGTAACAAGGGACATATCATAGAGTACAGCAAATGCCCACACAGTCTCAACATCACCACAGGTGCACGAGTCACCATCCTCTCTCACCTTCCGAATAAAACAGGTGGGCCCAGTCCTGGGACCCGGAAGATGGACAGAGTCCTGTTATCTTGGATATGTGGTGCCATTTGTGCGGCAAGTACGTACCCTGGCGGAAGCACATGCCTCCAGCCGATACAAGTGAGCCATCACCCCCGCCGACAAGTTCTTTGGGGTCATGATGTTCCCAATCGCGATAGGACGTCTCATGGATGAAGTACAGAACCTAGAGACGATATTGGAACAGATAGCTAACAATACTGCTGAAGCTCTGGAGGACATCACAGCTGAAATGGTAGCAATAAGGACCGTAGCATTACAAAACCGAATGGCCCTCGATTACCTGTTAGCTGAGAAATGGGGAACGTGTGCCCTGATAGGATCTGAATGTAGCACTTACATTCCTGATAGTTCAGAAAACATAACCAATCTCGCTCATCACATTAGAAGGGAGGTGAAGAAGTTATCCACACCAGCAGAAGGATCTAGCTGGGTTGATGGGCTATCAGATGGATATTGGATATCCTATCTAATGCATGGGGCAATTATTCTCATCGTAGTAATAACTACCTGTTGTTTGATTGTTGGTTGCCTGAACCTTTATTGTAAAGTAATGATGGCAAGGTTAGTAAACTCTCGTGGTCAAGGGCTCCCGAGTTATGATCCAACGAACTAAAGAACTACTCGACACTAACAACAATATGATACAGGAAATAGAGTGTGAACGGATGAATGCGATACTCCTAGAATGATCCTAAGTGTTAACATGGAATGATAAAAGGGGGGAATGTGAATGTTTAAAAATGTATAGAGACATTGAAATTGAGAATGTGGGAATTGTATTGGGACAGTATAAGCTAACAAAGAATTCATGGTGGAATAGCCATGACATCTCAGACTCGAGACTGCGAAATGTTACAACACTAACACATATTGAAACAAAACCCACAGCTTGCAGAAAAACCTCAAGGTCTAATTAAATCATGTTATTAACCTGAAACATTAACATAAGGTCTTTGTTTAAAATCAGACCATAATTAGGTCGGCTTATGAGTGGACAAAGGGAAAGAGGGATCAAAAGGGATAGGCTGAAATAGGATGGCACTCTAGCCCTAACTTGTTATCTTTTGCCGAGAATGTATAACCGTCGTCCCTTTACAATGTAACGTCACTTTGTCCGTAGGAAGTGGGTGCGTTCTATCAGAGTTGCATTCCTTCTGTCTGATAAGGTCCCCGATCGGGATTTGCTTTTGAAATAAAAGCTTGCTTTGTTTAAAGCACAAACGGTTTTCGTTTCAGTAATTTTGCTGAACCAGATTGAGAGAAAAGAATCTACATTTACACCTTCACCGTAAGACTCTAATATAACCCACAACCCTCACTGTAACACTCTTATATACCCCATGCCCCTCACTGTAACACTGATACACCTCACGCCCCCCACTGTAACAAAGATATACCCTACACCACTCACTGTAACAATGATATAGCACACACCGCTCGCTGCAGCACCGATATACCCGACACCCTTCACTGCAACACTGACAGACCCACTCCCCTCACTTTAACACTGATATACCATACACCCCTCACTGTGACACTCTGATATACCCCACACCCCTCACTGTAACACTGATATATACCACACCCCTCAGTGTAACACTGACATAGTCCACACCCCTCACTGTAATATCCTGATATACCCACAACCCTCACTGTAACACTAATATACCTCACACGTCTCAAGGTAACTTATTGACATACAACACACAGCTCACTGTAAAACTGATACACCCCAAACCCCTCACTGTAACACTGATGTAACTCACATAGCTCACTGTAACACACAGATACACCCGAAACCCCTCACTGTAACACTGATATATCCCACCCCATCACTGCAACACTGATATACCCCACACCCCTCACTGTAACACTGATATACCCCACACCCCTCAATGTAACAATCATATACCCCACACCCATCACTGCAAAACACCGATATACCCTACACCCCTCACTGGAACACTCATATACCCCACACCACTTACTTTAACGCATCGATATATACCACACCCCTCACTTTAATGCACTTATACACCCCACACCCCTCACTCTAAAATTCAGGTAAAAACCATGCCCCTAACTGTACACTGATATACGCCACACTCCTCACTGTAACACTGATATACCTCAAACCCTTCACTGTAACACTGATATATCCCACGCCCCCACTTTAACACTGATATAACCCACACCTCTCACTGTGGTATTCTGATATACCCACTCCCCTCACTGTAACACTGATATACCCCACACCCCTCACTGTGATATCCTGAGATACCCACAACCCTCACTGTAACACTGATATTCCTCACACGCCTCAAGGTAACTTACTGATATACAACACACCGCTCACTGTAACACTGATATACCCCACATACCTCATTGTAACACACAGATACACCCCAAATCCTCACTGTAACACTGATATACCCCACACACCTCAGTATAAAGCGCTTATATACCACTCATTGTAACAGTGATATACCCCCCCCCCACTGTAACACTGATATACCCCCCCCACTGTAACACTGATCTACTCCACACCGCTCACTGCAACACTGATCTACCCCACACCGCTCACTGCAACACTGATATACCCCACACCCCTCACTGCAACACTGATATATCCTACACCCCTCAATGTAACAATCATATACCCTACACCCATCACTGCAAAACACCGATATACCCCACACCTCTCAGTGGAACACTCATATACCCCACACCCCTTTCTTCAACGCACCGATATATACCACACCCCTCACTGTAATGCACTTATATACCCGACACCCCTCACTCTAAAACTCAGGTAAAAACCATGCCCCTCACTATAACACTGATATACCCCACCCCCCCCCCATTGTAGCACTGATATACCCCACACCCCTCACTGTAACACTGATATACCCCACACACCTCACTGTAACAGATGTGCCCCACACCCCTCACTATAACACTGATATACCTCAGACCCTTCACTGTAATATTGATATACCCCACGCCCCTCACTATAACACTGATATATCCCACACCCCTCACTGTAACACCGATATACCCCACACTCCTCACTGTAACACTGATTTACCCCACACCTCTCACTGTAACACTGATAGACTCCACAACCCTCACTGTCGTATTCTGATATACCAACTCTCCTCACTGTAACACTGATGTACACCACGCGTCTCACTGTTACACTGACATAGTCCACACCCCTCACTCTGATATCCTGATATACCCACAACCGTCACTAATAACACCGATATTCCTCACACGCCTCAAGGGAAAGAACTGACATAAAACACACCGCTCACTGTAACACTGATATACCCCACACCCCTCACTATAACACTGACATAGCACACACCCCTTACTGTAACACTGATATACCACAAACGCCTCACTGTAACACTAATATACCCCACCACCCCTCACTGTAACGCTGATATGCCATTCACCCCGCAGTGTAACACTCAGATAAAACCCACACCCCTCACTGTAAAACTGATATATCCCACTCCCCTCACTGTAACACTGATATACCCCACACCCCTCACTGTAACACTGATATATCCCACACACTTCACTGTAACACTTATATACCCCACACCCCTCACTCTAACACCGATATACCCCACACCCCTCAATGTAACACTGACATACCCCACACCCCTCACTGTCACACTGAAATACTCCACACCCCGCACTGTAACACGGAAATACCCCCACACCCCTCACTGTAACACTGATACACTCCACACCCCTCACTGTAACACTGTTATACCTCACACCCCTCACTGTAACACTGATATACCCACCACCATTCACTGTAACACTGATATACCCCACACCCCTCACTGTAACACTGATATACCCCACACCCCACACTATAACACTGATATACCTCACACCATTCACTGTAACATTGATATACATCACACCCCTCACTCTAACACCAATATACCCCATACCCCTCACTGTAACACTGATATACCCCACCCCCCCATTGTTGCACTGATATACCCCGCACCCCTCACTGTAACACTGATATACCCCACACACCTCACTGTAACAGATGTACCCCACACCCCTCACTATAACACTGATATACCTCAGACCATTCACTGTAACATTGATATACCCCACGCCCCTCACTATAACACTGATATACCAAACACCCCTCACTGTAACACCGATATGCCCTGTACTCCTCACTGTAACACCGATATACCCCATATCCCTCACTGTAACACTGATACATCCCACACCCCTCACTGTAACACGGATATACCCCACACTCCTCACTGTAACACTGATTTACCCCGCGCCTCTCACTGTAACATTGATAGACCTCACAACCCTCACTGTCGTATTCTGATATACCCACTCTCCTCACTGTAACACTGATATACACCACGCCTCTCACTGTTACACTGACATAGTCCACACCCCTCACTCTGATATCCTGATATACCCACAACCCTCAGTGTAACACCGATATTCCTCACACGCCTCAAGGGAAATAACTGACATACAACACACCGCTCACTGTAAGACTGATATACCCCACACACCTCAGGTTGAAGCGCTCATATACAACTGATTGTAACACTGATTTACCCCCCCACTGTAGCACTGATATACTCTACACCGCTCACTGTAACACTGATATACCCCACATTCCTCACTTCAACACTGATATAACCCATACCCCTCACTGTAACACTGATATACCTCACACCCCTCATTGTAACACTGATATATCCCCACATTCCTCAATTTAACACTGGTATACCCCACAACCCTCACTGTAACATTGATATACCCCACACACCTCACTGTAACAGATGTACCCCACACCTCTCACTGTAACACTGATATACCTCAGACCCTTCACTGTAACATTGATATACCCCACACCCCTCAGTATAACACCGATACACCCCACACACCTCACTGTCACACTGATATACCCCACACATCTCACTGTAACAGATGTACCCCACACCCCACACTATAACACTGATATACCTCACACCCTTCACTGTAACATTGATATACCGCACACCCCTCACTGTAACACCGATATACCCCACCCACCTCACTGTAACACTGAAATACTCCACACCCCGCACTGTAACACTGATATACCCCACACCCCTCACTGTAACACTGATACACCCCACACCCCTCACGGTAACACTGTTATACTCCACACCCCTCACTGTACCACTTATATATCCACCACCCCTCACTGTAACACTGAAATGCCTCACACACTTCACTGTAACATTGATATACCCCACACCCCTCACTGTAACACCGATATACACCATACCCATAATTGTAACACCGATATACCCCACAACCCTCACTGAAACACTGAAATACTCTACACCCCGCACTGCAACACTGATATACCCCACACCCCTCAATGTAATAATGATTTACCACACATCACTCACTATAACACTGATATACCCCAAACCCCTCACAGTAACACTGATATACCACGCACCACTCACTGTAACACACTGATATGCACCCCCACGCCTCCCTGTAACACTGATATCCCAATCACCCCACAGTGAACCACTCAGCTAAGACCCACACGCTACGCTCTAACACACTGCTGTACCCAACACCGCTCACTGTAACACTGATATACCCCACACCCCTCACTGTAACACTGACATAGCACAGACCCCTCACTGTAACACTGATATACCACACACCCCTCACTGTAACATTAATATACACCACCACCCCTCACTGTAACGCTGATATCTCACTCACCCCGCAGTGTAACACTCAGATAAAACCCACACCCCTCACTGTAAAACTGATATATCCCACTCCCCTCACTGCAACACTGATATACCCCACACCCCTCACTGTAACACTGATATATCCCACACAGTTCACTGTAACACTTATATACCCCACACCCCTCACTCTAACATCGATATACCCCACACCCCTCAATGTAACACTGACATACGCCACACCCCTCACTGTAACACTGAAATACTCCACACCCCGCACTGTAACACTGAAATACACCCACACCCCTCACTGTAACACGGATACACTCCACACCGCTCACTGTAACACTGTTATACCCCACACCCCTCACTGTAACACTGATATACCCACCACCCCTCACTGTAACACCAATATACCCCATACCCCTCACTGTAACACCAATATAACCCACACCCCTCACTGTAACACTGACAACCCCACATCCCTCACTGTAACACTGATATACCCACCACCCCTCACTGTAACACTGATATACCCCACACCCCTCACTGTAACGCTGATACACCCCACATCCCTCACTGTAACGCTGATACACCCCACATCCCTCACTGTAACACTGATATACCCCACACCCCTCACTGTAACACTGTTATACCCCACACGCCTCAATGTAAAACTGATATACCACACATCACTCACTATAACACTGATATACCCCAAACCCCTCACAGTAACACTGATATACCGCGCACCACTCACTGTAACACGCTGATATACCCCCCACGCCTTCCTGTAACACTGATATCCCACTCACTCCACAGTGAACCACTCAGCTAAGACCCACACACCACACTCTAACACACTGATGTACCCGACACCGCTCACTGTAACACTGATATACCACACACCCTTCATTGTAAGACTGACATAGCACACACCCCTCACTGTAACACTGATATACCACACAACCCTCACTGTATTACTAATATACCCCACCACCCCTCACTGTAACGCTGATATCCCACTCACCCCGCAGTGTAACACTCAGATAAAACCCACACCCCTCACTGTAAAACTGACATCTCCCACGCCCTTCACTGTAACACTGATATACCCCACACCCCTCACTCTAACACCGATATATCCCACACCCCTCAATGTAGCACTGACATACCCGACACCCCTCACTGTAACACTGAAAGACTCCACACCCCGCACTGTAACACTGACATACCCCCACACCCCTCACTGTAACACTGATATACCCCACACCCCTCAATGTAATACTGATATACCACACATCACTCACTATAACACTGATATACCCCACACCTCTCACAGTAACACTGATATACCGCGCACCACTCACTGTAACACACTGATATACACCCCCACGCCACCCTGTAACACTGATATCCCACTCACTCCACAGTGAACCACTCAGCTAAGACCCACACGCTACACACTAACACACTGATGTACCGACACCGCTCACTGTAACACTGATATACCCCACACCCCTCACTGCAACACTGATGTACCACACACCCCTCACTGTAACACTAATATACCCCACCACCCCTCACTGTAACGCTGATATCTCACTCACCCCGCAGTGTAACACTCAGATAAAACCCACACCCATCACTGTAAAACTGATATATCCCACTCCCCTCACTGCAACACTGATATACCCCACACCCCTCACTGTAACACTGATATATCCCACACACTTCACTGTAACACTTATATACCCCACACCCTTCACTCTAACACCGTTATACCCCACACCCTTCAATGTAACACTGACATACCCCACACCCCTCACTGTAACACTGAAATACTCCACACCCCGCACTGTAACACTGAAATAACCCCACACCCCTCACTGTAACACTGATACAGTCCACACCCCTCACTGTAACACTGTTATACCCCACACACCTCACTGTAACACTGATATACCCACCACCCCTCACTGTAACACTGATATACCTCGCACCCTTCACTGTAACATTGATATACCTCACACTCCTCACTCTAACACCAATATACCCCATACCCCTCACTGTAACACTGATATATCCCACACCCCTCACTGTAACACCAATATAACCCACACCCCTCATTGTAACACTGAAATACTCCACACCGCGCACTGTAACACTGACATACACCACATCCCTCACTCTAACACTGATATACCCCACACCCCTCACTTTAACACGGATATACCCCACACCCCTCAAAGTAAAACTGATGTACCACACATCACTCACTATAACACTGATATACCCCACTCCCCTCACTGCAACACTGATATACCCCAAACCCCTCACTGTAACACTGATATACCCCAAACCCCTCAATGTAACACTGATGTATCCTACACCGCTCACTGTAACACTGATATACCCCACACCCCTCACTGTAACACTGATATACCCCACACCCCTCACTGTAACACTGATATCTCCCACACCGCTCAATGTAACACTTATATAACCCACACCCCTCACTCTAACACCGATATACCCCACACCCCTCACTGTAACACTAACATACCACATACCCCTCACTATAACACTGGTATATCCCACACCCCTCACTATAACACTGATATACCCCACACTCCTCACTGTAACACTGATATACATCACACCCATCACTGTAATCCTGGTATACACCGCACCCCGCACTGTAACACACTGATATACCCCACACCTCTCAATTTAACATTGATATACCCCACATCACTCACTGTAACACACTGATATACCCCACATCCCTCACTGTAAGACTGATATACCCCACACCCCTCGCTGTAACACCAATATAACCCACACCCCTCAGTGAAACACTGAAATACTCCACACCGCGCACTGTAACACTGACAAACCCCACACTCCTCACTGTAACGCTGATACACCCCACATCCCTCACTGTAACACTGATATACCGCGCACCACTCACTGTAACACGCTGATATACACCCCCACGCCTTCCTGTAACACTGATATCACACTCACTCCACAGTGAACCACACAGCTAAGACCCACACGCTACACTCTAACACACTGATGTACCCGACACCGCTCACTGTAACACTGATATACCCCACACCCCTCACTGTAAGACTGACATAGCACACACCCCTCACTGTAACACTGATATACCACACACCCCTCACTGTATGACTAATATACCCCACCACCCCTCACTGTAACGCTGATATACCACTCACCCCGCAGTGTAACACTCAGATAAAACCCACACCCCTCACTGTAAAACTGATATATCCCACACCCCTCACTGTAACAGTGATATACCCCACACTCTCACTGTAACACTGATATCTCCCACACTCTTCACTGCAACACTTATATACCCCACACCCCTCACTCTAACACCGATATATCCCACACCCATCACTGTAGCACTGAGATACCCCAAACCCCTCACTGTAACACTGAAATACTCCACACCCCGCACTGTAACACTGATATACCCCACAACCCCTCACTGTAACACTGATATAGCCCACACCCCTCACTGTAGCACTGATATCTCCCACACTGTTCACTGTAATACTTATATACCCCCACACCACTCACTCTAACACCGATACACCCCACACCCCTCACTGTAACACTAACATACCCCATACCCCTCACTGTAACACTGATATATCCCACAACCCTCACTACAACACTGATATACCCCACATCCCTCACTGTAACACTGATATACATCACACCCATCATTGTAATACTGGTATACACCGCACCCCGCAATGTAACAAACTGATATACACCCCCACCCCTCCCTGTAACACTGATGTCCCACTCACCCCACAGTGAACCACTCAGCTAAGACCCACACGCTACACTCTAACACACTGCTGTACCCGACACCGCTTACTGTAACACTGATATACCCCACAACCTTCACTGTAACACTGATATACCCCACACCCCTCACTGGAACACTGACATAGCATGCACCCCTCACTGTAACACTGATATACCCCACACCCCTCACTGAAACACTGATATATCCCACACACTTCACTGTAAAACTTATATACCCGACACCCCTCACTCTAACACCGATATACCCCACACCCTTCAATGTAACACTGACATACCCCACACCCCTCACTGTAACACTGAAATAGTCCACACCCCGCACTATAACACTGAAATACCCCCACACCCCTCACTGTAACACTGATACAGTCCACAACCCTCACTGTAACATTGTTATACCCCACACACCTCATTGTAACACTGATATACCCACCACCCCTCACTGTAACACTGATATACCCCACACCCCTCACTGTAACACTGATATACCCCACACACCACATTATAACACTGATATACCTCACACCCTTCACTGTCACAGTGATATACCTCACACCCCTCACTCTAACACCAATATACCCCATACCCCTCACTGTAACAGTGATAAATCCCACACCCCTCACTGTAACACTGATATACCCCACACCCCTCAAAGTAAAACTGATATACCACACATCACTCACTATAACACTGATATACGCCAAACCCCTCACTGTAACACTGATGTATCCTACACCGCTCACTGTAACACTGATATACCCCACACCACTCACTGTAACACTGATATATCCCACACCCCTCATTGCAACACTGATATACCCCACACCCCTCACTGTAACACTGATATACCCCACACCCCTCACTGTAACACGGATATACCCCACACCCCTCACTTCAGCACTGATATCCGCCACACCGCTCAATGTAACACTTATATAACCAACACCCCTCACTCTAACACCGATATAACCCACACCCCTCACTGTAACACAAACATACCACATACTCCTCACTTGAACACTGATATATCCCACACCCTCACTATAACACTGATATACCCCACACCCCTCTCTGTAACACTGATATACATCACACCCATCACTGTAATCCTGGTATACACCGCACCGCACACTGTAAAACACTGATATACCCCAATCCTCTGAATTTAACATTGATATACCCCACATCACTCACTGTAACACACTGATATACCCCACATCCCTCACTGTAAGACTGATATACCCCACACCCCTCACTGTAACACTGATATACCCCACATTCCTCACTTTAACACTGATATACCCCACACCCCTCACTGTAACACTGTTATACCCCACAGCTCTCACTTTAACACTGATATACCCACCACCCCTCACTGTAACACTGATATACCGCACACGCCACACTGTAACACTGATATACCCCACACCCCTCACTGTAACACTGTGATACCCCACAGCCCTCACTGTAAAACTGATATACCCACCACCCCTCACTGTAACACTGATATACCCCACATCCCTCACTGTAACGCTGATACACCTCACATCCATCACTATAACATTGATATACCCCACACCCCTCACTGTAACACTGATATACCCCACACGCCTCAATGTAACACTGATGTACCACACATCACTCACTAGAACACTGATATACCCCAAACCCCTCACTGTAAGACTGACATAGCACACACCCCTCACTGTAACACTGATATACCCCACACGCCTCAATGTAACACTGATGTACCACACATCACTCACTATAACACTGATATACCCCAAACCCCTCACTGTAACACTGACATAGCACACACCCCTCAATGTAACACTGATATACCACACACCCCTCACTGTAACGCTGATACACCCCACATCCCTCACTGTAACACTGATATACCCCAAACCCCTCACAGTAACACTGATATACCGCGCACCACTCACTGTAACACACTGATATACACCACCACGCCACCCTGTAACACTGATATCCCACTCACTCCACAGTGAACCACTCAGCTAAGACCCACACGCTACACACTAACACACTGATGTACCGACACCGCTCACTGTAACACTGATATACCCCACACCCCTCACTGCAACACTGATGTACCACACACCCCTCACTGTAACACTAATATACCCCACCACCCCTCACTGTAACGCTGATATCTCACTCACCCCGCAGTGTAACACTCAGATAAAACCCACACCCATCACTGTAAAACTGATATATCCCACTCCCCTCACTGCAACACTGATATACCCCACACCCCTCACTGTAACACTGATATATCCCACACACTTCACTGTAACACTTATATACCCCACACCCTTCACTCTAACACCGTTATACCCCACACCCTTCAATGTAACACTGACATACCCCACACCCCTCACTGTAACACTGAAATACTCCACACCCCGCACTGTAACACTGAAATAACCCCACACCCCTCACTGTAACACTGATACAGTCCACACCCCTCACTGTAACACTGTTATACCCCACACACCTCACTGTAACACTGATATACCCACCACCCCTCACTGTAACACTGATATACCTCGCACCCTTCACTGTAACATTGATATACCTCACACTCCTCACTCTAACACCAATATACCCCATACCCCTCACTGTAACACTGATATATCCCACACCCCTCACTGTAACACCAATATAACCCACACCCCTCATTGTAACACTGAAATACTCCACACCGCGCACTGTAACACTGACATACACCACATCCCTCACTCTAACACTGATATACCCCACACCCCTCACTTTAACACGGATATACCCCACACCCCTCAAAGTAAAACTGATGTACCACACATCACTCACTATAACACTGATATACCCCACTCCCCTCACTGCAACACTGATATACCCCAAACCCCTCACTGTAACACTGATATACCCCAAACCCCTCAATGTAACGTTGATGTATCCTACACCGCTCACTGTAACACTGATATACCCCACACCCCTCACTGTAACACTGATATACCCCACACCCCTCACTGTAACACTGATATCTCCCACACCGCTCAATGTAACACTTATATAACCCACACCCCTCACTCTAACACCGATATACCCCACACCCCTCACTGTAACACTAACATACCACATACCCCTCACTATAACACTGGTATATCCCACACCCCTCACTATAACACTGATATACCCCACACTCCTCACTGTAACACTGATATACATCACACCCATCACTGTAATCCTGGTATACACCGCACCCCGCACTGTAACACACTGATATACCCCACACCTCTCAATTTAACATTGATATACCCCACATCACTCACTGTAACACACTGATATACCCCACATCCCTCACTGTAAGACTGATATACCCCACACCCCTCGCTGTAACACCAATATAACCCACACCCCTCAGTGAAACACTGAAATACTCCACACCGCGCACTGTAACACTGACAAACCCCACACTCCTCACTGTAACGCTGATACACCCCACATCCCTCACTGTAACACTGATATACCGCGCACCACTCACTGTAACACGCTGATATACACCCCCACGCCTTCCTGTAACACTGATATCACACTCACTCCACAGTGAACCACACAGCTAAGACCCACACGCTACACTCTAACACACTGATGTACCCGACACCGCTCACTGTAACACTGATATACCCCACACCCCTCACTGTAAGACTGACATAGCACACACCCCTCACTGTAACACTGATATACCACACACCCCTCACTGTATGACTAATATACCCCACCACCCCTCACTGTAACGCTGATATACCACTCACCCCGCAGTGTAACACTCAGATAAAACCCACACCCCTCACTGTAAAACTGATATATCCCACACCCCTCACTGTAACAGTGATATACCCCACACTCTCACTGTAACACTGATATCTCCCACACTCTTCACTGCAACACTTATATACCCCACACCCCTCACTCTAACACCGATATATCCCACACCCATCACTGTAGCACTGAGATACCCCAAACCCCTCACTGTAACACTGAAATACTCCACACCCCGCACTGTAACACTGATATACCCCACAACCCCTCACTGTAACACTGATATAGCCCACACCCCTCACTGTAGCACTGATATCTCCCACACTGTTCACTGTAATACTTATATACCCCCACACCACTCACTCTAACACCGATACACCCCACACCCCTCACTGTAACACTAACATACCCCATACCCCTCACTGTAACACTGATATATCCCACAACCCTCACTACAACACTGATATACCCCACATCCCTCACTGTAACACTGATATACATCACACCCATCACTGTAATACTGGTATACACCGCACCCCGCAATGTAACAAACTGATATACACCCCCACCCCTCCCTGTAACACTGATGTCCCACTCACCCCACAGTGAACCACTCAGCTAAGACCCACACGCTACACTCTAACACACTGCTGTACCCGACACCGCTTACTGTAACACTGATATACCCCACAACCTTCACTGTAACACTGATATACCCCACACCCCTCACTGGAACACTGACATAGCATGCACCCCTCACTGTAACACTGATATACCCCACACCCCTCACTGAAACACTGATATATCCCACACACTTCACTGTAAAACTTATATACCCGACACCCCTCACTCTAACACCGATATACCCCACACCCTTCAATGTAACACTGACATACCCCACACCCCTCACTGTAACACTGAAATAGTCCACACCCCGCACTATAACACTGAAATACCCCCACACCCCTCACTGTAACACTGATACAGTCCACACCCCTCACTGTAACATTGTTATACCCCACACACCTCATTGTAACACTGATATACCCACCACCCCTCACTGTAACACTGATATACCCCACACCCCTCACTGTAACACTGATATACCCCACACACCACATTATAACACTGATATACCTCACACCCTTCACTGTCACAGTGATATACCTCACACCCCTCACTCTAACACCAATATACCCCATACCCCTCACTGTAACAGTGATAAATCCCACACCCCTCACTGTAACACTGATATACCCCACACCCCTCAAAGTAAAACTGATATACCACACATCACTCACTATAACACTGATATACGCCAAACCCCTCACTGTAACACTGATGTATCCTACACCGCTCACTGTAACACTGATATACCCCACACCACTCACTGTAACACTGATATACCCCACACCCCTCATTGCAACACTGATATACCCCACACCCCTCACTGTAACACTGATATACCCCACACCCCTCACTGTAACACGGATATACCCCACACCCCTCACTTCAGCACTGATATCCGCCACACCGCTCAATGTAACACTTATATAACCAACACCCCTCACTCTAACACCGATATAACCCACACCCCTCACTGTAACACAAACATACCACATACTCCTCACTTGAACACTGATATATCCCACACCCTCACTATAACACTGATATACCCCACACCCCTCTCTGTAACACTGATATACATCACACCCATCACTGTAATCCTGGTATACACCGCACCGCACACTGTAAAACACTGATATACCCCAATCCTCTGAATTTAACATTGATATACCCCACATCACTCACTGTAACACACTGATATACCCCACATCCCTCACTGTAAGACTGATATACCCCACACCCCTCACTGTAACACTGATATACCCCACATTCCTCACTTTAACACTGATATACCCCACACCCCTCAATGTAACACTGTTATACCCCACAGCTCTCACTTTAACACTGATATACCCACCACCCCTCACTGTAACACTGATATACCGCACACGCCACACTGTAACACTGATATACCCCACACCCCTCACTGTAACACTGTGATACCCCACAGCCCTCACTGTAAAACTGATATACCCACCACCCCTCACTGTAACACTGATATACCCCACATCCCTCACTGTAACGCTGATACACCTCACATCCATCACTATAACATTGATATACCCCACACCCCTCACTGTAACACTGATATACCCCACACGCCTCAATGTAACACTGATGTACCACACATCACTCACTAGAACACTGATATACCCCAAACCCCTCACTGTAAGACTGACATAGCACACACCCCTCACTGTAACACTGATATACCCCACACGCCTCAATGTAACACTGATGTACCACACATCACTCACTATAACACTGATATACCCCAAACCCCTCACTGTAACACTGACATAGCACACACCCCTCAATGTAACACTGATATACCACACACCCCTCACTGTAACGCTGATACACCCCACATCCCTCACTGTAACAGTGATATACCCCAAACCCCTCACAGTAACACTGATATACCGCGCACCACTCACTGTAACACACTGATATACACCACCACGCCTCACTGTAACACTGATATCCCACTCACCCCACAGTGAACCACTCAGCGAAGACCCACACGCTACACTCTAACACAATGATGTACCCCACACTGCTCACTGTAACACTGATATACCCCACACACCTCACTGTAACACTGATATACCCCACACCCCTCACTGTAACACTGATATACCCCACACCCCTCACTGTAACACTGATATCTCCCACACCGCTCAATGTAACACGGATATACCCCACACCCCTCACTGTAACACTGACATAGCACACACCCCTCACTGTAACACTGATATACCCCACACCCCTCACTGTAACACTGATATACCCCACACCCCTCACTGTAGCACTGATATCTCCCACACCGCTCAATGTAACACTTATATAACCCACACCCCTCACTCTAACACCGATATAACCCACACCCCTCACTGTAACACTAACATATCACATACTCCTCACTTAAACACTGATATATCCCACACTCTCACTATAACACTGATATAACCCACACCCCTCACTGTAACACTGATATACATCACACCCATCACTGTAATCCTTGTATAAACCGCACCGCACACTGTAAAACACTGATATACCCCAATCCTCTGAATTCAACATTAATATACCCCACATCACTCACTGTAACACACTGGTATATCCCACATCCCTCACTGTAAGACTGATATACCCCACACCCCTCACTGTAACACTGATATACCACACATTCCTCACTTTAACACTGATATACCCCACACCCCTCACTGTAACACTGTTATACCCCACAGCTCTCACTTTAACACTGATATACCGCACACGCTTCACTGTAACACTGATATACCCCACACCCCTCACTGTAACACTGACATAGCACAGACCCCTCACTGTAACACTGATATACCACACACCCCTCACTGTAACATTAATATACACCACCACCCCTCACTGTAACGCTGATATCTCACTCACCCCGCAGTGTAACACTCAGATAAAACCCACACCCCTCACTGTAAAACTGATATATCCCACTCCCCTCACTGCAACACTGATATACCCCACACCCCTCACTGTAACACTGATATATCCCACACAGTTCACTGTAACACTTATATACCCCACACCCCTCACTCTAACACCGATATACCCCACACCCCTCAATGTAACACTGACATACGCCACACCCCTCACTGTAACACTGAAATACTCCACACCCCGCACTGTAACACTGAAATACACCCACACCCCTCACTGTAACACGGATACACTCCACACCGCTCACTGTAACACTGTTATACCCCACACCCCTCACTGTAACACTGATATACCCACCACCCCTCACTGTAACACCAATATACCCCATACCCCTCACTGTAACACCAATATAACCCACACCCCTCACTGTAACACTGACAACCCCACATCCCTCACTGTAACACTGATATACCCACCACCCCTCACTGTAACACTGATATACCCCACACCCCTCACTGTAACGCTGATACACCCCACATCCCTCACTGTAACGCTGATACACCCCACATCCCTCACTGTAACACTGATATACCCCACACCCCTCACTGTAACACTGTTATACCCCACACGCCTCAATGTAAAACTGATATACCACACATCACTCACTATAACACTGATATACCCCAAACCCCTCACAGTAACACTGATATACCGCGCACCACTCACTGTAACACGCTGATATACCCCCCACGCCTTCCTGTAACACTGATATCCCACTCACTCCACAGTGAACCACTCAGCTAAGACCCACACACCACACTCTAACACACTGATGTACCCGACACCGCTCACTGTAACACTGATATACCACACACCCTTCATTGTAAGACTGACATAGCACACACCCCTCACTGTAACACTGATATACCACACAACCCTCACTGTATTACTAATATACCCCACCACCCCTCACTGTAACGCTGATATCCCACTCACCCCGCAGTGTAACACTCAGATAAAACCCACACCCCTCACTGTAAAACTGACATCTCCCACGCCCTTCACTGTAACACTGATATACCCCACACTCCTCACTCTAACACCGATATATCCCACACCCCTCAATGTAGCACTGACATACCCGACACCCCTCACTGTAACAATGAAAGACTCCACACCCCGCACTGTAACACTGACATACCCCCACACCCCTCACTGTAACACTGATATACCCCACACCCTCAATGTAATACTGATATACCACACATCACTCACTATAACACTGATATACCCCACACCTCTCACAGTAACACTGATATACCGCGCACCACTCACTGTAACACACTGATATACACCCCCACGCCACCCTGTAACACTGATATCCCACTCACTCCACAGTGAACCACTCAGCTAAGACCCACACGCTACACACTAACACACTGATGTACCGACACCGCTCACTGTAACACTGATATACCCCACACCCCTCACTGCAACACTGATGTACCACACACCCCTCACTGTAACACTAATATACCCCACCACCCCTCACTGTAACGCTGATATCTCACTCACCCCGCAGTGTAACACTCAGATAAAACCCACACCCATCACTGTAAAACTGATATATCCCACTCCCCTCACTGCAACACTGATATACCCCACACCCCTCACTGTAACACTGATATATCCCACACACTTCACTGTAACACTTATATACCCCACACCCTTCACTCTAACACCGTTATACCCCACACCCTTCAATGTAACACTGACATACCCCACACCCCTCACTGTAACACTGAAATACTCCACACCCCGCACTGTAACACTGAAATAACCCCACGCCCCTCACTGTAACACTGATACAGTCCACACCCCTCACTGTAACACTGTTATACCCCACACACCTCACTGTAACACTGATATACCCACCACCCCTCACTGTAACACTGATATACCTCGCACCCTTCACTGTAACATTGATATACCTCACACTCCTCACTCTAACACCAATATACCCCATACCCCTCACTGTAACACTGATATATCCCACACCCCTCACTGTAACACCAATATAACCCACACCCCTCACTGTAACACGCTGATATACCCCCCACGCCTTCCTGTAACACTGATATCCCACTCACTCCACAGTGAACCACTCAGCTAAGACCCACACACCACACTCTAACACACTGATGTACCCGACACCGCTCACTGTAACACTGATATACCACACACCCTTCATTGTAAGACTGACATAGCACACACCCCTCACTGTAACACTGATATACCACACAACCCTCACTGTATTACTAATATACCCCACCACCCCTCACTGTAACGCTGATATCCCACTCACCCCGCAGTGTAACACTCAGATAAAACCCACACCCCTCACTGTAAAACTGACATCTCCCACGCCCTTCACTGTAACACTGATATACCCCACACCCCTCACTCTAACACCGATATATCCCACACCCCTCAATGTAGCACTGACATACCCGACACCCCTCACTGTAACAATGAAAGACTCCACACCCCGCACTGTAACACTGACATACCCCCACACCCCTCACTGTAACACTGATATACCCCACACCCTCAATGTAATACTGATATACCACACATCACTCACTATAACACTGATATACCCCACACCTCTCACAGTAACACTGATATACCGCGCACCACTCACTGTAACACACTGATATACACCCCCACGCCACCCTGTAACACTGATATCCCACTCACTCCACAGTGAACCACTCAGCTAAGACCCACACGCTACACACTAACACACTGATGTACCGACACCGCTCACTGTAACACTGATATACCCCACACCCCTCACTGCAACACTGATGTACCACACACCCCTCACTGTAACACTAATATACCCCACCACCCCTCACTGTAACGCTGATATCTCACTCACCCCGCAGTGTAACACTCAGATAAAACCCACACCCATCACTGTAAAACTGATATATCCCACTCCCCTCACTGCAACACTGATATACCCCACACCCCTCACTGTAACACTGATATATCCCACACACTTCACTGTAACACTTATATACCCCACACCCTTCACTCTAACACCGTTATACCCCACACCCTTCAATGTAACACTGACATACCCCACACCCCTCACTGTAACACTGAAATACTCCACACCCCGCACTGTAACACTGAAATAACCCCACACCCCTCACTGTAACACTGATACAGTCCACACCCCTCACTGTAACACTGTTATACCCCACACACCTCACTGTAACACTGATATACCCACCACCCCTCACTGTAACACTGATATACCTCGCACCCTTCACTGTAACATTGATATACCTCACACTCCTCACTCTAACACCAATATACCCCATACCCCTCACTGTAACACTGATATATCCCACACCCCTCACTGTAACACCAATATAACCCACACCCCTCACTGTAACACTGAAATACTCCACACCGCGCACTGTAACACTGACATACACCACATCCCTCACTCTAACACTGATATACCCCACACCCCTCACTTTAACACGGATATACCCCACACCCCTCAAAGTAAAACTGATGTACCACACATCACTCACTATAACACTGATATACCCCACTCCCCTCACTGCACCACTGATATACCCCAAACCCCTCACTGTAACACTGATATACCCCAAACCCCTCAATGTAACACTGATGTATCCTACACCGCTCACTGTAACACTGATATACCCCACACCCCTCACTGTAACACTGATATACCCCACACCCCTCACTGTAACACTGATATCTCCCACACCGCTCAATGTAACACTTATATAACCCACACCCCTCACTCTAACACCGATATACCCCACACCCCTCACTGTAACACTAACATACCACATACCCCTCACTATAACACTGGTATATCCCACACCCCTCACTATAACACTGATATACCCCACACTCCTCACTGTAACACTGATATACATCACACCCATCACTGTAATCCTGGTATACACCGCACCCCGCACTGTAACACACTGATATACCCCACACCTCTCAATTTAACATTGATATACCCCACATCACTCACTGTAACACACTGATATACCCCACATCCCTCACTGTAAGACTGATATACCCCACACCCCTCGCTGTAACACCAATATAACCCACACCCCTCAGTGAAACACTGAAATACTCCACACCGCGCACTGTAACACTGACAAACCCCACACTCCTCACTGTAACGCTGATACACCCCACATCCCTCACTGTAACACTGATATACCGCGCACCACTCACTGTAACACGCTGATATACACCCCCACGCCTTCCTGTAACACTGATATCACACTCACTCCACAGTGAACCACACAGCTAAGACCCACACGCTATACTCTAACACACTGATGTACCCGACACCGCTCACTGTAACACTGATATACCCCACACCCCTCACTGTAAGACTGACATAGCACACACCCCTCACTGTAACACTGATATACCACACACCCCTCACTGTATGACTAATATACCCCACCACCCCTCACTGTAACGCTGATATACCACTCACCCCGCAGTGTAACACTCAGATAAAACCCACACCCCTCACTGTAAAACTGATATATCCCACACCCCTCACTGTAACAGTGATATACCCCACACTCTCACTGTAACACTGATATCTCCCACACTCTTCACTGCAACACTTATATACCCCACACCCCTCACTCTAACACCGATATATCCCACACCCCTCACTGTAGCACTGAGATACCCCAAACCCCTCACTGTAACACTGAAATACTCCACACCCCGCACTGTAACACTGATATACCCCACAACCCCTCACTGTAACACTGATATAGCCCACACCCCTCACTGTAGCACTGATATCTCCCACACTGTTCACTGTAATACTTATATACCCCCACACCACTCACTCTAACACCGATACACCCCACACCCCTCACTGTAACACTAACATACCCCATACCCCACACTGTAACACTGATATATCCCACAACCCTCACTACAACACTGATATACCCCACATCCCTCACTGTAACACTGATATACATCACACCCATCACTGTAATACTGGTATACACCGCACCCCGCAATGTAACAAACTGATATACACCCCCACCCCTCCCTGTAACACTGATGTCCCACTCACCCCACAGTGAACCACTCAGCTAAGACCCACACGCTACACTCTAACACACTGCTGTACCCGACACCGCTTACTGTAACACTGATATACCCCACAACCTTCACTGTAACACTGATATACCCCACACCCCTCACTGGAACACTGACATAGCATGCACCCCTCACTGTAACACTGATATACCCCACACCCCTCACTGTAACACTGATATATCCCACACACTTCACTGTAAAACTTATATACCCGACACCCCTCACTCTAACACCGATATACCCCACACCCTTCAATGTAACACTGACATACCACACACCCCTCACTGTAACACTGAAATAGTCCACACCCCGCACTATAACACTGAAATACCCCCACACCCCTCACTGTAACACTGATACAGTCCACACCCCTCACTGTAACATTGTTATACCCCACACACCTCATTGTAACACTGATATACCCACCACCCCTCACTGTAACACTGATATACCCCACACCCCTCACTGTAACACTGATATACCCCACACACCACATTATAACACTGATATACCTCACACCCTTCACTGTCACAGTGATATACCTCACACCCCTCACTCTAACACCAATATACCCCATACCCCTCACTGTAACACTGATAAATCCCACACCCCTCACTGTAACACTGATATACCCCACACCCCTCAAAGTAAAACTGATATACCACACATCACTCACTATAACACTGATATACGCCAAACCCCTCACTGTAACACTGATGTATCCTACACCGCTCACTGTAACACTGATGTATCCTACACCGCTCACTGTAACACTGATATACCCCACACCACTCACTGTAACACTGATATACCCCACACCCCTCACTGTAACACGGATATACCCCACACCCCTCACTTCAGCACTGATATCCGCCACACCGCTCAATGTAACACTTATATAACCAACACCCCTCACTCTAACACCGATATAACCCACACCCCTCACTGTAACACAAACATACCACATACTCCTCACTTGAACACTGATATATCCCACACCCTCACTATAACACTGATATACCCCACACCCCTCTCTGTAACACTGATATACATCACACCCATCACTGTAATACTGGTATACACCGCACCCCGCAATGTAACAAACTGATATACACCACCACGCCTCACTGTAACACTGATATCCCACTCACCCCACAGTGAACCACTCAGCGAAGACCCACACGCTACACTCTAACACAATGATGTACCCCACACTGCTCACTGTAACACTGATATACCCCACACACCTCACTGTAACACTGATATACCCCACACCCCTCACTGTAACACTGATATACCCCACACCCCTCACTGTAACACTGATATCTCCCACACCGCTCAATGTAACACGGATATACCCCACACCCCTCACTGTAACACTGACATAGCACACACCCCTCACTGTAACACTGATATACCCCACACCCCTCACTGTAACACTGATATACCCCACACCCCTCACTGTAGCACTGATATCTCCCACACCGCTCAATGTAACACTTATATAACCCACACCCCTCACTCTAACACCGATATAACCCACACCCCTCACTGTAACACTAACATATCACATACTCCTCACTTAAACACTGATATATCCCACACTCTCACTATAACACTGATATAACCCACACCCCTCACTGTAACACTGATATACATCACACCCATCACTGTAATCCTTGTATAAACCGCACCGCACACTGTAAAACACTGATATACCCCAATCCTCTGAATTCAACATTAATATACCCCACATCACTCACTGTAACACACTGGTATATCCCACATCCCTCACTGTAAGACTGATATACCCCACACCCCTCACTGTAACACTGATATACCACACATTCCTCACTTTAACACTGATATACCCCACACCCCTCACTGTAACACTGTTATACCCCACAGCTCTCACTTTAACACTGATATACCGCACACGCCTCACTGTAACGCTGATATACCTCACATCCCTCACTATAACATTGATATACCCCACACCCCTCACTGTAACACTGATATACCACACACCCATCACTGGAACACTGATATACATCACACCCATCACTGTAATCCTGGTATACACCGCACCGCGCACTGTAATACTGAAATACTCATCGCCCCGCACTTTAACACTGATATACATCACACCCATCACTGTAATACTGGTATACCCCGCACCCCGCACTGTAACACACTGATATACCCCACACCTCTCAATGTAACACTGATATACCCCACATCACTCACTGTAACACATTGACATACTTCACATCCCTCACTGTAAGACTGATATACCCCACAACCCTCAATGAAAAACTGACACACACCACATCACTCACTGTAACACACTGATATACCCCACATCCCTTACTGTAAGGCTGATATACCCCAGACCCCTCACTGTAACACTGATATACCCCACATTCCTCACTTAAACACTGAAATACCCCACACCCCTCAATGTAACACTGATATACCCCACACACCTCACTGTAACAGATGCACCCCACACCCCACACTATAACACTGACATACCTCACACACTTCACTGTAACATTGATATACCCCACACCACTCACTGTAACACCGATATACCCCATAACCCTCATGGTAACACCGATATACCCCACACCCCTCACTATAACAGTGCTATACCCACCACCCCTCACTGTAACACTGATATACCCCACACCCCTTACTGTAACACTGATATACAGCACACCCCTCACTGTAACACTGATATACCCCACACCCTTAATGTAACACTGATATACTACACATCACTCACTATAACACTGATATACCCCAAACCCCTCACAGTAACACTGATATACCACGCACCACTCACTGTAACACACTGATATACACCCCCACGCCTCCCTGTAACACTGATATCCCACTCACCCCACAGTGAACCACCCAGCTAAGACCCACACGCTGCACTCTTACACACTGATGTACCCTACACCTCTCACTGTAACACTGATATACCCCACATTCCTCACTGTAGCACTGATATCTCCCACACCGCTCAATGTAACACTTATATAACCCACACCCCTCACTCTAACACCGATATACCCCACACCCATCACTGTAATACTGATATCTCCCACACCGCTCACTGTAACACTTATATAACCCACACCCCTCACTCTAACACCGATATACCCCACACCCCTCACTGTAACACTAACATACCACATACCCCTCACTGTAACACTGATATCTCCCACACCACTCACTGTAACACTTATATACCCCACATCACTCACACTAACACCGATATACCCCATACCCCTCACTGTTACACTGACCTAGTCCATACCCCTCAATGTAACACTGATATATCCCACACCCCTCACTATAACACTGATATACCCCACACCCCTCACTGTAACACTGATATACATCACACACATCACTGTAATACTGGTATACCCCGCACCCCGCACTGTAACACAATGATATACCCCACAGCTCTCAATGTAACACTGATATACCCCACATCACTCACTGTAACACACTGAAATACCCCACATCCCTCACTGTAAGACTGATATATCCCACACCCCTCACTGTAACACTGATATACCCCACACACCTCACTGTAACAGATATACCCCACACTCCACACTATAACACTGATATACCTCACACCCTTCACTGTAACATTGATATACCCCACACCCCTCACTGTAACACCGATATACCTCATACCCCTAACTGTAACACCGATATACCCCACACCCCTCATTGTAACACTGAAATACTCATCACCCCGCACTGTAACACTGATATACCTCACACCACTCACTCTAACACTGATACATCCCACACCCCTCACTGTAACACTGTTATACCCCACACCCCTCACTGTAACACTCATATACACCACACCCCTCACTGTAACACTGATATACCCCACATTCCTCACTGTAACACTGATATACCTCACACCCCTTACTGTAACACTGATATACACCACATTCCTAACTTTAACACTGATATACCCCACACCCCTCTCTGTAACACTGATATACCCCACACCCCTCACTGTAACACTGATATTCCCCACATTTACTCATGGTAACACTGATATACATCATAACCCTCACTGTAACACTGATATACCCCACACCTCTCACTGTAACACTGATATACCCCACACTCCTCACTGTAACACTGATATACCCCTAATTCCTCACTGTAACACTGATATACCTCACACCCCTCACTGTAAAACTGATATACCCCACGTTCCTCACTTTAACACTGATATATACCACACCCCTCATTGTAACACTGATATACCCCACAACCCTCACTGTAACACTGACATAGCCAACACCCCTCACTGTAACACTGATAGACCACACACCACTCACTGTAATACTAATATACCCCACCACCCCTCACTGTAACGCTGATATCCCACTCACCCCGCAGTGTAACAATCAGATAAAGCTCACACCCCTCACTGTAAAATTGATAGACCCCTCACCCATCACTGTAAACTGATATACCCCACACCTCTCACTGTAAAACTGATATCTCCCACACCGCTCACTTTAACACTTATATAACCCACACCCCTCACTGTAACACTGATATACCCCACATTCCTCACGGTAACACTGATATACATCATAAACTTCACTGTAACACTGATATACCCCACACCTCCCACGGTAACACTGATATACCCCACACCCCTCACTGTAACACTGATATAACCCTAATTCCTCACTGTAACACTGATATACCTCACACCCCTCACTGTAACACTGATATACCCCACACACCTCACTTCAACACTGATATAGCACACAGACCACACTGTAACACTGATATACCTCACACCCCTCAATGTAACACTGATATACCAAACATCACTCACTATAACACAGATATACCCCAAACCCCTCACTTTAACACTGATATACACCGCACCACTTACTGTAACACAGTGATATCACCCCCACGCCTCCCTGTAACACTGATATCCCATTCACCCCACAGTGAACCACCGAGCTAAGACCCACACGCTACACTCTAACACACTGATGTAACCTACCCCACACCGCTCACTGTAACACTGATGCACCCCACACCGCTCACTGTAACACTGATATACCCCACAACCCTCACTGTAACACTAATATACCCCACCACCCCTCACTGTAACGCTGATATCCCACTCACCCCGCAGTGTAACACTCAGATAAAGCTCACACCCCTCACTGTAAAATTGATATACCCCTCACCCATTACTGTAACACTGATATACCCCACACCCCTCACTGTAAAACTGATATCTCCCACACCGCTCACTTTAACACTTATATACTCCACACCCCTCAATCTAACACCGATATAATAAACACCCCTCACTGTAACACTGACATACCATACACCCCTCACTGTACAATTGATATACCTCACACACCTCACTGTAACACTGATATACCCCACACCTCTCACTGTAACAAACCCCTCACTGTAACACTGTTATACCCCACACACCTCAGGCTGAAGAGCTCATATACCACTCATTGTAACACTGATATACCCCCCCACTGTAGCTCTGATATTCACGACACCGCTCACTTTAACACTGATAAACCCCACGTTCCTCACTTTAACACATATACCCCACACCCATCACTGTAACACTCAAATACGCCACACCCCTCACTGTAACACTGATATACCCCACACCCCTCACTGTAACACTGATATACCTCACATTCCTCACTTTAACACTGATATACCTCACACCCCTCAATGTAACACTGATACACCCCACACTCCTCACTGTAACACTGATATACCCCACACCCCTCACTGTAACACTGATATACCCTACATTCCTCACGGTAACACTGATATACATCATAATCCTCACTGCAACACTGATATACCCCACATTCCTCACTTTAACACTGATATACCCCACACCCCTCACTGTAACACTGATATACCCCACACCCCTCACAGTAACACTGATATACCCCACACCCCTCACTGTAACACTGATATACCCACCAACCCTCACTGTAACACTGATATATTCCAGACCCCTCACTGTAACACTGATATACCCCGCATCCCTTACTGTAACACTGATATACCGCACACCCCTCACTGTAACACTGATATACCTCACACCCCTCAATGTAACACTGATATACCACACATCACACACTATAACACTGATATACCCCAAACCCCTCACTTTAACACTGATATACACCGCACCACTCACTGTAACACACTGATATCACCCCCACGCCTACCTGTAACACTGATATCCCACTCACCCCAAAGTGAACCACTCAGCTAAAACCCACACGCTACACACTAACACACTGATGCACTCCACACCGCTCACTGTAACACTGATATACCCCAACACCCTCACTGTAACACTAATAAAACCCACCACCCCTCACTGTAACGCTGATATCCCACTCACCCCGCAGTGGAACACTCAGATAAAGCTCACACCCTTTACTGTAAAATTGATATACCCCTCACCCATCACTGTAACACTGATATACCCCACACCCCTCACTGTAAAACTGATATCTCCCACACCGCTCATTTTAACACTTATATACCCCACACCCCTCACTGTAACACTGATATACCCCACATTCCTCACGGTAACACTGATATACATCATAACCCTCACTGTAACACTTATATACCCCACACCTCTCACTGTAACACTGATATACCCCACACCCCTCACTGTAAGACTGATATACCCCTAATTCCTCACTGTAACACTCATATACCTCACACCCCTCACTGTAACACTGATATACCCCACATTCCTCACTTTAACACTGATATATCCCACACCCCTCACTGCAACACTGATATACCCCACACACCTCACTTCAACACTGATATACCCCACATCCCTTACTGTAACACTGATATACGCCAAACCCCTCAATGTAACACGGATATACCTCACATCCCTCAATGTAACACTGATATACCACACATCACTCACTATAACACTGATATACCCCAAAATCCCTCACTTTAACACTGATATACACCGAACCACTCACTGTAACACACTGATATCACCCCCACGCCAACCTGTAACACTGATATCCCACTCACCCCAAAGTGAACCACTCAGCTAAGACCCACACGCTACACTCTAACACACTGATGCACCCCACACTGCTCAGTGTAACACTGATATACACCACAACCCTCACTGTAACACTGACATAGCCCACACCCCTCACTGTAACACTGATATACCACAGACCCCTCACTGTAACATTAATATACCCCACCACCCCTCACTGTAACGCTGATATACCACTCACCCCGCAGTGTAACACTCAGATAAAGCTCACACCCCTCACTGTAAAATTGATATACCCCACACCCCTCACTCTAACACCGATATACCCCACACCCTTCACTGTAACACTGACATACCATACACCCCTCACAGGACAATTGATATATCTCACACACCTCACTGTAACACTGATATACCCCACACCTCTCACTGCAACAAACCCCTCACTGTAACACTGATCTACCCCACACACCTCAGGCTGAAGCGCTCATATACCACTCATTGTAACACTGATATACTCCCCCACTGTAGCTCTGATAGTCCCCACACCGCTCACTGTAACACTGATAAACCCCACGTTCCTCACTTTAACACATATACCTCACACCCCTCACTGTAACACCGCTATACCCAACATTCCTAACTTTGACACTGATATACCCCACACTCCTCACTGTAACACTGATTTACCTCACACCCCTCACTGTAACACTGATATACCCCACATTCCTACTTTGACAATGATATACCCCACACCCCTCTCTATAACACTGATATACCCCACACCCCTCACTGTAACACTGGTATACCACACATTCCTCACTGTAACACTGATATACCTCACACCCCTCACTGTAACACTGATATACCCCACACCCCTCACTGTAACACTGATATACCCCACACCCCTCACTGTAACACTGATATACCCTACATTCCTCACGGTAACACTGATATACATCATAAGCCTCAATGTAACACTGATATAACCCACCACCCCTCACTGTAACGCTGATATCCCACTCACCCCGCAGTGTAACACTCAGATAAAGCTCACATCCTTCACTGTAAAATTGATATACCCCTCACCCATCACTCTAACTCTGATATACCCCACACTCCTCACTGTAAAACTGATATCTCCCACACCGCTCACTTTAACACTTATATACCCCACACCCCTCACTGTAACACTGATATACCCCACATTCCTCACGGTAACACTGATATACATCATAACCCTCACTGTAACACTGATAAAACCCACACCTCTCACTGTAACACTGATATATCCCACACCCCTCACTGTAACACTGATATACCCCACACACCTCACTTTAACACTGATATACCCACCAACGCTCACTGCAACACTGATATACTCCACACCCCTCACTGTAGCACTGATACATCCCACATCCCTTACTGTAACACTGATATACGCCAAACCCCTCACTGTAACACTGATATACCTCACACCCCTCAATGTAACACTGATATAACACACATCACTCACTATAACACTGATATACCCCAAACCACTCACTTTAACACTGATATACACCGCACCACTCACTGTAACACACTGATATCACCCCCACGCCTCCCTGTAACACTGATATCCCACTCACCCCAAAGTGAACCACTCAGCTAAGACCCACACGCTACACACTAACACACTGATGCACTCCACACGGCTCACTGTAACACTGATATACCCCACAACCCTGACTGTAACACTGACATAGCCCACACCCCTCACTGTAACACTGATATACCACACACCCCTCACTGTAACACTAATATACCCCACACCTCTCATTGTAACACTGATATACCCCACACCCCTCAATGTAACACTGATATACCCCACACCACTCAATGTAACACTGATATACCCCTAATTCCTCACTGTAACACTGATATACCTCACACCCCTCACTGTAACACTGATATACCCCACATACCTCACTTTAACACTGATATATCCCACACCCCTCACTGTAACACTGATATACCCGACACACCTCACTTCAACACTGATATACCTCACACACCTCACTGTAACACTGACATATCCCACACCCCTCACTGTAACACTGATATACCCCTCACCCTTCACTGGAGCACTGATATACCCCACTCCCCTCATTTAACACAGATATACCCCACACCCCTCACTGAAACACTGATATACCCCACACCCCTCACTGTAACACTGATATACCCCACACCCCTCACTGTAACACTGATATACCCCAAAACCCTCACTGTAACACTGATATATCCCACACCCCTCACTGTAATACTGATATACCTCACACCCCTCAATTTAACACTGATATACCCCACATCGCTTACTATAACACTGATATACCCCACATACCTCACTTTGACACTGATATATCCCACACCCCTCACTATAACACTGATATACCCGTCACACCTCACTTCAACACTGATATACCTCACACACCTCACTGTAACACTGACATATCCCACACCACTCACTGTAACACTGATATACCCCTCACCCTTCACTGGAGCACTGATATACCCCACTCCCCTCATTTAACACAGATATACCCCACACCCCTCACTGAAACACTGATATACCCCACACCCCTCACTGTAACACTGATATACCCCACACCCCTCACTGTAACACTGATATACCCCAAACCCCTCACTGTAACACTGATATATCCCACACCCCTCACTGTAATACTGATATACCTCACACCCCTCAATTTAACACTGATATACCCCACATCGCTTACTGTAACACTGATATACCCCACACCCCTCACTGTAACACTGATATACCTCACACTCCTCAATGTAACACTGATATACCACACATCACTCACTATTACACTGACATAACCCAAACCCCTCACTTTAACACTGATATACACCACACCACTCACTGTAACACACTGATATCACCCCCACGCCTCCCTGTAACACTGATATCCCACTCACCCCAAAGTGAACCACTCAGCTAAGACCCACACGCTACACACTAACACACTGATGCACTCCACACGGCTCACTGTAACACTGATATACCCCACAACCCTCACTGTAACACTGACATAGCCCACACCCCTCACTGTAACACTGATATACCACACACCCCTCACTGTAACACTAATATACCCCACCACCCCTCACTGTAACGCTGATATCCCACTCACCCCGCAGTGTAACACTCAGATAAAGCTCACACCCCTCACTGTAAAATTGATATACCCCTCACCCATCCCTGTAACACTGATATACCCCATACCCCTCACTGTAAAACTGATATCTCCCACATCGCTCACTTTAACACTTATATACCCCACACCCCTCACTCTAACACAGATAAACCCCACACCCCTCACTGTAACACTGACATACCATACACCCCTCATAGGACAATTGATATACCTCACACACCTCACTGTAACACTGATATACCCCACACTTCTCACTGCAACAAACCCCTCACTTTAACACTGATCTACCCCACACACCTCAGGCTGAAGCGCTCATATACCACTCATTGTAACACTAATATACCCCCCCACTGTAGCTCTGATATTCCCCACTCCGCTCACTGTAACACTGATAAACCCCACGTTCCTCACTTTAACACATATACCCCACACCCATCACTGTAACACTCAAATACGCCACACCCCTCACTGTAACACTGATATACCCCACATTCCTCACTGTAACACTGATATACCCCACACCCCTCACTGTAACACTGGTATACCACACATTCCTCACTGTAACACTGATATACCTCACACCCCTCACTGTAACACTGATATACCCCACACCCCTCACTGTAACACTGATATACCCCACACCCCTCTCTGTAACACTGATACACCCTACATTCCTCACGGTAACACTGATATACCCCACATTCCTCAATGTAACACTGATATACCCCACACCCCTCACTGTAAAACTGATATCTCCCACACCGGTCACTTTAACACTTATATACCCCACACCCCTCACTCGAACACCGATATACCCCACACCCCTCACTGTAACACTGACATACATAAACCCCTCACTATACAATTGATATACCTCACACACCTTACTGTAACACTGATATACCCCACACCTCTCACTGTAAAAAACCCCTCACTGTAACACTGATATACCCCACACACCTCAGGCTGAAGCGCTCATACACCACTCATTGTAACACTGATATACCCCCACACTGTAGCTCTGATATTCCCCACACCGCTCACTGTAACATTAATAAACCCCACGTTCCTCACTTTAACACATATACCCCACACCCATCACTGTAACACTCAAATACGCCACACCCCTCACTGTAACACTGATATACCCCACATTCCTCAATGTAACACTGATATACCCCACACCCCTCACTGTAACACTGATATACCCCACATTCCTCACTTTAACACTGATATACCTCACACCCCTCAATGTAACACTGATACACCCCACACTCCTCACTGTAACACTGATATACACAACACCTCTCACTATAACACAGATATACCCCACATTCCTCACGGTAACACTGATATACATCATAATATTCACTGTAACACTGATATACCCCACATTCCTCACTTTAACACTGATATACCCCACACCCCTCACTGTAACACTGATATACCCCACACCACTCAATGTAACACTGATATAGCCCTAATTCCTCACTGTAACACTGATATACCTCACACCCCTCACTGTAACACTGATATACCCCACATACCTCACTTTAACACTGATATATCCCACACCCCTCACTGTAACACTGATATACCCGACACACCTCACTTCAACACTGATATACCTCACACACCTCACTGTAACACTGACATATCCCACACCCCTCACTGTAACACTGATATACCCCTCACCCTTCACTGGAGCACTGATATACCCCACTCCCCTCATTTAACACAGATATACCCCACACCCCTCACTGAAACACTGATATACCCCACACCCCTCACTGTAACACTGATATACCCCACACCCCTCACTGTAACACTGATATACCCCAAACCCCTCACTGTAACACTGATATATCCCACACCCCTCACTGTAATACTGATATACCTCACACCCCTCAATTTAACACTGATATACCCCACATCGCTTAATGTAACACTGATATACCCCACACCCCTCACTGTAACACTGATATACCTCACACCCCTCAATGTAACACTGATATACCACACATCACTCACTATAACACTGACATACCCCACACCCCTCACTTTAACACTGATATACACCACACCACTCACTGTAACACACTGATATCACCCCTACGCATCCCTGTAACACTGATATACCACTCACCCCAAAGTGAACCACTCAGCTAAGACCCACACGCTACACTCTAACACACTGATGCACCCCACACTGCTCACTGTAACACTGATATACCCCACACCCCTCACTGTAACACTGACATAGCACACACCCCTCACTGTAACACTGATATACCCCACACCCCTCACTGTAACACTGACATAGCACACACACCTCACTGTAACACTGATATACCCCACACCTCTCACTGTAACAAACCCCTCACTGTAACACTGATATACCCCACAAACCTCACTGTAATACTGACATAGCCCACACACCTCACTGTAACACTGATATACCCCACACCTCTCACTGTAACAAACCCCTCACTGTAACACTGATATACCCTACACACCTCAGGCTGAAGCGCTCATACACCACTCATTGTAACACTGATATACCCCCCCACTGCAGCTCTGATATTCCCCACACCGCTCACTGTAACACTGATAAACCCCACGTTCCTCACTTTAACACATATACCCCACACCCATCACTGTAACACTCAAATACGCCACACCCCTCACTGTAACACTGATATACCCCACATTCCTCACTGTAACACTGATATACCTCACACCCCTCACTGTAACACTGATATACCCCACATTCCTAACCTTAAAAATGATATACCCCACACCCCTCTCTGTAACACTGATATACCCCACACCCCTCACTGTAACACTGATATACCACACATTTCTCACTATAACACTGATATACCTCACACCCCTCACTGTAACACTGATATACCCCACACCCCTCACTGTAACACTGATATACCCCACACCCCTCTCTGTAACACTGATATACCCTACATTCCTCACGGTAACACTGATATACATCATAACCCTCACTGTAACACTGAACTACCCCACATTCCTCACTTTAACACTGATATACCTCACACCCCTCAATGTAACACTGATATACCCCACATACCTCAATGTAACACTGATATACCCCACATTCCTCACTGTAACACTGATATACCCCACATTCCTCACTGTAACACTGATATACCTCACACCCCTCACTGTAACACTGATATACCCCACATACCTCACTTTAACACTGATATATCCCACACCCCACACTGTAACACTGATATACCCCACAGACCTCACTTCAGCACTGATATGGCACACACACCTCACTGTAGCACTGACATATCCCACACCCCTCACTGTAACACTGATATACCCCTCACCCTTCACTGGAGCACTGATATTCCCCACACCCCTCACTGTAACACTGATATATCCCACACCCCTCACTGTAATACTGATATACCTCACACCCCTCAATTTAACACTGATATACCGCACACCCCTCACTGTAACACTGATACACCCAACACCTCTCACTGTAACACTGATATACCCGACATACCTCACAGTAACACTGATATACCCCACATCCCTCACTGTAACACTGATATATCCCACACCCCTCACTGTAATAATGATATACCCCATACCCCTCACTGTAACACTGATATACCACTCACCCCTCACTGTAACACTGATATACCCCATAACTCTCACTGTAACACTGATATACCCCTCACCCCTCACTGTAACACTGATATACTCCACACCCCTCAATGTAACACTGATATACCCCACACCTCTCATTGTAACACTGATATACGCCACACCCTCACTGTAACACTGATGCACGCCACACCCCTCGGTAACACTGATGCACCCCACACCCCTCACTGTAACACTGATATACCACACACCCCTCACTGTAAAACTGATATACCTCACACCCCTCACTGTAACATTGATATACCCCACACACCTCACAGTAGCACTGATATACCACACACCCCTCACTTTAACACTGATATACCTCGCACCCCTCACTGTAACATTGATATACCCCACACACCTCACAGTAACACTGATATACACCACACTTCTCATTGTAAAACTGATATACGCAATACCCCTCACTGTAACACCGATATACCTCACACCCCTCACTGCAACACCGATACACCTCACACCCTCTCATAGTAACACAGATTTTTCCCATACACCTCACAATAACACTGAAATAACTCACACCCTTCACTGCAACACTGATATATTCCACACCCTTCACTGCAACACTGATATACCCAACACCCCTCACTGTAACAGTAATACACCCTACACCCCTCATTATAACACTGCTATACCCCACACCCCTCACTGTAATACTGATATACCTCACACCCCTCACTGAAATACGGATATACCCCACACCGCTCTCTGTAAAACTAATATAAACCACAGCCCTCACTGTAACATTGATATACCCACACCCCTCACTGTAATACTGATATACCCCACACCCCGCACTGTAACACACTGATATACCCCACACCCCTCACTGTACAACTGATATACCTCACACACCTCACTGTAACACTGATATACCCCAGCATTTGTTGGCCATCGCCTAATTACCCTGGTGAAGGTGCTGGTGAACCGCCTTCTTGAACTGCTGCTGTCCTTGTGGTAAAAGTACTGTTGGGGAGGGAGTTCCAGAATTTTGACTCCACGACGATGGAGGAACAGCAAAATATTACCATGTAACGATGCTGTGTAGCTCGGAAGGGGACTTCCTAGTGATGATGTTCCGATGCGCCTGCTGCCCTTGTCCTTCCAGATGGTAGAGGTTGCTGGTTTGGGAGTTGTTTTCATAGAATCTTTGGCGAGTTGCTGCAGTGCATCTTGTGGATGGCACACACTGCTGCCACGGTGCACTGGTGTTGGACGGAGTGAATCTTTAAGTTGGTGGATGCTTTGCCAATCAAGCGGACTGCTTTTTCTTGAATTCTGTCGAGCTTCTTGAGTGTTGTTGTAGCTGCACTCATCCTGGCAAATGGAGAGTATACCATTACACTTCTGTCATGTGCCTTGTAGATGGTAGAACATCTGAGTGAGGAGGTGTGACACTCGCCAAGAATACCCAGCCTCCTACGTGCACTTGCTGCCACATTATTTATGTAGCTGGCCAAGTTAAGTTTCTCATCAATGGTAACGCCCAGGATTTGATAGTCATGGAATCGGCGATGTTAATGCTGTTGAATTTCAAGGGAAGGTGGTTAGACTCTCGATTGTTGGAGGTTGACATTGCCCACCACATATGTGTTGTGAAAGGCCAATCTGGCAGCAATGATCTTCAAGACTCTTCCATCACTATCAATAGTGGTGCTACTGAGCCACTCTTGATGATGGTCATTGAAGTCCCGCACCCAAATTATATTCTGTACACATGCTATGTTCAGTGCTTCTTCCAAATGGTGTTCAACATGAACATAAATGATTCGTCAGCTGAGGCAGGGCGGTAATTGGAAATCAGCAGAAGGTTTTCTTGCCATTATTTGATGTGATGTAGTTGATTTTGTATCTATGGACATTGCGTACGTATTTGACAAAGTGACACACCAGAAATCATTAAGAATTTGGAATACAATGGAATTAAATGGAAAGTGGCGGTATGCATGCAAAATTGGCTCATTATCACCACCAAGGTATGGTGGTGCGTGGATGTTTTTCAGACTGTGAGGTGGTTTACGTGGTGCTCCCCAGATGCCAATTTTGGATCCATTACTTTTCAATTTTTAAAATGACCTCGAATTGGGTGTAGGGAGTGGAATGCTAAACTTTACAGGTAATACAAAACTTGGCGTAGTCGGTAGTGATGTGGCTAGTTTTTGGCTATAGGATGATTGAAACATGATGTTGAAATAGTCAGATGCATGGCAGATGGAGTTCAACATGGAGAAGTATGAAGTGATACCCTTAGCGAGCACTAATATGGAAAGTCAGTATAGTATAAATGGCGCGGCTTAGAAAATTCTAGATGAGCAGAGAAACCTTGGTGTTCATATCCACAAATCCTTAAAGATGGCAGAGAAAGTTGAGAATTTGCTTAAAATGTATATCGGTTACTTGGGTTTATAAATAGACGAATAGACTATAAAGGCAAACAGATCATGTTTTCAAGTATATATCCAATATCCTTTTGAAAGTTACTATTTGAATATGATTCCTTCCCTTCTCAGGTATTGTGTTCCAGATCAGCACTAGTCGATGCAAAAAAGCAATCCTCCTCATATCCTTCCTGGATTTATTGGGGAATTGTTATCTGCTGTACCATCTTGCTGCCGACCCTCCTTCTAGTGGAAGCACTTTCTCCCTATCTAATCTATCAACACTCTTCATGATAGTGACCGTCTTTGATAATTCACTGCTTAAACTTCTCTGTTGAGAGAGAACATTCCCAGTTCCACTAATCTCTCCACATAACTGACGTCCCTGGTAACAATTCAGTGTTTAGGTCTGATGAGGATCCCCTATAATGTGTGTTTTTTTACTCTGTCGCTGGAAGTAGAAACATAACTGCAACATACTCCTGGGAGTGAGTTATTTGTAGTGGTTCTGTGGAACAGTTTGTATTTACGGATGGTTTCTCAGGAATTGTACCATAACTCCATTAAGTCTACTGAAATTGTAAATCTTTATTCAGTTTACAATGATTACATCACCATTTACAGGGATGGGGCTCTTGGACACTAATCGGACAGGCCCCTGGATGTGCACCAACATTGGTGGGGAGCTCTCAGGGATGTTTCAATATTTAGAGCAGATACTTGGTCATATCTGACATTGTATAGGGTCAATGGTTGTGCATTTCTGGGAACGATTCATCGGCAAAACTACACTTTCGTTGTCGTCTCTCGGAGGGTGTCAGCATTTTAAGGGCTGAGGAAAGGTTATAAATATATTACCGGGGGTTCACCCACTTAATTTGGTTTCAGTGGCTGAATTTAAAGTGCACACTGTGAATTGGAGAGAAACTTTCTTAAATAACGGAACCAGAGAATTAATCATAAACCTGAACCAAACCTGTTCTCGATCACGCAGTGCTGTCGGGCTGAAGATTTCACATAGTCTGTTCTTCCCTGACCTTTGCGGAGATTCACTTTCTATCTGTTCAATATCTGACTTATGTAAATGTGATATTGCAAAATGTTATTTAAAAATTGATGAAAGGATTCTGTTTGTTTATCGCTGTAACTAATATCATTCTCCGTATTCCCTAATTATATCAGTGGAGATTTCCCCCACCTTACTTAAGGGCATTCGCTCAATGTGTTAACCCAAATTGTCTCTCGGAGTTTGGTCTGCTGAACAAACCGAAGCAGCGTTCTGCAAATGTAGAACGAATGGATCGGAGTCAGTCAGTTGAATATACGGTATGGAGGATAATTAAACGTACACAGAAAATGTATTTTTCTGACCTCGATTTTACTGGTGTTCCTGGTAAGTCACATTTCCAAATATTAATCTTGTAACCATTTCATTTGTATTGCGGATTCTAACGTTTAAATCCCAGTTTCTGTCACTGTTCCTTGTAAATGACCATATCCCTATTTTATTATGTAAACGATATTTAACTGTAAACATTGTGCTCATTACACAGCAATCGGTTATATTCAGTTTATTCCTCTTGTTATGTGAATGAAAGAAGATTGTTTCCTCGACATTGTCACTGGCAGATTTATTTAATGAATAGTTTATAGTCTGCTGTCTGCTCTGAGCCCCGGAAGCACATTTGAATCGTTATCATCTTGGCGTTAAACAATAACTAATGAGGCCAGTGGAATCATAAGTGAGTGGAGAATAATGAATATAACCAGCCATAGTCCTTGCATTGAATTTAAGGGAAGGTGAATGGACGGGTTCTATTATTGCTGAGCAGTCTGTTCCACGCCCGATTATCATTGTGTGATCCGGACAGTGGGTGCTAATTGTTAGACAGTGAAAACCATATCACATCAAGTCAGACAGATATTCTTTGCTTTAAGGATATTATTTTTAGATATACTGGGTAAACTGAATGATACAGATCTGCAATTGTCCAAAAATCATTCCAATTGTTTTTACTTCCAATTGATTGTAAATGGAATAATGTTTAGAGTAATTTCCATTATGGTTTAATCGCTTTATATTCCCTCGATCAAATTGTAAGCTACTTAGTTCTCAATCACAAGTGGAAAACAACAGAATAGTAGTGATCGGCTTCCATTCAGATACCTACTCAATTTCAAGGTGGAAGATCACATTGTTAGTTAGACCACCAGCCCATTCATAGTGACGAGAGTGAATAGCTTTGCGATGTAAGTGGACATTCTCACATGTCAGGCCTTATTAGAGAGAGATATATAGAGATAAAGAGATGGATAAAGAGACAGATAAACAGACAGAGAGACAGACAGTCAGACAGATATAGTTATATGGACAGATTGACAGAGAGACAGACAGTGAGATAAAGAGGGAGAGGCAGAGATAGATATAGATGGATACATATATATATATATATTTATGGATAGACAGATATATATTTTTAGAGAGATAGTGACATGGAGAGATAGAGACAGATGGATAGATAGACAAACATTTAGACATACAGACAGACAGATTGTGCACAGCTCAGTAATTTCCTTTTCATTGATTTAAATGATAAAACCGAGTAGCATTTTAGAAACATCAGCCCATGCGACAGCATTCGGTTTACCTCTTCACTGAAAGTTGAAAGGTTGCCCAGTGATCAATGACTGAAATCGGGAGAGTTGAAAACCCTAAGTCAATACGTTGCTGCCTTTACATATCCGGGAGCAAAAGGGAAAAATCCGCTATTATTGCCAATACACATTTTTTTAAATGTCTCCCTCTTCCTGCCCCAAAGGCGTTGAGTCATTTTTGAGTTTTCACAATCGAGGTAGCTCATGTGCGACAAGTGATTTCATAATATTCTCCTTTGGTGCATTTTGCTGCTGTTGTTTCACACCCAAGATGTTTCTTGCTCAGATAGGGACGATTCAGCCTTACTCCGTCTCTGCTGCTTGCTGGAGTTTGACCAGTCAAACAGACAACTCTCTCCTCATGGTCAATTGTCCTCATCTGCTACTTGTGCTGATCTCTTTAATTAGAAGTATATCCTCTGAGAGTGATTATCGCTCTCCCCTGTTCCGACACATCTCATGGCTGATGTTTATTTTCAACTGTCGAATTTATGCTTTTAATTCATCATGTTCTCTGTCCCTGCTTCTAATCTCAGGTAAAACTTGAACCACATCCGCCAGGCGGAAACATAAGGCTAATTCTGGATGGACAAGTTTTAGAGGCCGGCCGGTTTAATCCACATTGAATTCAATGTTGCGTGCAATTGGACGAGGAATAAAGCCAAAGTCAGACATGAACCCGCCCCTTACCCCTGGCCGGTTAAGTTTACATCGTGATTTAAACAGGTCCTTGCATAGTTTCGGTTCCGACGCCCACTCTGAAATTATCATTCTTAAAGTTTGAGGCGAGGCACTCGCTGTAACAGGTCCTTCTGCCACCGCACTTATCCTGGCAGACCAAACATTTATCACCTCGAACGTTCGAACACTTTCCAGCAGAATACTTTGCATACTGATCAGCATCAGCCCCCAGGTGATTATCGCAATATATCACAGCATCTCTGATAAGGACCAGGACACAGGAGATTAGTCGCAACATATCCCCGTATAACTGTTCTGGGCAGGGCCCAGGGGATTGTCCCAATATATACCAGCACCTATGATCAGGAGCAGGACACAGGAGATTGCCCCAATATCTACCAGCATCACTTATCAGAAGCAGGACCCAGTGGATTGCCCCAATATATCCCAGCATCATTGATCAGGAGCAGGACACAGGGCGTTGCCCCGATATATCCCAGCATCGCTGATCAGGAGCAGGACACAGGGGGTTGCCACAATATATCCCAGCATCATTGATCAGGAGCAGGACACAGGAGGTTGCCCCAATATATCCCAGCATCATTGATCAGGAGCAGGACAAAAGGGGTTGCCCCGATATATCCCAGCATCATTGATCAGGAGCAGGACATAAGGGGTTGCCCCAATATATCCCAGCATCACTGATCAGGAGCAGGACACAGGGGGTTGCCCCAATATATCCCAGCATCATTGATCAGGAGCAGGACACAGGGGGTTGCCCCAATATATCCCAGCATCATTGATCAGGAGCAGGACACAGGGGGTTGCCCCAATATATCCCAGCATCATTGATCAGGAGCAGGACACAGGGGGTTGCCCCGATATATCCCAGCATCATTGATCAGGAGCAGGACACAAGGGTTTGCCCCAATATATCCCAGCATCACTGATCAGGAGCAGGACACAGTGGATTGCCCCAATATATCCCAGCATCACTGATCAGGAGCAGGACACAGGGGGTTGCCCCGATATATCCCAGCATCATTGATCAGGAGCAGGACACAAGGGGTTGCCCCAATATATCCCAGCATCACTGATCAGGAGCAGGACACAAGGGGTTGCCCCAATATATACCACTTTCACTGGTGTAGAGCAGTACCCAGGGGATTACCCCAATATGTTCCAGCGTCCCTGATCAGGAGCAGGACCCAGGGGATTGTCCCAATATATACCAGCTTCACTTATAAGAAACAGGACCCAGTGGATTGCCCCAATATATCCCAGCATCATTGATCAGCAGCAGGACACAGGGGATTGCCCCGATATCTATTAGCATCACTGATTAGGAGCAGAACCCAGGGGGTTATCCCAATATATACGAGTATCACTGATCAGGAGCAGGCCACAAGGGATTGCCCCAATATATTCCAGCATCACTGATCAGGAGCAGGACCCAGAGGATTGCCCCAGTATATACCAGCATCACTGATCAGGAGCAGGACACAGGGGGTTGATACGATATATACCAACATCACTGATCAGGAGCAGGACCCATTGGATGGCCCCAATTTAAGCCAGCAACGCTGATCAGGACCAGGACCCAGGGGATTGTCTAGTTTGATGACAAACACCCTGCTCCCTTCTTTAGCTATCACCGTGCCCGCGATCCACTTGGGACCATGTCCATAGTTCAGCACATAAACAGGGTCATTCAGATCAATTTCCCGTGACACAGTGGCGCGACCATCATTTACATTTTGTTGCTGATGCCTGCTCTCTACCTGATCATGCAGGTTGGGGTGGACCAGCGAAAGTCTGCTTTTAAGTGTCCTTTTCATGAGTAGCTCAGCCGGGGGCACCCCTGTGAGCGAGTGGGATCTCGTGCTATAGCTGAGCAGTACTCGGGACAGGCGGGTTAGGAGTGAGCCTTCTGTGACTCGTTTGAGGCTCTGTTTGATTGTTTGTGCTGCCCGCTCTGCCTGCCCATTGGAGGCTGGTTTAAACGGGGTCGAGGTGGTATGTTTCATCCCATTGTGGGTCATGAATTCTTTAAATTTGGCACTGGTGAAACATGGCCCGTTGTCACTGACCAGTATGTCAGGCAGGCCGTGGGTGGCAAACATGGCCCTCAGGCTTTCAATGGTGGCGGTGGCGGTGCTTCCCGACATTATTTCACGTTCAATCCATTTTGAAAAAGCATCCACCACCACCAGGAATATTTTACCAAGAAATGGGCTCGCTTAGTTGACATGGATCCTCGACCATGGTCTGGAGGGCCAGGACCACAAACTTAGTGGTGCCTCTCTGGGCGCGTTGGTCAACTGAGCACATACACTGCATTGCCATACACAGGTTCGAAGTTAGAGTCGATACCGGGCCAGCACATGTGATATCTGGCTATCGCTTTCATCATTACTATACCCGGGCGTGTGCTGTGGAGATCCGAGATGAACGTCTCCCTGCCCTTTTTTGGTAGCACTACGCGGTTACCCCACAACAGGCAGTCTGCCTGACTGGACAGCTCGTCCTTTCGCCGCTGGAACGGCTTGATTGGCTCTTGTATTTCAACGGTGATGCTGGCCCAGCTCCCATGCAGTACATAGTTTTTTACTAGGGACAGCAGAGGATCTTGGCTGGTCCAAGTCCTAATCTGGCGGGCCGTAACAGGTGATTTATCATTTTCAAACGCTTGCATGACCATCAACAAGTCTGCGGGCTGCGCCACCATCAACTATTTTGCAGGCTGCGCCATTTCCACCCCCGTGGTGGGCAATGGTAGCCGACTGAGAGCATTCGCACAGTTCTCGGTGCCTGGCCTGTGACGGATGGTCTCGTTATACGCTGAGAACGTGAGTGCCCACCTTTGTATGCGGGCTGAGGCATTAGTATTTATACCCTCGTTTTCAGCGAACAGGGATGTGAGGGGCATATGTTCGGTTTCCAGCTCAAATTTGAGGCCAAACAGGAACTGATGCATTTTCTTTACCTCGAACACACACGTTGATGCCTCTTTCTTAATCATGCTGTAGGCCCTCTCGGCCTTAGACAAGCTCCTGGAAGCATAGGCGACAGGTTGCAACTTCCCCGCAATATTAGCTTGTTGTAATACACACCCGACTCTGTACGACGACGCGTCACATGCTAGCACAAGTCTTTTACATGGGTTATACAACACAAGCAGCTTGTTGGAGCATAAAAGGTTGCTGGCTTTGTCAAACGCAATTACTTGTTTTTTTTCCCCATACCCAGTTCTTACCTTTGTGCAATAACACATGTAGGGGCTCTAGAAGGTGCTTAACCCCGTAGGAAGTTACCAAAATAGTTGAGGAGTCCCAGGAACGACCGCAGCTCCGTGACGTTCTGTGGCCTGGGTGCGTTCATGATAGCCTCTGTCTTGGCGTCTGTGGGCCGAATGCCGTCCGCCGTGATCTTTCTCCCCAAAATCTCCATTTCTGTTGCCATGCAGACGCATTTCGACCTCTTCAGCCGCAGCCCTACGCGATCCAGTCGCTGGAGGACATCCTCCAGGTTTTATATGTGTTCGGCGGTGTCCAGACCCATAAACAATATATCATCCTGAAAGACCACTGTGTGTGGTACCGACTTGAGTCGGCTCTCCATGTTTCTCTGGAAGATCGCTGCAGCCGACCGAATTCCAAACGGGCATCTGTTGTCGCTGAACAGTCCCTTTTGCGTGTTGATGCAGGTGAGGCCCTTCAAAGACTCCTCCATCTCCTGCGTCATGTAGGCCAAAGTCAGGTAAAGCTTGGTGAACGCCTTGCCTCCTGCCAGCGCGCCAAATAGGTCGTCTGTCTTAGGTAGTGGGTATTGGTCTTGTAGCGAGAAACGATTAATAGTTACTTTATAATCGCCGCAAACCCTGACCGTGCCATCACTTTTGAGTACTTGAACAAGTGGGCTAGCCCACTCGCTGAATTCCACTGGGGAGGTGATGCCCTCGCGTTGCAGCCTGTCCAGCTCGATTTCCACTCTCTCCTCATCATGTGAGGTACCGCTCGCGCCTAGTGGTGAATGGGTCGTGCCTCTGGGACCAAGTGGATGCGCCCCTTCGCCCCGGAAAAATTTCCAATGCCTGGCTCAGAAAGTGAAGGAAATTTTTTCAGAACCTGGGGACATAAGGCTTCATCAACATGCGATAGCGTTCGGATGGTATCCCAGTTCCAGCGGATTTTGCCCAGCCAGCTCCTTCCAAGCAGTGTGGGGCCATCGCCCGGGACAATCCAGAGTGGTAGTTCGTGCACCGTGCCCTCGTAGGTGACCTTGACCATGGTGCTGCCCAGGACAGTGATAAGCTCTTTGGTGTACATTCTCAGTTTCGTGTGGATGGGGCTTCGGGCTGGTCTGAATGCCTTGTTGCACCACAGTCTCTCAAACATCTTTTTACTCACGATGGATTGGCTAGCGCCAGTGTCCAGTTCCATGGTTACGGGTAAGACATTCAATTTTACATTTAGCGTTATAGGTGGACATTTCGTCGAAAATGTGTGCACCCCGTGTACTTCAGCATCTGCCTCCTCTCTCTGAGGCTCGAAATTGCTTTGATCCACCATGGATTGATCTTCCTCTGCCACATGGTGGTTAGCAGGTTTTGCAGAGCTTGCAGCTCATTCGCAAGCTCGTTGGAGATGCCCCATTGTTCCACAGCTCTTGCAAACATACCCTTTGAAGCGGCATGTATAGGCTGAATGGAAGCGTGCACAACACCAACACGGTGTGAATTGCCTTGCACTCATCCTTTGTTGGGGACTCTGAGTCATCTGGCTCACCTGAGGCCTGCTGGCAGATGCACACTCGTGGGTTCTGCCCTGTACATTTCTGCTCACAAACACAGTTCCAGTTAATTTATGAACATTGCTAGCACTTGTGTGCTGAGAGATTTGTTTGGTGTTATCACTGGTGGACATAAACGCCTGTGCTATCGCAATGGCCTTACTGAGGGTCGGTGTCTCTACAGCCAAAAGTTTTCGGAGGATGGTCTCGTGGCCAATGCCCAGTACAAAAAAAGTCTCTGAGCATTTGCTCCAGGTAGCCATCAAAGTCACATTATCCTGCAAGTCGCCTTAGCTCGGCGATGTAGCTCGCCACTTCCTGATCTTCAGATCGCTGGCACGTGTAGAACCGATACCTAGCCATAGCATCTCTCCCTCGGGTTAAGATGCTCCCGAACCAGTGTACACAGCTTCTCATACGACTTATCCATGGGTTTCACCGGAGCCAGAAGATTCTTCATGAGGCTGTAGGTCGGTGCCCCACAGACTGTGAGGAGGACCGCTCTCCTTTTTCCAGCACTTCCTTCTCCGTCCAGCTCATTGGCTACAAAGTACTGGTCTAGCTGTTCGACATAGGCTTCCCAGTCCTCACCCTCTGAGAACTTCTCCAGGATGCGCACAATTTGCTGCAAGTTTGTGTTGGATTCGTATTCTCGTCGCCAGTTATTGTGGTCCCAACACAGATGATGCTGCATACAGGGAGTTTAAAGTAACAGTGACCTGAGTCTTTCATAAGACACTCCAGAGTGAGAAACTGGCCTTAGGGGCCGGCTTAAATACAGTGCTCCCAAGGGGTGCTGGGATTCCTTGGGACTTCAGGGGATGAGCTCCCTGGTGGGGGAACATGGGAGTGCATGCTTTACAGATACACAACACCATACATTGCCTCAACTTTGATTTCTGCCAACATCCCTTGTGTTTAACCTTCGCTGCACCTCCGCCACGATCTCTCACCGTTCCTCCACCACGACCTCTCACCGTTCCACCACCACGACCTCTCTCCGCTCCTCCACCACGACCTCTCACCGTTCCTCCACCACGATCTCTCGTCACTCCTCCACCACGACCTCTCACCGCTCCTCCACCACGACCTCTCACCGCTCCTGCACCACGACCTCTCACCGCTCCTCCACCACGACCTCTCACCGCTCCTGCACCACGACCTCTCACCGTTCCACCACCACGATCTTTCACCGTTCCTCCACACTGACCTTCCCACTCCTCCGCTGTACCTGAGTCCCGCCGATATTCCAGCCCATGCACCAAATGGCGACCTGGGTTTTGATGACGTGCAGCAGAGCAGGTCTCCAGCCGTCCTGTTTCGCCCTTGCCACTGGACCAAGACCTCACTCTGTCAAGCCCGTGTGGTGGCTGGTGAGCAATGGTCACACCACGTTAAAACAATCCACCCACAGGCATTTTCCACCCTTTGATTGGAGTTCAGGACTGGAACATCGGGTCCTTCATTGAAACACCTGTGAACCCATGTGGAAGTAAGCCTTCCTCGTTCGAGGACCCACCTATGATGATGATGATGATGATGTGTGGGACCTTACCAAATGCCTGCTGGAAACCATCAGATTAAATCTAGTAAGACCCGTCCCTTGATTCAGTTTTCACTGACCATGCCTCAGGAAGGCTATATTGGCTTTGGAGGGAGCACTGTGTCGGTTTCCCAGAATGATACCTGGATTCCAAGGTTTAAATTAAGATATGAGATTACACCCACTGGAAATTAGAGGGTCGAGCAGTGATTTTATCAAAATTTTCAAGATAATAAGAGAACAGATAGAGTAGGTAGAGATAAATTATTCCCGCTGGTTCGGGAGTCCCAGACTAGGGGCCAAAATCTAAACATTAGAGCCAGAAGTTTCAGGAGTGAAATCCGGAAACATTCCTACACACACAGGGTGGGAGAGGTTTGGAACTCCCTTCTGCAAAGGGCAGTTGGTGCCGGGTCAGTTGTTCATTTTACATTGCATTTTGACCAAAATTATTAAGGAATATGGGCCAAAGGTGTGTATATGGAGTTTCGTCACAGATCAGCCATGATCACATTGAATGGCGGAACCGGCTCGATGTGCTGAATGGCCTCCTCCTCTTCCTGTGTAACAGGCTCGAGGGGCTGAATGGCCTCCTCCTGTTCCTGTGTCACAGGCACGAGGAGCTGAATGTCCTCCTCCTGTTCCTGTGTAACAGGCTCGAGTGCCTGAATGGGCCTCCTCCTGTTCCTGTGTAACAGGCTCGAGGGGCTGAATGCGCCTCCTCCTGTTCCTGTGTAACAGGCTCGAGGGGCTGAATGGGCCACCTCCTGTTGCTGTGTAACAGACTCGAGGAGTTGAATGGGCCTCCTCCTGTTCCTGTGTAACAGGCTCGATGGGCTGAATGGGCCTCCTCCTGTTCCTGTGTAACAGGCTGAAGGGGCTGAATGGGTCTCCTCCTGTTCCTGTGTAACAGGCTCGAGGGGCTGAATGGTCTCATCCTGTTCCTGTGTAACAGGCTCGAGGGGCTGAATGGGCCTACTCCTGTTCCTGTGTAATAGGCTTGAGGGGCTGAATGGCCTCCTCATGTTCCTGTGTAACAGGCTCGAGGGGCTGAATGGGCCTCCTCCTGTTCCTGTGCAACAGGCTCGAGGGGCTGAATGGGTCTCCTCCTGTACCTGTGTGTAAGGTCTGGGAAACAAAGGGAGGTGATATGAGAAAACATAAACTAAATGGTATTGTGTTAAAAGGGAAGCAGAAGGATTGAGTGATTTACACACAGAAATCTTTGAAGCTGGGTAGATAAGTTGCTAAGTTGTTTAAACAGAATACAGGGCCCTTGGCTTTATATGTAGTGAAATAGAGGACACCAGTGAGGAAGTTGTACCATACCTTTTCAATCCCGGTTTAGGCCTCAGTTGGAGAACTGTTTACAGTTCTGAGCACCACAATTTAGCAAGGATATCAAGGCATTGGAGAGAATGTAAGAAATATATAAGAAACATTTTCTGCTGTTGTTGAAGACACAAACACAGGCATTCATCGAGAATCAACCTGCAGGTGACCACACATAGATTAAAGAGAGCCAGAGAGACTGACAGAATCGGGAAACACCGGCAAATAGACAAGAGATATTGACAAGGACTGAAAGCAGTTTGCGATCAGAAAATTGACGGCCCAGCTGTGGTTAATGACACGGCTTTTGATGATTGATCTCCTTCCAAGCCTTGAACTCTTTGAATGGCGGTGCAGGCTAGAAGGGCCGAATGGCCTACTCCTGCACATATTTTCTATGTTTTCTATGTTTCTACTCAGCATGATTCAGGCATTGATTGGAATTATAACTTCTTAACGATAACAATTATGTGATGTATGTAACTCTGTCATACTTGCCACCAGAGGACGCGACTGTTGGAGTCCTGATGGTCACCTGCCCACACGTGCAGGGCCAGTATAAAACGTTGGCTGCCATGTTGTTCAGGCACTCTGGAGTTGTAATAAAGAAGACTAAGGTCACACTAAGTTTAACTCACAGTACTCAGCCTCGGGGAGTTGTTCTATACCTCAACAATTGGCGACGAGTAACAGAATACGAACCTTCACACAACCATGGCTGCCGTTAGAATATTCGAGAGATCCGTAGAGGGTGATGTTTGGGAAGCCTTCGTCGAGCAGCTCGACCAGTACTTTGTGACCAACGAGCTGGAAGGAGACACTAACGTGGCCAAGCACAGGGTGGTTCTCCTCACCGTCTGTGGGCCTAAAATATACAGCCTCATCAAGAATCTGCTCACACCGACAAAACCAACGGAGAAGGAATATTCAGAGTTGTGCACACTGGTTTGGGACTACCTCAAGCCGAAGGAGAGTATCTTCATGGCCAGAAATCGTTTTTACACGCACCATCGCTCCGGGGACCAGGACCTGGTGGATTATGTCAACGACCTGAGACACCTCGCGGGACTTTGCTATTTTGGAGCTGCATTGGGGCAAATGCTGTGGGACATTTACATGCTGGGCATCAGCCACGAGGTCATTCTTCGAAAGCTGCTGGCTGCTGAAACCCGAGACCAGAGCAGGGCCATCGCGATCGCCCAGGCATGCATGGCCACGGACGGTAACACGAAACAGATATCTTCTCAACATCAAAGCTCATCGGCAAGTACTGTGCATATAATGATGTCGCTAGCAGGCCGAACTGCATATGGCAGGTTCTATACGTCTGTGGCTGCAAGACCTGTGATGACTCAGAGTCCGCCATCGGGGATGAATGTGAATCTATTAGCACCGTGTTGGTGCTAATAGATTCACATTCATCGGGCCCATCAATGTGGATTCAAGCACTACGTGTGCAAAGGCTGCACAACGATGAGGTACCTCCAGTGAATGTGCAAACGTGCTGTGACATACCACGTGGCAGAGGATGATCGATCCGGCACGGATCATGCAGCACAGGCAACTCAACCCGAGGAACAAGGACACCCAGGTGCCGGTGGGGATGTTGCATTTTATCAGGGAGGCTTTGAGGGTGTGCCCGAAACGTTTCCTCTGCCCACCTGGGGCTCGCTTACCGTGTCGGAGTTCTGAGTAGAGCGTTTGCTTAGGGAGTATCGTGTTGGGCATGTGGACAATGTGGCCCGCCCAACGGAGCTGGTCGAGTGTGGTCAGTGCTTCAATGCTGGGGATGTTGGCCTGAGCAAGAACACTGATGTTGGTGCGTCTGGCCTCCCAGGGAATTTGCAGGATCTTGCGGAGACAGCCCTGGTGGTATTTCTCCAGTGATTTGAGATGCCTGCTGAATATAGTCCATGTCTCGGAGCTATACCACGGGGCAGGTATCACCATCATAAGCTTGGTGCCAGATTTGAGGTCCGGGTCTTTAAACACTCTCCTCCTCAGGTGATCGAAGGCTGTGCTGGCACACTGGAGGTGGTGTTGGACCTCGTCATCGATGTCTTCCCTTGCTGATAGTAGGTTCCCGAGGCGTGAAAAATGGTCCACGCTGTCGAAGGCCACACTTACAGCCTTCCTAAATATAGCACCCTCATTCTATTCTCTTAAAATAAGTTCCTGAATTCTCGGCTAGCTGTGTCGGTTAGAGCTGTGGTTTTATCCTAAGGTAGATTCTATCATACTTTTTCCATAGTGTAGTAGTTATCACATTCGCCTCACACACGAAAGGTCTCCGGTCCGAAACCGGGCGGAAAGATCTTGAAAACTTGAAAATGGGCCGAATGGCTGACTCCTGTTCCTAACTCTTACGTTCTTATGATCTCTTGACCTTTCACAGGAGAACAAACTCTCCACTGAACATGCATGAGAAAGCTCCAGAAAATATTTCTGTCCGAGGTGCTTTCGCATGTGAGGCGAACGTGTTAACCATTACACTGCGGAAACATCTCCACTTTCAGCACCAGATTACCAAAATTAAACCCAATGAGATCGGGATAAAAGTTCCTCACATGCTCAGGGCAAAATATCTGATTGACGGTCTACAAAAGAATGAACAAACTTCAGCACCAGGTCAGACGGAAATGTTAACCGAGCAGGTGGACTGCTGAATTGCACTTTTAAGGAGTTGGTGATAACAAAACAAATGGGTTCCGCTTGAAGATAAGAAAAGTCACAAGTGGGATTCGAACCCACACCTTCAGAGAAAACTGCAATTTGAACACAGCACCTTAGAATGCTCGATCATCCTGACTATGCAGTGCTGTGTGTGGCCACCTGCAGGTTGATTTTGAACTTTTGTGTCCTGTCGCATGAAATAAATGAGGGCAGCAGGCGGATCTCTGCCTGACACCGGGGAAACAGTGAGACAGACATTGGAGCAAGGGTCTGGTTATTGTCAAACAGCAAATGAAATATTAATTCTGGAAGAAAAATATCCAAAAGAACAATGACCCCATCATGATTTAAACATGCAACTTTCGGATCTGCAGTCAGACACAATCTACCGTTGCACCATGAGACCTACAGAGTTAGCTGGAGATGTTCGTCTATATGAAGGTTGTGCAATACAAGGGGCTTTAAAATCCCCGCCCATTCCCACCAGGTATCACAAGCAGCGCTCACCTAACAGTCGCCGTTTGGTTTGTTCGAAAACGTTTATCTTGCTTTCACGGGATCCATCATTAATTAACCCCTCACCTTCTTTTGCACAATCAAACAAATGCTAACTCAGGGACACTCCATACTTCAATCATTTGTCCTGTGCTTTGCATCTTAACTCGAAAACCATATCCCATTTTACTCACTGTATTTTAGCTTTCTGGTTCAAAGTCTTCATTGCCAATGACACCAGGAATCTGGGGCAACTTTTCTCAAATTTAGCAGCACCAGTTATTCCTACCGTGCACACAAAATACAATCAGTAGTGAAGATAAAATCCCACCGTGCGTATTTTCAGATTCAATGCAGTCGGATTTCAAATAAAGTGAAAGAATTTTACACTGAAAAGATTTGCAAGTGTTACTTGTATTTGTGTCTTCAATTAAACTTTGTGGGGCGTCTGACTCCCGTTCATGCCACTGCTGAATAAGAAAGGAGGGTTTGACATTGACCAGACTGCACTGCCCCTGATATTTGTGAGCTCATCCTTTATATTCAGTGGATTCTCGCCCTTTGATGGGCTGCAGTGTAGCGGATATCACGTTGGCCTCACACGCAAAAGGTCCCCGGTGGATCCGTTATCTTTCACTCAAACTTATCTATTTATTGAAGTGAAATAAAGAGCAATTAAGGAATAAGGGAGCCCTTTTACCAGGAGAATAAATAGCAAATAAAACAGCAAATGCTGGAAATCTCAGCAGGTCAGGCAGCATTTGCCAGGAGACTAAACTCGGGACCTTTCCCATGTAACGCAAACGTGATAACCACTACACTACAGAAACCTCTGGTACAATAACCCCAACAGAGGGGAGGTGACCAGTGAGCTCCCTCTGTGCTGATCGGCATTGTGTGTTGGCTCACGTGAAACAACTTCTGTCCCACATTGAAAGTTCTCAATCCTTCTCCTCCGCTGCATTTTACAGAAATGTCACGGATCACCCGGCCACCGTGTTCACTTCCACATCCTCACAGTGGGGCCACAGAGGCTCCTACCGTCTCCCCGCGATCAGCGAACTCACCCAGTTTACAAAATTAAACCCGGACTACATGCCCGGCAAAGGGCAGGAGAAGCCAGATAGTCTGTAAGTTCGGTCTATCACAGAAAGTATTGGTGTTCATGGTGGTTACAGCAATTATTAATCGTCTCACAGACCTCAATTATTTTTATGCAATGAATTGATCGAGGATTGAAACCACGTTAGTGCGCTGGGTCTTAACCCCTTGACCACCAGGGAACAGTTCCGATACATGTCGATATATTTATATATATTTATATATGAACCTGAATATCAACGGCAACCTACCTAGACCTCGTGCTGCCCAAGGTAGTGTATCTAACTTTGAGTGAGAGAAATTGTTCCACAGTGACACCCATTTCATCTTTTGTTCCCTTTTAAACACTAGAAACTGAGACGGGGGAATGAATAGAGAAACCAAAGCCCAGGGATATAGACAAGAGGAGAGAGAAGGGGAAAGATACTGTCCCCACCCAGAACAAATGCAGAAACCCCTCTGCTGCGCTCGGGGTGACGACCCGCAGCCTGGATACACTAACGTCCCAACAACTCATTGACTGTCGGAGTGGGACCATGCGGTGCTTCAGAAGACAGGTCGAAAAAGCAAAGTCATTGATTCCGATCAAGAATAGCAACACACTAAAAATGTTTCAATAATGGTTACACCTTATCTCCACATTTATCAAGCAGTTAGCTCGTTGGTCTAGGGGTATGATTCTTGCTTCGGGGTTGTTACTTGAAATTTGCGAGAGATCCCGGACGAGCACTCAGTTTACCCATGAATTTTGAAATTGCATTGAACTTTTGCAAAGAAGGACTTGCATTTCTACAACACCTTTCAGGAACTCATGACGCCCCAAAGCGCTTTACAGCCGTTGAGTTATGTTTGAAGTGTTGTAGTGTGGGGAAAGATGTGCCCAAATCACCCCACATGAACCGCAACTCTTTGCGAAGGAGTTTGGTGCAAATAATCAGGTGCCTCAGGGACTTGGACTTTCTATGAATGAGTTCTGCTTGTACCTGCGTTCAAGCTTGTAACAGTAACTGGGCTTCCATTTCACGGGAGCAGCGTGTAGCGGTTAGTGAGTAGGTGACCAGGTTGATGTGCGCCGCTTTCAATCTTTGAAATTTCACCAAACAAAGATCCGGTGAATCCAACTGTCCCTGTAAGCGACGGATTGAAGGGATCGGTGCTCCAAACAGAGCTGGAACACGCGCATTGCAGGAATAGGGTCCGCAACATTAAATGTCAGGGTTATTAAGCAGACAATAATTAAACATACACTTAACAACAGTACTTACACCCAAACCTTGCGAATGTTAGCCGAAGAACTCAAACACGTTACAGTTCCCAGCTCGGTGTACAAATTGATCAAACATTAATTGGATTCTAAACTATCTGTTCCAAATTTCACATTTTATATCTTTTCCTTACCCCTGCTTCGTGACAATTGAAACTTTTAATAGTATTACCTAACACAACTGCCCAACTTCTGATGGAAGGTCATTAACCTGAAACGTTAACTCTGTTTCTCTCTCCACAGATGCTGCCTGGCCTGCTCAGTGATTCCAGCATTTACTCGTTTTATTCTCCAAACTTATAATCAGAGTATCTCTTCCCTTGTCATCTAACTACGCTCCTTCCTGATATGTAGCCTTGTCCTACAAACCAGGCTCCTTTCGCACGATTCAGACATTCATTGGAATTAAAACTTCTTAACGATAACAATTATGTGAAGTATGTAACTATGTCATACTTGCCACCAGAGGGCGTGACTTTTGGAGTCCTAATGGTCACCTGCCCACACGTACAGAGCCAGTATAAAAGGTTGGCTGCCATGTTGTTCAGGCACTCTGGAGTTGGAATAAAGAAAGACGAAGATCACACTAAGTTTAGCTCACAGTACTCAGCCTCCTGGTGTTCTACTTTTCTCAACAATTGGCGACGATTAACAGAATACAAACCTTCACACAACCATGGCTGCTGTTGGAATCTTAGAGAGATTCACAGAGAGTGAAATAAATGAGGGCAGCAGGCCGGACACCGGGGAAACAGGGAGACAGACCTTGGAGCAAAGGGATATGGATGGAGTCGGCAAAACTAGAGGCATCTGATTCAGGAGAGTCACAGGGCGTGGAAATTCGGGTGTTTAATGACTTTAAAAGGAACATTTTTGTTTTGTGCTGTTTTGTTCAGAGAAATGTTTGTGAAAGGAATGTTTTGCAGAAAGGGATGCCTTAACACTTGTTTCTGGGTGTCAGGATCACATTTCGTTTCAATGTTATTCTTCCAGAATTAATATTTCATTTGCTGTTTGACAATAACCAGACCCTTGCTCCAAGGTCTGTCTCACTCTTTCCCCGGTGTCAGGCACAGATCCGGCTGCTGCCCTCATTTATTTCAAGTTCAAAATCAACCTGCAGGTGGCCACACACAACACTGAATAGTAATAATGGCCGAGTGGTCTAAGGTGATGTTCTCAGATCACTATAGATAGTGTTCGAATCCTATTTCAGACATTTCTTATATTGAATCATTAGACAGAATCCATTTGTTTTGTCACCACCAACTCCTTAAAAGTGCGATTCAGCAGTCCACCTGCTCGCTTAACATTTCCGTCTGACCTGGTGCTGAAGTGTGTTCATTCTTTTGTAGAACGACAATTATTTATTTTGCCCTTAGCATGCGAGGAACTTTTCTCCCGATCTCATTGGGTTCAATTTTGATAATCTGGTGCTGAAAGTGGAGATGTTTCCGCAGTGTAAAGGTTAACACCTTCTAGTTTTTTGAGTTCTTGCTCAACTTTTTCCTTGAGTGCATATGGTACGGAACGGGGCTTGTAGTAAACCAATCTAGCGTCCTTCTGTACCCTGACACTCGCCTTGAAGCCTTGGATCGGACTGCCCGTTTCGCAGAACACCTTTGGATACTTCTTGATAACCTCATCCGTTGATGAAAATCTCGCTTCCACACAGAAAATCTTACTCCAATCCAGCTTCAGTGAGCTTAATCAATTTCTTCCTTGTAAGGCAGACTTGTCTCCTTTCACTGCTATTAGAGGCAAGTTCTGAAATTGATCTTTATATTTCACCGGTACAGTGATACGACCTACCACAGGAATTTACTCTCCCGAGTAGCCTCGCAGCTCTATCTTGGGTTTCTCCAGTTGGAAATCACGCAATTTGTCGCGGTACAGTGACTCCGGTATTACACTCACGGATGCACCCGTGTCAATTTACATTGGTATCTTGAATCCCGCAACATCTATTTGGATTTTGATGCTTTCCGAATCGCTGTCCGTTAACCTCGTGCTCCTGATGATGTGTAACTCTAAGATCTCCTCGTCCTGTTGTTGTTCTTCCATACTATGCAGTCTCTTGGGATTTCTACTCATAGCTTTGAACGCTGGACTCATAGCTTTAAAAATAGGTTTAACCTTCAGTCGGCATGCCTTCGCAAGATGTCCAGTCTTTCTGTAGAAGAAACACTTTGCCTTCACGTGTGGACAACTTTGAGCAATGTGTTGTCCCAGGCACCTACAGCATGACTTCGACGCTCTGGTAGAATTTCCAGTTTATGAGGCTTTGGGCTCCCTTGTTATACCTTCAAATGCTCTGATAATGACTCCACGAGACAATCTGTCGTGCTTGAACTGTAGTGACCCGAGTCCTTTGTTGATAACCACAGAGTGAGGATCACACCTGGTGGCCTGCCTTTTATACTAGGCCAGGCACACCTGTGCAGGTAAGCTACAAGTCTCCCACTGCAGTGCCCTCTTGTGGCACACCTTGTAATAGTACAAGCAGAAACCATGTAGAACACATGACAGGTGTCACTGTGGAACCGTTTCTCTCACTCAAAGTTAGACGCACTACCGTGGGCGCCACGAGGTCTCGGTAGATAGCCATTGACATTCAGGTTCATATATCAATATATATAAATATATCGACATGTATCGTAACTGTTCCCTGGTGGTCGAGGGGTTAAGACCCGGCACACTAACTTGGTTCGACATGTATCGTAACTGTTCCCTGGTGGTCGAGTGGTTAATACCCGGTGCACTAAGCTGGTTTCAATCCTCGATCAATTCATTGCATCAAAATAATTGAGGTCTGTAAGACGATTAATAATTGCTGTAATCACCATGAATACCAATACTTTCTGTGATAGACCGATCTTACAGAATATCTGGCTTCTCCTGCCCTTTGCTGGGCACGTGTTCGGGGTTTAATTTTGTAAACTGGGTGAGTTCGCTGATCGCGGGGAGACGGTAGGAGCCTCTGTGGCCCCACTGTGAGGATGTGGAAGTGAACACGGTGGCTGGGTGATCCGTGACATTTCTGTAAAGGGCAGAGGAGGAGAAGGATTGAGAACTTTGAGTGTGGGACAGAAGTTGTTTAAGGTGAGCCAACACATTCCTGATCAGCACAGAGGGAGCTCACTGGTCAGCTTCTCGCTGTGGGGGTTACTGTATCAGAGGTTTCTGTAGTGTAGTCGTTATCACGTTTGCTTTACACGCAAAAGGTCCCTGGTTCAATCCCAGGCAGAAACATTATGTTTAAACTTGCTGTGGATGTATAATCGGAGGCGAGTTTCGTCTCCCTGCATATGCTGCCTGACCTGCTGAGATTTCCAGCATTTGCTGTTTTTATTTGCTATTTTTCTCCTGGCAAAAGGGCTCCCTTATTCCTTAATTGCTCTTTATTTCACTTCAATGAATAGATAAGTTTGAGTGAAAGAAAACGGATCCACCGGGGACCTTTTGCGTGTGAAGCCAATGATAATAATTGTCAGAATTGGAATTCAAGCTGAACACACGTGCAGAGGAGACAGTGACCTGAACACAGCACCTTCGACCGCTCGGCCATCCTGACTATGCAGTGCTGTGTGTGGCCACCTGCAGTTTGATTTTGAACTTTTGTGTCCTGTCACATGAAATAAATGAGGGCAGCAGGCGTATCTCTGCATGACACCGGGGAAACAGTGAGACAGACCTTGGAGCAAGGGTTTGGTTATTTTCAAACAGCAAATGAAATATTAATTCTGGAAGAACAACATCCAAAAGAACAGTGACCCCGACGTGATTTGAACACGCAACCTCCTGATCTGGAGTCAGACGCGCTACCGTTGCGCCACGAGGCCTACACAGCGAGCTGGAGATGTTCGTCTATATGAAGGTTCTGCAATACAAGGGGCTGTAAAATTCCCGCCCATTCCCACCAGGTATCACAAGCAGCGCTCACCTGACAGCCATCGTATGCTTTTTTTCTTAACCTTTTGTCTTGCTTTCACGGGAAAGCATCATTAATTAACCCCTCACCTTCTTTTGCACAATCAAACAAATGCTAACTCAGGGACACTCCATACTTCAATCATTTGTCCTGTGTTTTGTCTAATGTATAGAATGACTCGACAGACTTGTTACTGTTCACTCACTCGGTTGGAAACCTGGTTCAACTTTATTTACTCCCAAAGTGCCCACGTGACATGGTACTCGCTCTTATATACCAGGGCCTGCGCACACGCGCGTACAGCCCGATGACCTCCGACAGTGGCGCCCCCTGGTGTCTAGTGACCCCAAGCATCAATACATCACATTTTGCATGTGACTGTTAAACCATATCCCATTTTACTCACTGTATTTTAATGGGCGGGGATTTTAAAGTCCCTTGTATTGCAGAACCTTCATATAGACGAACATCCCTTAACTACTGTGTAAACCTCGTGGTTCAACGGTAGTGCGTCTGATTCTAGATCAAAGGGCTGCTTGTTGAAATCAAGTCGGGGTCAGTGTTCTTCTAGAATTGTTGTTTCACAATAACCAGACCCTTGCTGCAATGTCTGTCTCACTGTTTAGTAGTGGTAAGGTTGGGGACAGCATCAAACAAGAATTAAGGGATGTGTGCAGTGGTGGTACAGCAGTTGTCATGGGTGACTTTAATCTACATATTGATTGGGCTAACCACATGGTAGTAATGTGGTGGAGGAGGATTTCCTGGAGTGTATTTGGGATGGGTTTCTCGACCAATAAGTTGAGGAACCAATACTAGACTGGGTGATGTGTAATGAGAAGGGACTAATTCGCAATCTTGTTGTGCGGGGCCCTTTGGGGAAGTGTAACATAATATGGTAGAATTCTTCATTAAGATGGAGAGTGTCACAGGTAATTCAGAAACTAGGGGCCTGAACTTAAGGAAAGGGAACTTTGACGGTCTGAGGTGTGAATTGGCTAGAACACACTGGCCAAGGATACTTGAAGAGTTGACAGTGGATAGGCAATGGTAAACATTTAAAGATCACACGGGTGAACTTCAGCAATTGCACATCCCTGTCTGGAGTAAAAATAGAACGGAGAACGTTGCTCAACCGTGGCTAACAAGGGAAATTAAGGATAGTGTTAAAACCCAGGAAGAGGCACATAACTTGGCCAGAAAAAGCAGCAAACCTGAGGACTGGGAGAAATTTAGAATTCAACAGAGGAGGACTAAGGGTTTCATTAGGAGGGGAAGCTTGCTTGGAACATAAAAGCTTCTGTAAATATGTGAAGAGAAAAAGATTAGTGAAGACAAGCGTAGGTCCCTTGCAGTCGGATTCAGGTGAATTTATAATGGGGAACAAAGAAATGGCAGACCAATAGAACAAATACTTCGGTTCTGTCTTCACGAAGGAAGACACGAATAACCTTCCGAATGTACGATGGGACCGAGGGTCTAGTGAGAAGGAGGAACTGATGGATATCCTTATTAGGCAGCAAATTGTGTTAGGCAAATTGATGGGATTGAAGGCTGATAAATCCCCAGGGCCTGATAGTCTGCTTCCCAGAGTACTTAAGGAAGTGGCCCGAGAAATAGTGGATGCATTGGTGGTCATTTTCCAATATTCTATCGACTCGGGATCAGTTCTTATGGACTGGAGTACGCTAAAGTAACACCACTTTTTTAAAAAGGAGGGAGAGAGAAAACAAATAATTATAGACCAGTTAGCCTGACATCAGTAGTGGGGAAAATGTTGGAATCAATTATTAAAGATGAAACAGCAGGGCATTTGGAAAGCAGTGACAGGATCGGTCCAAGTCAGCATGGATTTGTGAAAGGGAAATCATGGTTGACAAATCTTCTGGAATTTTTGTGGATGTAACTAGCAGAGTGGACAAGGGAGAACCAGTGGATGTGGTGTATTTGGACTTTCAGAAGGCTTTTGACAAGGTCCCACACAAGAAATTGGTGTGCAAAGTAAAAGCACATGGTATTGGGCGTAATGTACTGATGTGGATAGATAACTGGTTGGCAGACAGGAAGCAGAGAGTCGGGATAAACGGGTCCTTTTCAGAATGGCAGGCAGTGACAAGTGGAGTGCAGCAGAGCTCAGTGCTGGGACCCCAGCTCTTTACAATATACATCAATGATTTGGATGAAGGAATTGAGTGTAATATCTCCAAGTTTGCAGATGACACTAAACTGGGTGGCGGTGTGAGCTGTGAGGGGGACGCTAAGAGGCTACAGGGTGACTTGGACAGGTTAGGTGAGTGGGCAGATGCATAGCAGATGCAGTATAATGTGGATAAATGTGAGGTTATCCATTTTGGGGGCAAAAACACTGGGGCAGTATATTATCTGAATGGCGGCAGATTAGGAAAAGGGGAGGTGCAACGAGACCTGGGTGTCATGGTTCATCAGTCATTGAAGGTTGACATACAGGTGCAACAGGCAGTGAAGAAGGCAAATGGTATGTTGGCCTTCATAGCTCGGGTATTTGAGTATAGGAGCATGGAGTTCTTACTGCAGTTGTACAGGGTCTTAGTGAGGCCTCACCTGGAATATTGTGTTCCGTTTCGGTCTCCTAATCTGAGGAAGGACGTTCTTGCTATTGAGGGAGTGCAGCGAAGGTTCACCAGACTGATTCCCGGAATGGCTGGACTGTCATATGAGGAGAAACTGGATCAACTGGGCCTTTATTCAATGGAGTTTAGAAGGATGAGAGGGTATCTCATAGAAACGTTTAAGATTCTGACGGGACTGGACAGGTTAGATGCGGGTAGATCGTTCCCGATGTTGGGGAAGTCCAGAACCAGGGGAGATAGTCTTAGGATAAGCGGTAGGCCAATTAGGACTGAGATGAGGAGAAACCTCTTCACTCAGAGAGTTGTTAACCTGTGGAATTCCCTGCAGAGGTGTATGGGGAACTTTGGCTGATATTTGGCCGGACCCCAGCACACAAATATTAGCATTTGATGTTTTGTTGAATGTCTTGGTTCCTGCAACAAGGTGGCCGCACATGCACCATGAACCGTCCAAGATGGCGGCCAGTGACCCGGCTGACCCGGGCCTGTCACCACGGGGCCATCCCAGGGCCTGTGGCCTGTGATTGGGGCCTGGGACCTAAAGCAGGTGTTTATGAGGCTCACCAGCCCACTTACGGCTCCAATTCCTGCCCCGCACCGACAACCGACCGTCTCCTGTCCAATATCATCTGGGCTCCACCAATGTAACAAACAGGGTGGATAAAGGGCAACCAGTGGATGTGTTGTATTTGGACTTCCAGAAGGCATCGACAAGGTGCCACATAAAAGGTTACCACACAAGATAAAAAAAGCATTGGTTTGGGGGTAATATATTAGCATGGATAGAGGATTGGCTAACTAACAGAAAACATAGAGTCGGGATAAATGGTTCATTCTCGGGTTGGTAATCAGTAACTAGTGGGGTGCCACAGGGATCAGTGCTGGGACCCCAACTATTAACAATCTACATTAACGACTTGGAAGAAAGGACCGAGTGTAATGTAGCCAAATTGTTGGGGTGGAATTTATATTAAAGAATATGACTCAGACACCTTTCTGCTCAAGTGGAAAACACACAAGTTTATTATATGTATAGAGAGACTCGGCCGAGCTGGAGATCAGTCTAAAAGCTCCGCAGCCTGTTGCCCCCGAACTCGCCCGGCCGTTCCATATTTAATCTCACAACCCACAATCACGTGCGTCATTCTGGTTACAATGGAAGAAGAAAACCCTTTCACAATAAAGTACATGGGACCCTGAGGTCAGCATTTAGGGCATTCGGTTCCTCCTCATCAGAGAAAAAACATGCACACATCTGTTTGCACTGCAACCATACTTTGTCCAACTTCTTCTATCCCCATGACTCAGAATCAGCAGAGTATATTTGACCATTTTAACATCGCCAGAATGCATAAAGCGGTGTTTCTAAAAATTCCCACTACAGTGATGATACAAAGATGGGAGGAAAAGCAATGTGTGAGGAGGACACAAAAAATCTGCAAAAGACATAGGCAGGCTAAGAGAGTGGGCATAAATTTGGCAGATGGAGTAAAATGTAGGAAAGTGTTAGGTCATGCACTTTGGCAGAAAAAAAAAATCAAAGAGCAAGTTATTATTTAAATGGAGAAAAATTGCAAAGTGCAACAGTACTGTGGGACCTGGGGGTACTTGTGCACGAAACGAAAGCTTAGTATGCAGGTACAGCAAGTGAACAGGAAAGCCAATGGAATCTTGGCCTCTATTGCAAAGGGGATGGAGTATAAAAGCAGGGAAGTCTTGCCACTGTCATACAGGGTATTAGTGAGGCCACACTTAGAATACTGCGTGCAGTTTTGGTTTCCACATTTATGAAAGGATATACTTGCTTGGGAGGCAGTTCAGAGAAGGTTCCTAAGTTGATTCCGGAGATGAGGTGTTGACTTATGAGAAACGTTTGAGGAGCTTGGGCCTCTACTCATTGGAATTCAGAAGAATGAGAGGTGATCTTATCGAAACGTTTAAGGTTTTGAAGCAGCTTGACAAGGTCGATGCAGAGAGGATGTTTCCACTGATAGGGGAGACTAGAACTAGGGAGCATAATCTTAGAATAAGGGACCTCCCATTTAAAACTGAGATGAGGAACAATTTCTTCTCCAAGAGCATTGTAAATCTGTGGAATTCACTGCCTCAGAGAGCTGTGGAAGCAGGGACATTGAATAACTTTAAGAGATTGACAGTTTCTTGTCCGATAATGGATTAAAGGGTTATGGGGAGTGGGCAGGGAGGTGGACCCGAGTCCTATTAAGCCATGATTCTATTAAATGGCGGAGCAGGCTCGATGGGCCGTGTGGCCTACTCGAGCTCCTATTTCTTATGTTCTGATGTTACCCTCCCCTTAAGTGCTGACTCTGGCTGGATTCTGTTCCATTCACTGGTTCCCCTCTCCTCCCCTGAAGGTACTGACTCTGACTGGGTTCAGTTCTACACTCACTGGTTCCCCTCCCCTGAAGGTACTGACTCTGGCTGGGTTCAGTTCTACACTCACGGGTTACCCTCCTCTAAATGTGCTGACTCTGGCTGGGTTCAGTTCGACACTCACTGGTTCCCCTCCCCTGAAGGTACTGACTCTGTCTGGGTTCAGTTCTACACTCACTGGTTCCCCTCCCCTGAAGGTACTGACTCTGGCTGGGTTCAGTTCTACACTCACTGGTTCCCCTCCCCTGAAGGTAGTGACTCTGGCTGGGTTCAGTTCTACACTCACTGGTTCCCCTCCACTGAAAGTACTGACTCTGGCTGGGTTCAGTTCTACACTCACTGGTTCCCCTCCCCTGAAGGTACTGACTCTGGCTGGGTTCAGTTCTACACTCACTGGTTCCCCTCCCCTGAAGGTACTGACTCTGGCTGGGTTCAGTTCTACACTCACTGGTTCCCCTCCCCTGAAGGTACTGACTCTGGCTGGGTTCAGTTCTACATTCACTGGTTCCCCTCCCCTGAAGTTACTGACTCTGGCTGGGTTCAGTTCTACACTCACTGGTTCCCTTCCCCTGAAGGTGCTGACTCTGGCTGGGTTCAGTTCTACACTCACTGGTTTCCTTCCCCTGAAGGTACTGACTCTGGCTGGGTTCAGTTCTACACTCACTGGTTCCCCTCCCCTGAAGGTACTGACTCTGTCTGGGTTCAGTTCCACACTCACTGGTTCCCCTCCCCTGAAGGTACTGACTCTGGCTGGGTTCAGTTCTACACTCACTGGTTCCCCTCCCCTGAAGGTACTGACTCTGGCTGGGTACAGTTCTACACTCACTGGTTCCCCTCTCCTGAAGGTACTGACTCTGGCTGGGTTCAGTTCTACATTCACTGGTTCCCCTCCCCTGAAGGTACTGACTCTGGCTGGGTTCAGTTCTACACTCACTGGTTCCCCTCCCCTGAAGGTACTGACTCTTGCTCGGTTCAGTTCTACACTCACTGGTTCCCCTCTCCTGAAGGTACTGACTCTGGCTGGGTTCAGATCTACACTCACTGGTTCCCCTCCCCTGAAGGTACTGACTCTGGCTGGGTTCAGTTCTACATTCACTGGTTCCCCTCCCCTGAAGGTACTGACTCTGGCTGGGTTCAGATCTACACTCACTGGTTCCCCTCCCCTGAAGGTACTGACTCTGGCTGGGTTCAGTTCTACATTCACTGGTTCCCCTCCCCTGAAGGAACTGACTCTGGCTGGGTTCAGTTCTACATTCACTGGTTCCCCTCCCCTGAAGGTACTGACTCTGGCTGGGTTCAGTTCTACACTCACTGGTTCCACTCCCCTGAAGGTACTGACTCTGGCTGGGTTCAGTTCTACACTCATTGGTTCCCCTCCCCTTAAGTTACTGACTCTGGCTGGGTTCAGTTCTACACTCACTGGTTCCCCTCCCCTTAAGTTACTGACTCTGGCTGGGTTCAGTTCTACACTCACTGGTTCCCCTCCCCTGAAGGTACTGACTCTGGCTGGGTTCAGTTCTACATTCACTGGTTCACCTCCCCTGAAGGTACTGACTCTGGCTGGGTTCAGTTCTACACTCACTGGTTCCCCTCCCCTGAAGGTACTGACACTGGCTGGGTTCAATTCTACATTCACTGGTTCCCCTCCCCTGAAGGTACTGACTCTGGCTGGGTTCAGTTCTACATTCACTGTTTCCCCTCCCCTGAAGGTACTGACTCTGGCTGGGTTCAGTTCTACATTCACTGGTTCCACTCCCCTGAAGGTACTGACTCTGGCTGGGTTCAGTTCTACACTCACTGGTTCACCTCCCCTGAAGGTACTGACTCTGGCTGGGTTCAGTTCTACACTCACTGGTTCCCCTCCCCTGAAGGTACTGACTCTGGCTGGGTTCAGTTCTACATTCACTGGTTCCCCTCCGCTGAAGGTACTGACTCTGGCTGGGTTCAGTTCTACACTCACTGGTTCCCCTCCCCTGAAGGTGTTGACTCTGGCTGGGTTCAGTTCTACATTCACTGGTTCCCCTCCCCTGAAGGTACTGACTCTGGCTGGGTTCATTTCTACACTCACTGGTTCCCCTCCCCTGAAGGTACTGACTCTGGCTGGGTTCAGTTCTACACTCACTGGTTCCCCTCCCCTGAAGGTGCTGACTCTGGCTGGGTTCAGTTCTACACTCACTGGTTCCCGTCCCCTGAATGTGTTGACTCTGTCTGGGTTCAGTTCTACACTCACTGGTTCCCCTCCCCTGAAGGTACTGACTCTGGCTGGGTTCAGTTCTACACTCACTGGTTCCCCTCTCCTGAAGGTACTGACTCTGGCTGGGTTCAGTTCTACACTCACTGGTTCCCCTCCCCTGAAGGTACTGACTCTGGCTGGGTACAGTTCTACACTCACTGGTTCCCTTCCCCTGAAGGGACTGACTCTGGCTGGGTTCAGTTCTACATTCACTGGTTCCCGTCCCCTGAAGGTACTGACTCTGGCTGGGTTCAGTTCTACACTCACTGGTTCCCCTCTCCTGAAGGTACTGACTCTGGCTGGGTTCAGTTCTACATTCACTGGTTCCACTCCCCTGAAGGTACTGACTCTGGCTGAGTTCAGTTCTACACTCACTGGTTCCCCTCCCCTGAAGGTACTGACTCGGGCTGGGTTCAGTTCTACACTCACTGGTTCCCCTCCCCTGAAGGTGCTGACTCTGTCTGGGTTCAGTTCTACACTCATTGGTTCCCCTCCCCTGATGGTACTGACTCTGGCTGGGTTCAGTTCAACATTCACTGATTCCCCTCCCCTGAAGGTACTGACTCTGGCTGGGTTCAGTTCTACACTCACTGGTTCCCCTCCCCTGAAGGTGCTGACTCTGGCTGGGTTCAGTTCTACATTCACTGGTTCCCCTCCCCTGAAGGTACTGACTCTGGCTGGGTTCATTTCTACACTCACTGGTTCCCCTCCCCTGAAGGTGCTGACTCTGGCTGGGTTCAGTTCTACACTCACTGGTTCCCCTCCCCTGAAGGTACTGACTCTGGCTGGGTTCAGTTCTACATTCACTGGTTCCCCTCCCCTGAAGGTACTGACTCTGGCTGGGTTCAGTTCTACACTCACTGGTTCCCCTCCCCTGAAGGTACTGACTCTGGCTGGGTACAGTTCTACACTCACTGGTTCCCCTCTCCTGAAGGTACTGACTCTGGCTGGGTTCAGTTCTACATTCACTGGTTCCCCTCCCCTGAAGGTACTGACTCTGGCTGGGTTCAGTTCTACACTCACTGGTTCCCCTCCCCTGAAGGTACTGACTCTTGCTCGGTTCAGTTCTACACTCACTGGTTCCCCTCTCCTGAAGGTACTGACTCTGGCTGGGTTCAGATCTACACTCACTGGTTCCCCTCCCCTGAAGGTACTGACTCTGGCTGGGTTCAGTTCTACATTCACTGGTTCCCCTCCCCTGAAGGTACTGACTCTGGCTGGGTTCAGATCTACACTCACTGGTTCCCCTCCCCTGAAGGTACTGACTCTGGCTGGGTTCAGTTCTACATTCACTGGTTCCCCTCCCCTGAAGGTACTGACTCTGGCTGGGTTCAGTTCTACATTCACTGGTTCCCCTCCCCTGAAGGTACTGACTCTGGCTGGGTTCAGTTCTACACTCACTGGTTCCACTCCCCTGAAGGTACTGACTCTGGCTGGGTTCAGTTCTACACTCATTGGTTCCCCACCCCTTAAGTTACTGACTCTGGCTGGGTTCAGTTCTACACTCACTGGTTCCCCTCCCCTTAAGTTACTGACTCTGGCTGGGTTCAGTTCTACACTCACTGGTTCCCCTCCCCTGAAGGTACTGACTCTGGCTGGGTTCAGTTCTACATTCACTGGTTCACCTCCCCTGAAGGTACTGACTCTGGCTGGGTTCAGTTCTACACTCACTGGTTCACCTCCCCTGAAGGTACTGACTCTGGCTGGGTTCAGTTCTACACTCACTGGTTCCCCTCCCCTGAAGGTACTGACTCTGGCTGGGTTCAGTTCTACATTCACTGGTTCCCCTCCGCTGAAGGTACTGACTCTGGCTGGGTTCAGTTCTACACTCACTGGTTCCCCTCCCCTGAAGGTGCTGACTCTGGCTGGGTTCAGTTCTACATTCACTGGTTCCCCTCCCCTGAAGGTACTGACTCTGGCTGGGTTCATTTCTACACTCACTGGTTCCCCTCCCCTGAAGGTACTGACTCTGGCTGGGTTAAGTTCTACACTCACTGCTTCCCCTCCCCTGAAGGTGCTGACTCTGGCTGGTTTCAGTTCTACACTCACTGGTTCCCCTCCCCTGAAGGTACTGACTCTGGCTGGGTTCAGTTCTACACTCACTGGTTCCCCTCCCCTGAAGGTACTGACTCTGGCTGGGTTCAGTTCTACACTCACTGGTTCCCCTCCCCTGAAGGTACTGACTCTGGCTGGGTTCAGTTCTACACTCACTGGTTCCCCTCCCCTGAAGGTACTGACACTGGCTGGGTTCAGTTCTACACTCACTGGTTCCCCTCCCCTGAAGGTACTGACTCTGGCTGGGTTCAGTTCTACACTCACTGGTTCCCCTCCCCTGAAGGTACTGACTCTGTCTGGGTTCAGTTCTACACTCACTGGTTCCCCTCCCCTGAAGGTGCTGACTCTGTCTGGGTTCAGTTCTACACTCACTGGTTCCCCTCCCCTGAAGGTGTTGACTCTGTCTGGGTTCAGTTCTACACTCACTGGTTCCCCTCCCCTGAAGGTACTGACTCTGGCTGGGTTCAGTTCTACACTCACTGGTTCCCCTCCCCTGAAGGTAGTGACTCTGGCTGGGTTCAGTTCTACACTCACTGGTTCCCCTCCACTGAAAGTACTGACTCTGGCTGGGTTCAGTTCTACACTCACTGGTTCCCCTCCCCTGAAGGTACTGACTCTGGCTGGGTTCAGTTCTACACTCACTGGTTCCCCTCCCCTGAAGGTACTGACTCTGGCTGGGTTCAGTTCTACACTCACTGGTTCCCCTCCCCTGAAGGTACTGACTCTGGCTGGGTTCAGTTCTACATTCACTGGTTCCCCTCCCCTGAAGTTACTGACTCTGGCTGGGTTCAGTTCTACACTCACTGGTTCCCTTCCCCTGAAGGTGCTGACTCTGGCTGGGTTCAGTTCTACACTCACTGGTTTCCTTCCCCTGAAGGTACTGACTCTGGCTGGGTTCAGTTCTACACTCACTGGTTCCACTCCCCTGAAGGTACTGACTCTGTCTGGGTTCAGTTCCACACTCACTGGTTCCCCTCCCCGGAAGGTGTTGACTCTGTCTGGGTTCAGTTCTACACTCACTGGTTCCCCTCCCCTGAAGGTACTGACTCTGGCTGGGTAGTTCTACACTCACTGGTTCCCCTCCCCTGAAGGTACTGACTCTGGCTGGGTTCAGTTCTACACTCACTGGTACCCTTCCCCTGAAGGTACTGACTCTGGCTGGGTTCAGTTCTACATTCACTGGTTCCCCTCCCCTGAAGGTACTGACTCTGGCTGGGTTCAGTTCTACACTCACTGGTTCCCCTCCCCTGAAGGTACTGACTCTGGCTGGGTACAGTTCTACACTCACTGGTTCCCCTCTCCTGAAGGTACTGACTCTGGCTGGGTTCAGTTCTACATTCACTGGTTCCCCTCCCCTGAAGGTACTGACTCTGGCTGGGTTCAGTTCTACACTCACTGGTTCCCCTCCCCTGAAGGTACTGACTCTTGCTCGGTTCAGTTCTACACTCACTGGTTCCCCTCTCCTGAAGGTACTGACTCTGGCTGGGTTCAGATCTACACTCACTGGTTCCCCTCCCCTGAAGGTACTGACTCTGGCTGGGTTCAGTTCTACATTCACTGGTTCCCCTCCCCTGAAGGTACTGACTCAAGCTGGGTTCAGATCTACACTCACTGGTTCCCCTCCCCTGAAGGTACTGACTCTGGCTGGGTTCAGTTCTACATTCACTGGTTCCCCTCCCCTGAAGGAACTGACTCTGGCTGGGTTCAGTTCTACATTCACTGGTTCCCCTCCCCTGAAGGTACTGACTCTGGCTGGGTTCAGTTCTACACTCACTGGTTCCACTCCCCTGAAGGTACTGACTCTGGCTGGGTTCAGTTCTACACTCATTGGTTCCCCTCCCCTTAAGTTACTGACTCTGGCTGGGTTCAGTTCTACACTCACTGGTTCCCCTCCCCTGAAGGTGTTGACTCTGGCTGGGTTCAGTTCTACATTCACTGGTTCCCCTCCCCTGAAGGTACTGACTCTGGCTGGGTTCATTTCTACACTCACTGGTTCCCCTCCCCTGAAGGTACTGACTCTGGCTGGGTTCAGTTCTACACTCACTGGTTCCCCTCCCCTGAAGGTGCTGACTCTGGCTGGGTTCAGTTCTACACTCACTGGTTCCCGTCCCCTGAAGGTACTGACTCTGGCTGGGTTCAGTTCTACACTCACTGGTTCCCCTCCCCTGAAGGTACTGACTCTGGCTGGGTTCAGTTCTACACTCACTGGTTCCCCTCCCCTGAAGGTACTGACACTGGCTGGGTTCAGTTCTACACTCACTGGTTCCCCTCCCCTGAAGGTACTGACTCTGGCTGGGTTCAGTTCTACACTCACTGGTTCCCCTCCCCTGAAGGTACTGACTCTGGCTGGGTTCAGTTCTACATTCACTGGTTCCCCTCCCCTGAAGGTACTGACTCTGGCTGGGTTCAGTTCTACACTCACTGGTTCCCCTCCCCTGAAGGTACTGACTCTGGCTGGGTACAGTTCTACACTCACTGGTTCCCCTCCCCTGAAGGTACTGACTCTGGCTGGGTTCAGTTCTACATTCACTGGTTCCCCTCCCCTGAAGGTACTGACTCTGGCTGGGTTCAGTTCTACACTCACTGGTTCCCCTCCCCTGAAGGTACTGACTCTGGCTGGGTTCAGTTCTACACTCACTGGTTCCCCTCCCCTGAAGGTGCTGACTCTGGCTGGGTTCAGTTCTACACTCACTGGTTCCCTTCCCCTGAAGGTACTGACTCTGGCTGGGTTCAGTTCTACACTCACTGGTTCCCCTCCCCTGAAGGTACTGACTCTGTCTGGGTTCAGTTCTATACTCACTGGTTCCCCTCCCCTGAATGTGTTGACTCTGTCTGGGTTCAGTTCTACACTCACTGGTTCCCCTCCCCTGAAGGTACTGACTCTGGCTGGGTTCAGTTCTACACTCACTGGTTCCCCTCTCCTGAAGGTACTGACTCTGGCTGGGTTCAGTTCTACACTCACTGGTTCCCCTCCCCTGAAGGTACTGACTCTGGCTGGGTACAGTTCTACACTCACTGGTTCCCTTCCCCTGAAGGGACTGACTCTGGCTGGGTTCAGTTCTACATTCACTGGTTCCCGTCCCCTGAAGGTACTGACTCTGGCTGGGTTCAGTTCTACACTCACTGGTTCCCCTCTCCTGAAGGTACTGACTCTGGCTGGGTTCAGTTCTACATTCACTGGTTCCACTCCCCTGAAGGTACTGACTCTGGCTGAGTTCAGTTCTACACTCACTGGTTCCCCTCCCCTGAAGGTACTGACTCGGGCTGGGTTCAGTTCTACACTCACTGGTTCCCCTCCCCTGAAGGTGCTGACTCTGTCTGGGTTCAGTTCTACACTCATTGGTTCCCCTCCCCTGAAGGTACTGACTCTGGCTGGGTTCAGTTCAACATTCACTGATTCCCCTCCCCTGAAGGTACTGACTCTGGCTGGGTTCAGTTCTACACTCACTGGTTCCCCTCCCCTGAAGGTGCTGACTCTGGCTGGGTTCAGTTCTACATTCACTGGTTCCCCTCCCCTGAAGGTACTGACTCTGGCTGGGTTCATTTCTACACTCACTGGTTCCCCTCCCCTGAAGGTGCTGACTCTGGCTGGGTTCAGTTCTACACTCACTGGTTCCCCTCCCCTGAAGGTACTGACTCTGGCTGGGTTCAGTTCTACATTCACTGGTTCCCCTCCCCTGAAGGTACTGACTCTGGCTGGGTTCATTTCTACACTCACTGGTTCCCCTCCCCTGAAGGTGCTGACTCTGGCTGGGTTCAGTTTTACACTCACTGGTTCCCCTCCCCTGAAGGTACTGACTCTGGCTGGGTTCATTTCTACACTCACTGGTTCCCCTCCCCTGAAGGTGCTGACTCTGGCTGGGTTCAGTTCTACACTCACTGGTTCCCCTCCCCTGAAGGTACTGACTCTGGCTGGGTACAGTTCTACACTCACTGGTTCCCCTCCCCTGAAGGTACTGACTCTGGCTGGGTTCAGTTCTACACTCACTGGTTCCCCTCCCCTGAAGGTGCTGACTCTGGCTGGGTTCAGTTCTACACTCACTGGTTCCCCTCCCCTGAAGGTACTGACTCTGGCTGGGTTCAGTTCTACATTCACTGGTTCCCCTCCCCTGAAGTTACTGACTCTGGCTGGGTTCAGTTCTACACTCACTGGTTCCCTTCCCCTGAAGGTGCTGACTCTGGCTGGGTTCAGTTCTACACTCACTGGTTTCCTTCCCCTGAAGGTACTGACTCTGGCTGGGTTCAGTTCTACACTCACTGGTTCCCCTCCCCTGAAGGTACTGACTCTGTCTGGGTTCAGTTCCACACTCACTGGTTCCCCTCCCCGGAAGGTGTTGACTCTGTCTGGGTTCAGTTCTACACTCACTGGTTCTCCTCCCCTGAAGGTACTGACTCTGGCTGGGTAGTTCTACACTCACTGGTTCCCTTCCCCTGAAGGTACTGACTCTGGCTGGGTTCAGTTCTACATTCACTGGTTCCCCTCCCCTGAAGGTACTGACTCTGGCTGGGTTCAGTTCTACACTCACTGGTTCCCCTCCCCTGAAGGTACTGACTCTGGCTGGGTACAGTTCTACACTCACTGGTTCCCCTCTCCTGAAGGTACTGACTCTGGCTGGGTTCAGTTCTACATTCACTGGTTCCCCTCCCCTGAAGGTACTGACTCTGGCTGGGTTCAGTTCTACACTCACTGGTTCCCCTCCCCTGAAGGTACTGACTCTTGCTCGGTTCAGTTCTACACTCACTGGTTCCCCTCCCCTGAAGGTACTGACTCTGGCTGGGTTCAGTTCTACACTCACTGGTTCCCCTCCCCTGAAGGTACTGACTCTGGCTGGGTTCAGTTCTACATTCACTGGTTCCCCTCCCCTGAAGGTACTGACTCTGGCTGGGTTCAGTTCTACACTCACTGGTTCCCCTCCCCTGAAGGTACTGACTCTGGCTGGGTACAGTTCTACACTCACTGGTTCCCTTCCCCTGAAGGGACTGACTCTGGCTGGGTTCAGTTCTACATTCACTGGTTCCCGTCCCCTGAAGGTACTGACTCTGGCTGGGTTCAGTTCTACACTCACTGGTTCCCCTCTCCTGAAGGTACTGACTCTGGCTGGGTTCAGTTCTACATTCACTGGTTCCACTCCCCTGAAGGTACTGACTCTGGCTGAGTTCAGTTCTACACTCACTGGTTCCCCTCCCCTGAAGGTACTGACTCGGGCTGGGTTCAGTTCTACACTCACTGGTTCCCCTCCCCTGAAGGTGCTGACTCTGTCTGGGTTCAGTTCTACACTCATTGGTTCCCCTCCCCTGAAGGTACTGACTCTGGCTGGGTTCAGTTCAACATTCACTGATTCCCCTCCCCTGAAGGTACTGACTCTGGCTGGGTTCAGTTCTACACTCACTGGTTCCCCTCCCCTGAAGGTGCTGACTCTGGCTGGGTTCAGTTCTACATTCACTGGTTCCCCTCCCCTGAAGGTACTGACTCTGGCTGGGTTCATTTCTACACTCACTGGTTCCCCTCCCCTGAAGGTGCTGACTCTGGCTGGGTTCAGTTCTACACTCACTGGTTCCCCTCCCCTGAAGGTACTGACTCTGGCTGGGTTCAGTTCTACATTCACTGGTTCCCCTCCCCTGAAGGTACTGACTCTGGCTGGGTTCATTTCTACACTCACTGGTTCCCCTCCCCTGAAGGTGCTGACTCTGGCTGGGTTCAGTTTTACACTCACTGGTTCCCCTCCCCTGAAGGTACTGACTCTGGCTGGGTTCATTTCTACACTCACTGGTTCCCCTCCCCTGAAGGTGCTGACTCTGGCTGGGTTCAGTTCTACACTCACTGGTTCCCCTCCCCTGAAGGTACTGACTCTGGCTGGGTACAGTTCTACACTCACTGGTTCCCCTCCCCTGAAGGTACTGACTCTGGCTGGGTTCAGTTCTACACTCACTGGTTCCCCTCCCCTGAAGGTGCTGACTCTGGCTGGGTTCAGTTCTACACTCACTGGTTCCCCTCCCCTGAAGGTACTGACTCTGGCTGGGTTCAGTTCTACATTCACTGGTTCCCCTCCCCTGAAGTTACTGACTCTGGCAGGGTTCAGTTCTACACTCACTGGTTCCCTTCCCCTGAAGGTGCTGACTCTGGCTGGGTTCAGTTCTACACTCACTGGTTTCCTTCCCCTGAAGGTACTGACTCTGGCTGGGTTCAGTTCTACACTCACTGGTTCCCCTCCCCTGAAGGTACTAACTCTGTCTGGGTTCAGTTCCACACTCACTGGTTCCCCTCCCCGGAAGGTGTTGACTCTGTCTGGGTTCAGTTCTACACTCACTGGTTCTCCTCCCCTGAAGGTACTGACTCTGGCTGGGTAGTTCTACACTCACTGGTTCCCTTCTCCTGAAGGTACTGACTCTGGCTGGGTTCAGTTCTACATTCACTGGTTCCCCTCCCCTGAAGGTACTGACTCTGGCTGGGTTCAGTTCTACACTCACTGGTTCCCCTCCCCTGAAGGTACTGACTCTGGCTGGGTACAGTTCTACACTCACTGGTTCCCCTCTCCTGAAGGTACTGACTCTGGCTGGGTTCAGTTCTACATTCACTGGTTCCCCTCCCCTGAAGGTACTGACTCTGGCTGGGTTCAGTTCTACACTCACTGGTTCCCCTCCCCTGAAGGTACTGACTCTTGCTCGGTTCAGTTCTACACTCACTGGTTCCCCTCCCCTGAAGGTACTGACTCTGGCTGGGTTCAGTTCTACACTCACTGGTTCCCCTCCCCTGAAGGTACTGACTCTGGCTGGGTTCAGTTCTACATTCACTGGTTCCCCTCCCCTGAAGGTACTGACTCTGGCTGGGTTCAGTTCTACACTCACTGGTTCCCCTCCCCTGAAGGTACTGACTCTGGCTGGGTACAGTTCTACACTCACTGGTTCCCCTCCCCTGAAGGTACAGACTCTGGCTGGGTTCAGTTCTACACTCACTGGTTCCCCTCCCCTGAAGGTGCTGACTCTGGCTGGGTTCAGTTCTACACTCACTGGTTCCCTTCCCCTGAAGGTACTGACTCTGGCTGGGTTCAGTTCTACACTCACTGGTTCCCCTCCCCTGAAGGTACTGACTCTGTCTGGGTTCAGTTCTATACTCACTGGTTCCCCTCCCCTGAATGTGTTGACTCTGTCTGGGTTCAGTTCTACACTCACTGGTTCCCCTCCCCTGAAGGTACTGACTCTGGCTGGGTTCAGTTCTACACTCACTGGTTCCCCTCTCCTGAAGGTACTGACTCTGGCTGGGTTCAGTTCTACACTCACTGGTTCCCCTCCCCTGAAGGTACTGACTCTGGCTGGGTACAGTTCTACACTCACTGGTTCCCTTCCCCTGAAGGGACTGACTCTGGCTGGGTTCAGTTCTACATTCACTGGTTCCCGTCCCCTGAAGGTACTGACTCTGGCTGGGTTCAGTTCTACACTCACTGGTTCCCCTCTCCTGAAGGTACTGACTCTGGCTGGGTTCAGTTCTACATTCACTGGTTCCACTCCCCTGAAGGTACTGACTCTGGCTGAGTTCAGTTCTACACTCACTGGTTCCCCTCCCCTGAAGGTACTGACTCGGGCTGGGTTCAGTTCTACACTCACTGGTTCCCCTCCCCTGAAGGTGCTGACTCTGTCTGGGTTCAGTTCTACACTCATTGGTTCCCCTCCCCTGAAGGTACTGACTCTGGCTGGGTTCAGTTCAACATTCACTGATTCCCCTCCCCTGAAGGTACTGACTCTGGCTGGGTTCAGTTCTACACTCACTGGTTCCCCTCCCCTGAAGGTGCTGACTCTGGCTGGGTTCAGTTCTACATTCACTGGTTCCCCTCCCCTGAAGGTACTGACTCTGGCTGGGTTCATTTCTACACTCACTGGTTCCCCTCCCCTGAAGGTGCTGACTCTGGCTGGGTTCAGTTCTACACTCACTGGTTCCCCTCCCCTGAAGGTACTGACTCTGGCTGGGTTCAGTTCTACATTCACTGGTTCCCCTCCCCTGAAGGTACTGACTCTGGCTGGGTTCATTTCTACACTCACTGGTTCCCCTCCCCTGAAGGTGCTGACTCTGGCTGGGTTCAGTTTTACACTCACTGGTTCCCCTCCCCTGAAGGTGCTGACTCTGGCTGGGTTCATTTCTACACTCACTGGTTCCCCTCCCCTGAAGGTGCTGACTCTGGCTGGGTTCAGTTCTACACTCACTGGTTCCCCTCCCCTGAAGGTACTGACTCTGGCTGGGTACAGTTCTACACTCACTGGTTCCCCTCCCCTGAAGGTACTGACTCTGGCTGGGTTCAGTTCTACACTCACTGGTTCCCCTCCCCTGAAGGTGCTGACTCTGGCTGGGTTCAGTTCTACACTCACTGGTTCCCCTCCCCTGAAGGTACTGACTCTGGCTGGGTTCAGTTCTACATTCACTGGTTCCCCTCCCCTGAAGTTACTGACTCTGGCTGGGTTCAGTTCTACACTCACTGGTTCCCTTCCCCTGAAGGTGCTGACTCTGGCTGGGTTCAGTTCTACACTCACTGGTTTCCTTCCCCTGAAGGTACTGACTCTGGCTGGGTTCAGTTCTACACTCACTGGTTCCCCTCCCCTGAAGGTACTGACTCTGTCTGGGTTCAGTTCCACACTCACTGGTTCCCCTCCCCGGAAGGTGTTGACTCTGTCTGGGTTCAGTTCTACACTCACTGGTTCTCCTCCCCTGAAGGTACTGACTCTGGCTGGGTAGTTCTACACTCACTGGTTCCCTTCCCCTGAAGGTACTGACTCTGGCTGGGTTCAGTTCTACATTCACTGGTTCCCCTCCCCTGAAGGTACTGACTCTGGCTGGGTTCAGTTCTACACTCACTGGTTCCCCTCCCCTGAAGGTACTGACTCTGGCTGGGTACAGTTCTACACTCACTGGTTCCCCTCTCCTGAAGGTACTGACTCTGGCTGGGTTCAGTTCTACATTCACTGGTTCCCCTCCCCTGAAGGTACTGACTCTGGCTGGGTTCAGTTCTACACTCACTGGTTCCCCTCCCCTGAAGGTACTGACTCTTGCTCGGTTCAGTTCTACACTCACTGGTTCCCCTCTCCTGAAGGTACTGACTCTGGCTGGGTTCAGATCTACACTCACTGGTTCCCCTCCCCTGAAGGTACTGACTCTGGCTGGGTTCAGTTCTACATTCACTGGTTCCCCTCCCCTGAAGGTACTGACTCTGGCTGGGTTCAGATCTACACTCACTGGTTCCCCTCCCCTGAAGGTACTGACTCTGGCTGGGTTCAGTTCTACATTCACTGGTTCCCCTCCCCTGAAGGTACTGACTCTGGCTGGGTTCAGTTCTACATTCACTGGTTCCCCTCCCCTGAAGGTACTGACTCTGGCTGGGTTCAGTTCTACACTCACTGGTTCCACTCCCCTGAAGGTACTGACTCTGGCTGGGTTCAGTTCTACACTCATTGGTTCCCCACCCCTTAAGTTACTGACTCTGGCTGGGTTCAGTTCTACACTCATTGGTTCCCCTCCCCTTAAGTTACTGACTCTGGCTGGGTTCAGTTCTACACTCACTGGTTCCCCTCCCCTGAAGGTACTGACTCTGGCTGGGTTCAGTTCTACATTCACTGGTTCACCTCCCCTGAATATACTGACTCTGGCTGGGTTCAGTTCTACACTCACTGGTTCCCCTCCCCTGAAGGTACTGACACTGGCTGGGTTCAGTTCTACATTCACTGGTTCCCCTCCCCTGAAGGTACTGACTCTGGCTGGGTTCAGTTCTACATTCACTGTTTCCCCTCCCCTGAAGGTACTGACTCTGGCTGGGTTCAGTTCTACATTCACTGGTTCCACTCCCCTGAAGGTACTGACTCTGGCTGGGTTCAGTTCTACACTCACTGGTTCACCTCCCCTGAAGGTACTGACTCTGGCTGGGTTCAGTTCTACACTCACTGGTTCCCCTCCCCTGAAGGTACTGACTCTGGCTGGGTTCAGTTCTACATTCACTGGTTCCCCTCCGCTGAAGGTACTGACTCTGGCTGGGTTCAGTTCTACACTCACTGGTTCCCCTCCCCTGAAGGTGCTGACTCTGGCTGGGTTCAGTTCTACATTCACTGGTTCCCCTCCCCTGAAGGTACTGACTCTGGCTGGGTTCATTTCTACACTCACTGGTTCCCCTCCCCTGAAGGTACTGACTCTGGCTGGGTTCAGTTCTACACTCACTGGTTCCCCTCCCCTGAAGGTGCTGACTCTGGCTGGGTTCAGTTCTACACTCACTGGTTCCCCTCCCCTGAAGGTACTGACTCTGGCTGGGTTCAGTTCTACACTCACTGGTTCCCCTCCCCTGAAGGTACTGACTCTGGCTGGGTTCAGTTCTACACTCACTGGTTCCCCTCCCCTGAAGGTACTGACTCTGGCTGGGTTCAGTTCTACACTCACTGGTTCCCCTCCCCTGAAGGTACTGACACTGGCTGGGTTCAGTTCTACACTCACTGGTTCCCCTCCCCTGAAGGTACTGACTCTGGCTGGGTTCAGTTCTACACTCACTGGTTCCCCTCCCCTGAAGGTACTGACTCTGGCTGGGTTCAGTTCTACATTCACTGGTTCCCCTCCCCTGAAGGTACTGACTCTGGCTGGGTTCAGTTCTACACTCACTGGTTCCCCTCCCCTGAAGGTACTGACTCTGGCTGGGTACAGTTCTACACTCACTGGTTCCCCTCCCCTGAAGGTACTGACTCTGGCTGGGTTCAGTTCTACACTCACTGGTTCCCCTCTCCTGAAGGTACTGACTCTGGCTGGGTTCAGTTCTACACTCACTGGTTCCCCTCCCCTGAAGGTACTGACTCTGGCTGGGTACAGTTCTACACTCACTGGTTCCCCTCTCCTGAAGGTACTGACTCTGGCTGGGTTCAGTTCTACATTCACTGGTTCCACTCCCCTGAAGGTACTGACTCTGGCTGGGTTCAATTCTACACTCACTGGTTCCCCTCCCCTGAAGGTACTGACTCGGGCTGGGTTCAGTTCTACACTCACTGGTTCCCCTCCCCTGAAGGTGCTGACTCTGTCTGGGTTGAGTTCTACACTCATTGGTTCCCCTCCCCTGAAGGTACTGACTCTGGCTGGGTTCAGTTCAACATTCACTGATTCCCCTCCCCTGGAGGTACTGACTCTGGCTGGGTTCAGTTCTACACTCACTGGTTCCCCTCCCCTGAAGGTGCTGACTCTGGCTGGGTTCAGTTCTACATTCACTGGTTCCCCTCTCCTGAAGGTACTGACTCTGGCTGGGTTCATTTCTACACTCACTGGTTCCCCTCCCCTGAAGGTACTGACTCTGGCTGGGTTCAGTTCTACACTCACTGGTTCCCCTCCCCTGAAGGTGCTGATTCTGGCTGGGTTCAGTTCTACACTCACTGGTTCCCCTCCCCTGAAGGTACTGACTCTGGCTAGGTTCAGTTCTACACTCACTGGTTCCCCTCCCCTGAAGGTACTGACTCTGGCTGGGTTCAGTTCTACACTCACTGGTTCCCCTCCCCTGAAGGTGCTGACTCTGGCTGGGTTCAGTTTTACACTCACTGGTTCCCCTCCCCTGAAGGTACTGACTCTGGCTGGGTTCAGTTCTACACTCACTGGTTCCCCTCCCCTGAAGGTACTGACTCTGGCTGGGTACAGTTCTACACTCACTGGTTCCCCTCCCCTGAAGGTACTGACTCTGGCTGGGTTCAGTTCTACACTCACTGGTTCCCCTCCCCTGAAGGTGCTGACTCTGGCTGGGTTCAGTTCTGCACTCACTGGTTCCCCTCCCCTGAAGGTACTGACTCTGGCTGAGTTCAGTTCTACACTCACTGGTTCCCCTCCCCTGAAGGTACTGACTCTGGCTGGGTTCAGTTCTACACTCACTGGTTCACCTCCCCTGAAGGTACTGACTCTGTCTGGGTTCAGTTCCACACTCACTGGTTCCCCTCCCCTGAAGGTGTTGACTCTGTCTGGGTTCAGTTCTACACTCACTGGTTCCCCTCCCCTGAAGGTACTGACTCTGGCTGGGTTCAGTTCTACACTCACTGGTTCCCCTCCCCTGAAGGGACTGACTCTGGCTGGGTTCAGTTCTACACTCACTGGTTCCCCTCCCCTGAAGGGACTGACTTTGGCTGGGTTCAGTTCTACACTCACTGGTTCCCTTCCCCTGAAGGTACTGACTCTGGCTGGGTTCAGTTGTACACTCACTGGTTCCCCTCCCCTGAAGGTACTGACTCTGGCTGGGTTCAGTTCTACACTCACTGGTTCCCCTCCCCTGAAGGTACTGACTCTGGCTGGGTACAGTTCTACACTCACTGGTTCCCCTCTCCTGAAGGTACTGACTCTGGCTGGGTTCAGTTCTACATTCACTGGTTCCACTCCCCTGAAGGTACTGACTCTGGCTGAGTTCAGTTCTACACTCACTGGTTCCCCTCCCCTGAAGGTACTGACTCGGGCTGGGTTCGGTTCTACACTCACTGGTTCCCCTCCCCTGAAGGTGCTGACTCTGGCTGGGTTCAGTTCTACACTCACTGGTTCCCCTCCCCTGAAGGTGCTGACTCTGGCTGGGTTCAGTTCTACACTCACTGGATCCCCTCCCCTGAAGGTACTGACTCTTGCTCGGTTCAGTTCTACACTCACTGGTTCCCCTCTCCTGAAGGTACTGACTCTGGCTGGGTTCAGATCTACACTCACTGGTTCCCCTCCCCTGAAGGTACTGACTCTGGCTGGGTTCAGTTCTACATTCACTGGTTCCCCTCCCCTGAAGGTACTGACTCTGGCTGGGTTCAGTTCTACACTCACTGGTTCCACTCCCCTGAAGGTATTGACTCTGGCTGGGTTCAGTTCTACACTCACTGGTTCCCCTCCCCTTAAGTTACTGACTCTGGCTGGGTTCAGTTCTACACTCACTGGTTCCCCTCCCCTGAAGTTACTGACTCTGGCTGGGTTCAGTTCTACACTCACTGGTTCCCCTCCCCTGAAGGTACTGACTCTGGCTGGGTTCAGTTCTACATTCACTGGTTCCCCTCCGCTGAAGGTACTGACTCTGGCTGGGTTCAGTTCTACACTCACTGGTTCCCCTCCCCTGAAGGTGCTGACTCTGGCTGGGTTCAGTTCTACATTCACTGGTTCCCCTCCCCTGAAGGTACTGACTCTGGCTGGGTTCATTTCTACACTCACTGGTTCCCCTCCCCTGAAGGTACTGACTCTGGCTGGGTTCAGTTCTACACTCACTGGTTCCCCTCCCCGGAAGGTGCTGACTCTGGCTGGGTTCAGTTCTACACTCACTGGTTCCCCTCCCCTGAAGGTACTGACTCTGGCTGGGTTCAGTTCTACACTCACTGGTTCCCCTCCCCTGAAGGTACTGACTCTGGCTGGGTTCAGTTCTACACTCACTGGTTCCCCTCCCCTGAAGGTACTGACTCTGGCTGGGTTCAGTTCTACACTCACTGGTTCCCCTCCCCTGAAGGTACTGACACTGGCTGGGTTCAGTTCTACACTCACTGGTTCCCCTCCCCTGAAGGTACTGACTCTGGCTGGGTTCAGTTCTACACTCACTGATTCCCCTCCCCTGAAGGTACGGACTCTGGCTGGGTTCAGTTCTACATTCACTGGTTCCCCTCCCCTGAAGGTACTGACTCTGGCTGGGTTCAGTTCTACACTCACTGGTTCCCCTCCCCTGAAGGTACTGACTCTGGCTGGGTACAGTTCTACACTCACTGGTTCCCCTCCCCTGAAGGTACTGACTCTGGCTGGTTTCAGTTCTACACTCACTGGTTCCCCTCCCCTGAAGGTGCTGACTCTGGCTGGGTTCAGTTCTACACTCACTGGTTCCCTTCCCCTGAAGGTACTGACTCTGGCTGGGTTCAGTTCTACACTCACTGGTTCCCCTCCCCTGAAGGTACTGACTCTGTCTGGGTTCAGTTCTATACTCACTGGTTCCCCTCCCCTGAATGTGTTGACTCTGTCTGGGTTCAGTTCTACACTCACTGGTTCCCCTCCCCTGAAGGTACTGACTCTGGCTGGGTTCAGTTCTACACTCACTGGTTCCCCTCCCCTGAAGGTAATGACTCTGGCTGGGTACAGGTCTACACTCATTGGTTCCCTTCCCCTGAAGGGACTGACTCTGGCTGGGTTCAGTTCTACACTCACTGGTTCCCCTCCCCTGAAGGTACTGACTCTGGCTGGGTACAGTTCTACACTCACTGGTTCCCCTCTCCTGAAGGTACTGACTCTGGCTGGGTTCAGTTCTACATTCACTGGTTCCCGTCCCCTGAAGGTACTGACTCTGGCTGGGTTCAGTTCTACACTCACTGGTTCCCCTCTCCTGAAGGTACTGACTCTGGCTGGGTTCAGTTCTACATTCACTGGTTCCACTCCCCTGAAGGTACTGACTCTGGCTGAGTTCAGTTCTACACTCACTGGTTCCCCTCCCCTGAAGGTACTGACTCGGGCTGGATTCAGTTCTACACTCACTGGTTCCCCTCCCCTGAAGGTGCTGACTCTGTCTGGGTTCAGTTCTACACTCACTGGTTCCCCTCCCCTGAAGGTACTGTCTCTGGCTGGGTTCAGTTCTACATTCACTGATTCCCCTCCCCTGAAGGTACTGACTCTGGCTGGGTTCAGTTCAACATTCACTGATTCCCCTCCCCTGAAGGTACTGACTCTGGCTGGGTTCAGTTCTACACTCACTGGTTCCCCTCCCCTGAAGGTGCTGACTCTGGCTGGGTTCAGTTCTACATTCACTGGTTCCCCTCCCCTGAAGGTACTGACTCTGGCTGGGTTCATTTCTACACTCACTGGTTCCCCTCCCCTGAAGGTACTGACTCTGGCTGGGTTCAGTTCTACACTCACTGGTTCCCCTCCCCTGAAGGTACTGACTCTGGCTGGGTTCAGTTCTACACTCACTGGTTCCCCTCCCCTGAAGGTACTGACACTGGCTGGGTTCAGTTCTACACTCACTGGTTCCCCTCCCCTGAAGGTACTGACTCTGGCTGGTTTCAGTTCTACACTCACTGGTTCCCCTCCCCTGAAGGTGCTGACTCTGGCTGGGTTCAGTTCTACACTCACTGGTTCCCTTCCCCTGAAGGTACTGACTCTGGCTGGGTTCAGTTCTACACTCACTGGTTCCCCTCCCCTGAAGGTACTGACTCTGTCTGGGTTCAGTTCTATACTCACTGGTTCCCCTCCCCTGAATGTGTTGACTCTGTCTGGGTTCAGTTCTACACTCACTGGTTCCCCTCCCCTGAAGGTACTGACTCTGGCTGGGTTCAGTTCTACACTCACTGGTTCCCCTCCCCTGAAGGTACTGACTCTGGCTGGGTACAGTTCTACACTCATTGGTTCCCTTCCCCTGAAGGGACTGACTCTGGCTGGGTTCAGTTCTACACTCATTGGTTCCCCTCCCCTGAAGGTACTGACTCTGGCTGGGTACAGTTCTACACTCACTGGTTCCCCTCTCCTGAAGGTACTGACTCTGGCTGGGTTCAGTTCTACATTCACTGGTTCCCGTCCCCTGAAGGTACTGACTCTGGCTGGGTTCAGTTCTACACTCACTGGTTCCCCTCTCCTGAAGGTACTGACTCTGGCTGGGTTCAGTTCTACATTCACTGGTTCCACTCCCCTGAAGGTACTGACTCGGGCTGGGTTCAGTTCTACACTCACTGGTTCCCCTCCCCTGAAGGTGCTGACTCTGTCTGGGTTCAGTTCTACACTCATTGGTTCCCCTCCCCTGAAGGTACTGACTCTGGCTGGGTTCAGTTCAACATTCACTGATTCCCCTCCCCTGAAGGTACTGACTCTGGCTGGGTTCAGTTCTACACTCACTGGTTCCCCTCCCCTGAAGGTGCTGACTCTGGCTGGGTTCAGTTCTACATTCACTGGTTCCCCTCCCCTGAAGGTACTGACTCTGGCTGGGTTCATTTCTACACTCACTGGTTCCCCTCCCCTGAAGGTGCTGACTCTGGCTGGGTTCAGTTCTACACTCACTGGTTCCCCTCCCCTGAAGGTACTGACTCTGGCTGGGTTCAGTTCTACATTCACTGGTTCCCCTCCCCTGAAGGTACTGACTCTGGCTGGGTTCATTTCTACACTCACTGGTTCCCCTCCCCTGAAGGTGCTGACTCTGGCTGGGTTCAGTTTTACACTCACTGGTTCCCCTCCCCTGAAGGTACTGACTCTGGCTGGGTTCATTTCTACACTCACTGGTTCCCCTCCCCTGAAGGTGCTGACTCTGGCTGGGTTCAGTTCTACACTCACTGGTTCCCCTCCCCTGAAGGTACTGACTCTGGCTGGGTACAGTTCTACACTCACTGGTTCCCCTCCCCTGAAGGTACTGACTCTGGCTGGGTTCAGTTCTACACTCACTGGTTCCCCTCCCCTGAAGGTGCTGACTCTGGCTGGGTTCAGTTCTACACTCACTGGTTCCCCTCCCCTGAAGGTACTGACTCTGGCTGGGTTCAGTTCTACATTCACTGGTTCCCCTCCCCTGAAGTTACTGACTCTGGCTGGGTTCAGTTCTACACTCACTGGTTCCCTTCCCCTGAAGGTGCTGACTCTGGCTGGGTTCAGTTCTACACTCACTGGTTTCCTTCCCCTGAAGGTACTGACTCTGGCTGGGTTCAGTTCTACACTCACTGGTTCCCCTCCCCTGAAGGTACTGACTCTGTCTGGGTTCAGTTCCACACTCACTGGTTCCCCTCCCCGGAAGGTGTTGACTCTGTCTGGGTTCAGTTCTACACTCACTGGTTCTCCTCCCCTGAAGGTACTGACTCTGGCTGGGTAGTTCTACACTCACTGGTTCCCTTCCCCTGAAGGTACTGACTCTGGCTGGGTTCAGTTCTACATTCACTGGTTCCCCTCCCCTGAAGGTACTGACTCTGGCTGGGTTCAGTTCTACACTCACTGGTTCCCCTCCCCTGAAGGTACTGACTCTGGCTGGGTACAGTTCTACACTCACTGGTTCCCCTCTCCTGAAGGTACTGACTCTGGCTGGGTTCAGTTCTACATTCACTGGTTCCCCTCCCCTGAAGGTACTGACTCTGGCTGGGTTCAGTTCTACACTCACTGGTTCCCCTCCCCTGAAGGTACTGACTCTTGCTCGGTTCAGTTCTACACTCACTGGTTCCCCTCTCCTGAAGGTACTGACTCTGGCTGGGTTCAGATCTACACTCACTGGTTCCCCTCCCCTGAAGGTACTGACTCTGGCTGGGTTCAGTTCTACATTCACTGGTTCCCCTCCCCTGAAGGTACTGACTCTGGCTGGGTTCAGATCTACACTCACTGGTTCCCCTCCCCTGAAGGTACTGACTCTGGCTGGGTTCAGTTCTACATTCACTGGTTCCCCTCCCCTGAAGGTACTGGCTCTGGCTGGGTTCAGTTCTACATTCACTGGTTCCCCTCCCCTGAAGGTACTGACTCTGGCTGGGTTCAGTTCTACACTCACTGGTTCCACTCCCCTGAAGGTACTGACTCTGGCTGGGTTCAGTTCTACACTCATTGGTTCCCCACCCCTTAAGTTACTGACTCTGGCTGGGTTCAGTTCTACACTCATTGGTTCCCCTCCCCTTAAGTTACTGACTCTGGCTGGGTTCAGTTCTACACTCACTGGTTCCCCTCCCCTGAAGGTACTGACTCTGGCTGGGTTCAGTTCTACATTCACTGGTTCACCTCCCCTGAAGGTACTGACTCTGGCTGGGTTCAGTTCTACACTCACTGGTTCCCCTCCCCTGAAGGTACTGACACTGGCTGGGTTCAGTTCTACATTCACTGGTTCCCCTCCCCTGAAGGTACTGACTCTGGCTGGGTTCAGTTCTACATTCACTGTTTCCCCTCCCCTGAAGGTACTGACTCTGGCTGGGTTCAGTTCTACATTCACTGGTTCCACTCCCCTGAAGGTACTGACTCTGGCTGGGTTCAGTTCTACACTCACTGGTTCACCTCCCCTGAAGGTACTGACTCTGGCTGGGTTCAGTTCTACACTCACTGGTTCCCCTCCCCTGAAGGTACTGACTCTGGCTGGGTTCAGTTCTACATTCACTGGTTCCCCTCCGCTGAAGGTACTGACTCTGGCTGGGTTCAGTTCTACACTCACTGGTTCCCCTCCCCTGAAGGTGCTGACTCTGGCTGGGTTCAGTTCTACATTCACTGGTTCCCCTCCCCTGAAGGTACTGACTCTGGCTGGGTTCATTTCTACACTCACTGGTTCCCCTCCCCTGAAGGTACTGACTCTGGCTGGGTTCAGTTCTACACTCACTGGTTCCCCTCCCCTGAAGGTGCTGACTCTGGCTGGGTTCAGTTCTACACTCACTGGTTCCCCTCCCCTGAAGGTACTGACTCTGGCTGGGTTCAGTTCTACACTCACTGGTTCCCCTCCCCTGAAGGTACTGACTCTGGCTGGGTTCAGTTCTACACTCACTGGTTCCCCTCCCCTGAAGGTACTGACTCTGGCTGGGTTCAGTTCTACACTCACTGGTTCCCCTCCCCTGAAGGTACTGACACTGGCTGGGTTCAGTTCTACACTCACTGGTTCCCCTCCCCTGAAGGTACTGACTCTGGCTGGGTTCAGTTCTACACTCACTGGTTCCCCTCCCCTGAAGGTACTGACTCTGGCTGGGTTCAGTTCTACATTCACTGGTTCCCCTCCCCTGAAGGTACTGACTCTGGCTGGGTTCAGTTCTACACTCACTGGTTCCCCTCCCCTGAAGGTACTGACTCTGGCTGGGTACAGTTCTACACTCACTGGTTCCCCTCCCCTGAAGGTACTGACTCTGGCTGGGTTCAGTTCTACACTCACTGGTTCCCCTCTCCTGAAGGTACTGACTCTGGCTGGGTTCAGTTCTACACTCACTGGTTCCCCTCCCCTGAAGGTACTGACTCTGGCTGGGTACAGTTCTACACTCACTGGTTCCCTTCCCCTGAAGGGACTGACTCTGGCTGGGTTCAGTTCTACACTCACTGGTTCCCCTCCCCTGAAGGTACTGACTCTGGCTGGGTTCAGTTCTACACTCACTGGTTCCCCTCCCCTGAAGGTACTGACTCTGGCTGGGTACAGTTCTACACTCACTGGTTCCCCTCTCCTGAAGGTACTGACTCTGGCTGGGTTCAGTTCTACATTCACTGGTTCCCGTCCCCTGAAGGTACTGACTCTGGCTGGGTTCAGTTCTACACTCACTGGTTCCCCTCTCCTGAAGGTACTGACTCTGGCTGGGTTCAGTTCTACATTCACTGGTTCCACTCCCCTGAAGGTACTGACTCTGGCTGAGTTCAATTCTACACTCACTGGTTCCCCTCCCCTGAAGGTACTGACTCGGGCTGGGTTCAGTTCTACACTCACTGGTTCCCCTCCCCTGAAGGTGCTGACTCTGTCTGGGTTGAGTTCTACACTCATTGGTTCCCCTCCCCTGAAGGTACTGACTCTGGCTGGGTTCAGTTCAACATTCACTGATTCCCCTCCCCTGGAGGTACTGACTCTGGCTGGGTTCAGTTCTACACTCACTGGTTCACCTCCCCTGAAGGTGCTGACTCTGGCTGGGTTCAGTTCTACATTCACTGGTTCCCCTCCCCTGAAGGTACTGACTCTGGCTGGGTTCATTTCTACACTCACTGGTTCCCCTCCCCTGAAGGTACTGACTCTGGCTAGGTTCAGTTCTACACTCACTGGTTCCCCTCCCCTGAAGGTACTGACTCTGGCTGGGTTCAGTTCTACACTCACTGGTTCCCCTCCCCTGAAGGTGCTGACTCTGGCTGGGTTCAGTTTTACACTCACTGGTTCCCCTCCCCTGAAGGTACTGACTCTGGCTGGGTTCAGTTCTACACTCACTGGTTCCCCTCCCCTGAAGGTACTGACTCTGGCTGGGTACAGTTCTACACTCACTGGTTCCCCTCCCCTGAAGGTACTGACTCTGGCTGGGTTCAGTTCTACACTCACTGGTTCCCCTCCCCTGAAGGTGCTGACTCTGGCTGGGTTCAGTTCTGCACTCACTGGTTCCCCTCCCCTGAAGGTACTGACTCTGGCTGAGTTCAGTTCTACACTCACTGGTTCCACTCCCCTGAAGGTACTGACTCTGGCTGGGTTCAGTTCTACACTCACCGGTTCACCTCCCCTGAAGGTACTGACTCTGTCTGGGTTCAGTTCCACACTCACTGGTTCCGCTCCCCTGAAGGTGTTGACTCTGTCTGGGTTCAGTTCTACACTCACTGGTTCCCCTCCCCTGAAGGTACTGACTCTGGCTGGGTTCAGTTCTACACTCACTGGTTCCCCTCCCCTGAAGGGACTGACTCTGGCTGGGTTCAGTTCTACACTCACTGGTTCCCCTCCCCTGAAGGGACTGACTTTGGCTGGGTTCAGTTCTACACTCACTGGTTCCCTTCCCCTGAAGGTACTGACTCTGGCTGGGTTCAGTTGTACACTCACTGGTTCCCCTCCCCTGAAGGTACTGACTCTGGCTGGGTTCAGTTCTACACTCACTGGTTCCCCTCCCCTGAAGGTACTGACTCTGGCTGGGTACAGTTCTACACTCACTGGTTCCCCTCTCCTGAAGGTACTGACTCTGGCTGGGTTCAGTTCTACATTCACTGGTTCCACTCCCCTGAAGGTACTGACTCTGGCTGAGTTCAGTTCTACACTCACTGGTTCCCCTCCCCTGAAGGTACTGACTCGGGCTGGGTTCGGTTCTACACTCACTGGTTCCCCTCCCCTGAAGGTGCTGACTCTGTCTGGGTTCAGTTCTACACTCACTGGTTCCCCTCCCCTGAAGGTACTGACTCTGGCTGGGTTCAGTTCAACATTCACTGATTCCCCTCCCCTGAAGGTACTGACTCTGGCTGGGTTCAGTTCTACACTCACTGGTTCCCCTCCCCTGAAGGTGCTGACTCTGGCTGGGTTCAGTTCTACACTCACTGGATCCCCTCCCCTGAAGGTACTGACTCTTGCTCGGTTCAGTTCTACACTCACTGGTTCCCCTCTCCTGAAGGTACTGACTCTGGCTGGGTTCAGATCTACACTCACTGGTTCCCCTCCCCTGAAGGTACTGACTCTGGCTGGGTTCAGTTCTACATTCACTGGTTCCCCTCCCCTGAAGGTACTGACTCTGGCTGGGTTCAGTTCTACACTCACTGGTTCCACTCCCCTGAAGGTACTGACTCTGGCTGGGTTCAGTTCTACACTCACTGGTTCCCCTCCCCTTAAGTTACTGACTCTGGCTGGGTTCAGTTCTACACTCACTGGTTCCCCTCCCCTTAAGTTACTGACTCTGGCTGGGTTCAGTTCTACACTCACTGGTTCCCCTCCCCTGAAGGTACTGACTCTGGCTGGGTTCAGTTCTACATTCACTGGTTCCCCTCCGCTGAAGGTACTGACTCTGGCTGGGTTCAGTTCTACACTCACTGGTTCCCCTCCCCTGAAGGTGCTGACTCTGGCTGGGTTCAGTTCTACATTCACTGGTTCCCCTCCCCTGAAGGTACTGACTCTGGCTGGGTTCATTTCTACACTCACTGGTTCCCCTCCCCTGAAGGTACTGACTCTGGCTGGGTTCAGTTCTACACTCACTGGTTCCCCTCCCCGGAAGGTGCTGACTCTGGCTGGGTTCAGTTCTACACTCACTGGTTCCCCTCCCCTGAAGGTACTGACTCTGGCTGGGTTCAGTTCTACACTCACTGGTTCCCCTCCCCTGAAGGTACTGACTCTGGCTGGGTTCAGTTCTACACTCACTGGTTCCCCTCCCCTGAAGGTACTGACTCTGGCTGGGTTCAGTTCTACACTCACTGGTTCCCCTCCCCTGAAGGTACTGACACTGGCTGGGTTCAGTTCTACACTCACTGGTTCCCCTCCCCTGAAGGTACTGACTCTGTCTGGGTTCAGTTCTATACTCACTGGTTCCCCTCCCCTGAATGTGTTGACTCTGTCTGGGTTCAGTTCTACACTCACTGGTTCCCCTCCCCTGAAGGTACTGACTCTGGCTGGGTTCAGTTCTACACTCACTGGTTCCCCTCCCCTGAAGGTAATGACTCTGGCTGGGTACAGGTCTACACTCATTGGTTCCCTTCCCCTGAAGGGACTGACTCTGGCTGGGTTCAGTTCTACACTCACTGGTTCCCCTCCCCTGAAGGTACTGACTCTGGCTGGGTACAGTTCTACACTCACTGGTTCCCCTCTCCTGAAGGTACTGACTCTGGCTGGGTTCAGTTCTACATTCACTGGTTCCCGTCCCCTGAAGGTACTGACTCTGGCTGGGTTCAGTTCTACACTCACTGGTTCCCCTCTCCTGAAGGTACTGACTCTGGCTGGGTTCAGTTCTACATTCACTGGTTCCACTCCCCTGAAGGTACTGACTCTGGCTGAGTTCAGTTCTACACTCACTGGTTCCCCTCCCCTGAAGGTACTGACTCGGGCTGGATTCAGTTCTACACTCACTGGTTCCCCTCCCCTGAAGGTGCTGACTCTGTCTGGGTTCAGTTCTACACTCACTGGTTCCCCTCCCCTGAAGGTACTGTCTCTGGCTGGGTTCAGTTCTACATTCACTGATTCCCCTCCCCTGAAGGTACTGACTCTGGCTGGGTTCAGTTCAACATTCACTGATTCCCCTCCCCTGAAGGTACTGACTCTGGCTGGGTTCAGTTCTACACTCACTGGTTCCCCTCCCCTGAAGGTGCTGACTCTGGCTGGGTTCAGTTCTACATTCACTGGTTCCCCTCCCCTGAAGGTACTGACTCTGGCTGGGTTCATTTCTACACTCACTGGTTCCCCTCCCCTGAAGGTACTGACTCTGGCTGGGTTCAGTTCTACACTCACTGGTTCCCCTCCCCTGAAGGTACTGACTCTGGCTGGGTTCAGTTCTACACTCACTGGTTCCCCTCCCCTGAAGGTACTGACACTGGCTGGGTTCAGTTCTACACTCACTGGTTCCCCTCCCCTGAAGGTACTGACTCTGGCTGGGTTCAGTTCTACACTCACTGGTTCCCCTCCCCTGAAGGTACTGACTCTGGCTGGGTACAGTTCTACACTCACTGGTTCCCCTCCCCTGAAGGTACTGACTCTGGCTGGTTTCAGTTCTACACTCACTGGTTCCCCTCCCCTGAAGGTGCTGACTCTGGCTGGGTTCAGTTCTACACTCACTGGTTCCCTTCCCCTGAAGGTACTGACTCTGGCTGGGTTCAGTTCTACACTCACTGGTTCCCCTCCCCTGAAGGTACTGACTCTGTCTGGGTTCAGTTCTATACTCACTGGTTCCCCTCCCCTGAATGTGTTGACTCTGTCTGGGTTCAGTTCTACACTCACTGGTTCCCCTCCCCTGAAGGTACTGACTCTGGCTGGGTACAGTTCTACACTCACTGGTTCCCCTCCCCTGAAGGTACTGACTCAGGCTGGGTTCAGTTCTACACTCACTGGTTCCCCTCCCCTGAAGGTACTGACTCAGGCTGGGTTCAGTTCCACACTCACTGGTTCCCCTCCCCTGAAGGTACTGACTCTGGCTGGGTTCAGTTCTACACTCACTGGTTCCCCTCCCCTGAAGGTACTGACTCAGGCTGGGTTCAGTTCCACACTCACTGGTTCCCCTCCCCTGAAGGTACTGACTCTGGCTGGGTTCAGTTCCAGACAATAACATCATTCACTTTGTTCCTGTACCAAGATGGCTGCGCATGCGCGGTGCTACTCACTGAATCAAGATGGCGGAGCGCTGAACCTGCCTTCCTGTACGAACATGGCCGCCGTTAGCCTGGGCCTGTGACCTGGAGAAAGCCCCGCAGCTGCAACCGCCGATATTCCGGTTACTATTCCGGGCTTGCGGCGTGCACCGGTTGTTTATGAAGCCTCTCCCACTCCCCGCTGGCCCATTGGTCCCCTCCGCCCCGCTAAAAAGGACACTTTTGAGGAGCCCATTCAAATCTTGTCTCCTCCGCCATTACACGCACCGCGCATGCTCCAAACACAGCCAGGGCCGCGCCTGCGCATTGAGCTCCTGTAGTCTGGGTGTGGCACATTCTTCCCCGCGTAGCATGCTGGATACATAAGACCATGAGGCATAGAAGCAGGAGTGGGCCACCGGGCCCCTCCGAGCCTGATCCCATTCCAATTAGATTTGATGGAACAGTCTCCAGGGAGCTTTACTCTGTATCTAACCCGTGCTGTACCTGTTCTGCAGTGTTTGATGGGACAGCATACAGGGAGATTCACTATGTACCTAATCAAAGCAGTACCTAACCTGGGAGTGCTTGGGACAGGCTAGAGGGAGATTTAATCTTTATGTAACCCGTGCTGCATCTGCCTGGGAATGTCCGGTGACACAGCATCTAAACTGTGTTGCATCTGCCCTGTGAATCTATAATGGGACAGTGTAGAGGGAGCTTCACTCTTTATCCAACCAATGCAGTATCTACTCTGGAATGCTTGGGGCAGGGTAGAGGGAGATATACACCGTATCTAACCTGTGTTGTGCCTGCTCTTGAAATGTCTGGTGGACAGTGTTGAGGAAACTTTATGCGGTATCTAAGCAAGGCAAGTATATCCTTTCGGAGATAAGGAGACCAAAAGTGTGCACAGCACTCCAAGTGTGGTCTCACCAAGGCCCTGTACAAATGTAGAGTGAGATTTGAGAGGGTTACCCTTTATCTAAATTAAGCTGCACTTGCCCTAGAAGTGTTTGTTTGGAATGTGTAGAAGGAGCTTTACTCCGTATCTCACCAATGCAGTACCTTCCCTGGGAGTGTTTGATGGTACAGTGTAGATGGAGCTTTACTTGTATCTGAGTCAGGATAAATCGGTAATTTTTCTATTGGCAAACTAGCTCCAGCATTGTCATAGGCATCAGTGCTCAGTCCTCAATCTATATTAATGACTTGGATGAAGGGACCGAGAGTAATCTAGCAAGGTTTGCTGATGATACAATGATGGGTGGGAAAGAAACATGTGAAGAGGACACAATAATCTGCAAAGGGATATAGACAAGCTAATTGAGTGGGCAAAAATTTGGCAGATGGAGTGTAATGTGGGAACATGTGAGCTTATCTACTGGGGCAGAAAAAAATAGAAAAACACATTATAATTTAAATGGAGAAACATTGCAAAGTGCTGCAATACAGTCACAACTTGAGGTCCTTGTGCATGAAACACAAAAAGTTAGTATGTAGGTACAGCAAGTAATCAGGAAGACAAATGGAATCTTGACCTTTATTGCAAGGTGGATAGAGTATAAATGCAGGGAAGTCCTGCTACAACTGTACAGGATATTGGTGAGGCCACACCTAGAGTACTGCATACAGTTTTGGTCTCTGTATTTAACGAAGGATATACTTGCTTTGGAGGCTGTTCAGAGAAGGTTCACCAGGTTGATTCTAGAGATGAGGGGGTTGACTTATTAAGATAGGTTGGGCTTGTTGTACCCATTGGAGTTCAGAAGAATGAGCGGTGATCTTATCGAAACATATAGGATAATGAGGCTCGACAAGGTGAATGCAGAGAGGATTTTTGCACTTATAGGGAAAACTAAAACTAGGGGACATAGTCTCAGAATAAGAGGCCACCCATTTGAAACTGAAATGAGATGGAATTTATTCTCTAAGAGTTGTAAATCTATGGAATTTCTGCCCCACAGAGCTGTGGAGGCTGGGCCATTGAATATATTAAAGAGGTAGATGGAAAGATTTTGAGGGATAAAGGAATAAAGTGTTATGGGAAGCGGGCAGGGACCTGGAGTTGAGCCCAAGATCAGATCAGCCATGCTTTTATTAAATGGCAGAGAGGGCTCGAGGTACCAAGTGGCCTGCTCCTGCTCCTATTTCTTATAATCTACCCTGTGCTGTACCTGCCCTGGGGTTGTCTGTTGGGAAAGTGTACAGAGAGCTTTACTCTGTATCTAATCCGTGCTGTACCTGCCCTGGGATTGTATGTTGGGACAATGCAGAGGGAGAGATTACTCTGTATTTATCCCGTGCTCTACTTGCCCTGGGAGTGTTTGATGGGACTGTGTAGATGGAGCATTATTCTGGATCTAACCAATTCTGTATCTACCCTGGAATGCTTTGGACAGTGTACAGGGAGAAATATTCCATACCTAACCAGTGTTGTACCTGCCCTTGGAATATCTGATGGGACAGTGTTGAGGGAGCTTTACTCTGTACCTAACGCATGCTGTACCTGCCCTGGGAATGTCCGGTGGAACAGTATGGAGGGAGATTTAATCAATATTTAAACCATGTTGTACCTGTTCTGGGAGTGTTTGATGCGGCAGACTAGAGAGAGCTTTACACTTTATCTATCCCGCGCTGTAGTTGCCTTGGGAGTGTTTGATGTGACAATGTAGAGGAAGATTTATTCTGTACCTGCCCTGGAGTGTTTTATGGGTCAGTGTAGAGGGAGCTTTATTCTATATCTAACCAATGCAGTATCTACTCTAGAATGCTTGTGACAGGGTAGAGGGAGATATACTCCATATCTAGCCTGTGTTGTACCTGCCCATGGAATGTCTGGTGGGACAATGTTGAGGGAGCTTTACTCTATATCTAAGCAAGGCAAGTATATCCTTCCTTAGATAAGGTGACCAAAGCTGTGCACAGTACTCCAGGTGTGGTCTCACCAAGGCCCTGTACAATTATAGAGTGAGGTTTGAGAGGGTTACCCTTTATCTAAATTATGCTGTACTTGTCCTAGGAGTGTTTATTTGGAAAGTGTAGAGGGAGCTTTACTCTGTATCTAATCAAAGCAGTACCTGCCCTGGGAGTGCTTGATATGACAGTGTAGAGGAAACTTTACTCTGTATCTAACCTGTGCAGTCCCTGCCATGGGAATGTCCAGTGGGAAAGTGTATAGCGATCCTCACTGTGTATCTAACCTGTACTGTACCTGCCCTGGGAGTGCTTGATGGGACAGTGTAGAGGAAACTTTACTCTGTATCTAACCTGTGCAGTCCCTGCCATGGGAATGTCCAGTGGGAAAGTGTATAGCGATCCTCACTGTGTATCTAATCTGTGCTGTACCTGCCCTGCGAGTGTTTCATGGGACAGTGTAGAGGGAGCTTCACTCTTTTTCTAGCCCGTACTGTACCTGCCTTGGGAATGTTTGATGGGGCAGTGGAGATGGAGCTTTACTTTGTATCTGAGTCGGGATAAATGGATCATTTTTCTATTGGCAAACAGTGACTAGTGGGGTGCCACAAGGATCGGTGCTGGGTCCTCAACTATTTACAATCTATATTAATGTCCTGGATGAAGGGACCAAGTGTAATGCAGCCAAGTTTGCTGATGATGCAAAGATGGGTGGGAAAGCAAATAGTGAGGACACAAAAATTTTGCAAAGGGATATAGACAGGCTAAGTGAGTGGGCAAAATTTTGGCAGATGATGTACAATGTGGGAAAATATGTGGTTATCTACCTTGGCAGATAAGACAGAAAAGCAAATTATAATAGAAATGGAGAAAAATTGCAAAATGCTACAGTGCAGTGGGACCTAGGGGTCCTTGTGCATGAAACACAAAAAGTTAGTATGCAGCTATGGCAATAATCAGGAAGGCAAATGGAATGTTGGCCTTTATTGCAAGGGGGATAGAGTATAAAAGCAGAGAAGTACTTCTACAACTGTACACGGTATCGGTGAGGCCACACCTAGAGTACTACTTCCAGTTTTGGTCTCTGTATTTAAGGAAGGATAGACTTGCATTGGAGGCTGTTCAGAGAAGGTTCACTAGATTGATTCTGGAGATGAGGCGGTTGAATTATGAAGATAGGTTGGGCATATATGATAATGAGTGGGCTCGACAAGGTGGATACAGAGAGGATATTTCCATTCATAGGGGAAAACAAAACCAGGGGACAGAGTCTCCAAATAAGAGGCCGCCCATTTCTTCTCTGAGGGTTGTAAATCTTTGGAATTCTCTGCCCCAGAGAGCTGTGGAGGCTGGGTCATTGAATACATTTAAGGCAGATATAGACAGATTTTTGATCGATAAGGGAATAAATGGTTATGGGGAGCAGGGAGGGAAGTGAAGCTGAGTCCATGATCAAATCAGCCAGGATTCTATTAAATGGCGGAGCAGGCTCGAGGGGCCAAGTGGCCTATTCCTGCCCTTGGAATGTCAGGTGAGACAATGTTAAGGGAGCTTTACTCTTTATCTAAGCAAGGCAAGTATATCCTTCCTTAGAAAAGGAGACCAAAACTGTGCACAGTACTCCAGGTGTGGTCTCATCAAGGCCCTGTACAATTGTAGAGTGAAGTTAGAGAGATAATTATATTGTATCGTAATTGTGCTGTACCTGCCCTAGGAGTGTTTATTTGGACAGTGTAAAGGGAGCTTTACTTGGTATCTAACCAATGCAAAACCTGCCCTGGGAGTGGTTGATGGGGCAGTGTTGAGGGAGCTTTACACTGTATCTAACCCATGCTGTACCTGTTCTGTGAGTGTTTGATGGAACAGTGTAGTGGGAGAAGTTACTCTGCATTTAACCCATGCTGGAGCTGCCCTGTGACTTTTCATGGAACTGTTCAGAGAGAGTTTTATGCTGGACTTAACCTGTACTGTACCTGCCCTGGGAGAGTTTGATGGGACAGTGTAGAGGGAGCTTTACTCTGTATCTAATCCGTATGTAACTGCCCTGTGAGTGTTTTGGATACTGTAGACTGAGATTTACTCTGTATCAATCCTGGTTGTGTTTGGGACATGATGGAATGGGATTTACTTTGTATCAAACCCTTGCAGTGCCGGTAGTCCTGACATCAGTAGTCAGGAAAATGCTAAAATCTATTATTAAGTACGTAGTAACAGGGCATTTCGGAATTAATAACAGGATTGGGCAGCATTAACACGGATTTCTGAAAGGGAAATTGTCCTTGAAAATCTGTTAACATTTTTTGTGCTAGCTAGCAGGATAGATAAGGGGGAAACCACTGGATGTGGTATATTTAGATTTACAGAAGGAATTCAATGGGGTGCCACAAAAGAGATTATTAAACAAAATTATGGCTCATGGGATTGGGTGTGAAATACTTGCAAGGATTAATGATTGGAAAACGGAGAGGAGGAATAAACAGGTCATTTTCGTGTTGGCAGGCTGTAACTGGTAGGGTCCGAGCATCACTTGGGAGCACCGAAGCAAGCCTCCCATGCTGTACCATTACTCGAGTTTGAATAAAGGAGCTAAGGTCACACTTACTCATGTCTACAGTACTCAGTCACATTGCCAGTTTTTATGTTCATAATAAAGCAATGAGATAACAAACAATCACGCGAAAATGCAGAGAACTGTTGGTATCCTGGAGAAATTCTCAGAAGGGGACGATTGGGAGGCCTGCGTGGAGCGACTCGACCATTATTTCGTGGCCAACGAGTTGGCAGGGAATGAGAATGCTGCCAAACGAAGGGCGATCCTCCTCACCGTCTGTGGGTCAACAACCTATGGCCTCATGAAGAATCTTCTAGCTCCGGTGAAACCAACAACCACATTGTATGAAGAACTGTGTATGCTGGTCCAGGAGCATCTAAATCTGAAGGAAAGCGTTCTGATGGCAAAGTATCGATTTTACACATATCAACGGTCTGAAGACCAGGAAGTGGTGAGCTACGTCTAAGGCGCCGTGCAGGACATTGCGAATTCGATGGATTTTTTGAACAAATGCTAAGAGACTTCTTTGACGTTTGGTATTGGCCATGAGGTTATCCTTCGCAAACTATTGACTGTTGAAACACCGAACATGAGCAAAGCCATAACGATAGCCCAGGCATTATGTTCACCTGCGATAACATGAAACAAATTTTGCAACATAGAGGTTTTGGCAAGTACTGTACACAAAGTAACGTCGTTTTCAGACAGGAATGCATGTGGCAGAAGGTACACACCTGCAGCTGCACGACCTCAGATGACCCAGAATCTACCATCAAATGTTAATGCGAGGCAGTTAACATCTTGTTGGTGCTGCGGAGGTGATCACCGAGCCAATCAATGCCGCTTCAAAAACTATGCTGTGGAACAATGGGACACCTCCAGCGAATGTGCAGACGAGCTGCGAACTCTGCTAACCACCACGTTGCAGAGGAGGTACGATCCATGGTGGATCAAACTGAACTAGAGACTCGAACCGAGGAGGCAGAAGTGTACGGGGTACACACCTTCACCACGAAATGTCCACCGATCATGCTAAACGTCGAAATGGATGGATTTCCAGTATCCATGGCACTGGACATGGGTGTGAGGCAGTCTATCATGAGCAAAAAGGTCTTCGACACGATGTGGTCAACAAGGCACACAGGCCCAAACTTAGCTCCATTCATACCAAGCTAAGAACTTACACTAAAGGGCTTGTCCCTGTAATTGGCAGCGCCGCAGTAAAAGTCTCCTATGATGGAGCAGTGCACGAACTCCCACTATGGATTGTAGCAGGAGATGGGCCCACACTGTTCGGCAGAAGCTGGCTGTGAAAAATCCACGGGAACTGGGATGACATCCCAGCGCTCTCGTCCACCGACTATGTCTCATGTGGCGAGGTTCTGAGCAAGTTCCCGTTGTTGTTTGAGGCAGGCATCAGAAGTTTCTCAGGGGCGAAGGTGCAGATCCACTTGGTTCCCGATATATGACCCATCCACCACAAGGCACGAGCGGTGCCATATATGATGCGAGAGAAAGTGGAAATTGGGCTGGACAGGCTGCAGCGAGAAGGCATCATCGCCAAGGTGGAGGTCAACGCGTGGGCCAGTCCGATTGTTCCAGTTCTCAAAGGCAATATCATGGTCAGAATTTGTGGGGGCTATAAAGTAATGATTAACTGTTTTTCGCTACAAGATCAGTACTCGCTAACCAAGGCAAATTACCTATTTGCGGCCCTGGCTGGAGGATGACGTTCACCAAGTTGGACCTGACCACGGCCTACATGACGCAGGAGCTGGCGGAATATTCGAAAGGCCTCACCTGCATCAACACACACAAAGGTCTGTTCATCTACAATAGAGGTCCGTTTGGGATTCGATCGGCCACGACAATTTTTGATAGGAACATGGAGAGCCTGCTAAAGTTGGTTCCGTGCACCGTGGTTTTCCAGGATGACATACTGGTCACAGGTCGGGACACCATCGAACACTTGAAGAACCTGGAAGAGATTCTAAGTCAGCGTGGGGCTCAGGTTGAAAAGCTCGAAGTGTGTTTTGCTGCCACCAGAGGTCGAATTCTTGAGGAGAAATATCACGGCAGATGGCATCAGACACACCGACGCCAAGGCGGAGGCCATCAAGAACGTGCCGAGACCACAGAACGTGACAGAGCTGCGTTCGTTCCTGGGACTCCTCAACTATTTAATAATTTCCTACCTGGGTTAAGCACCATGCTTGAACCCATACATGTGCTGCTACACAAGGGAGATGACTGGGTATGGGAGAAATCACAAGAGGCTGCTTTTGAGAAAGCCAGAAATCTGTTATATTCCAACAAACTGCTTGTTCTGTATAACCCATGTAAACATTTAGTACAAGCTTGCAATGCGTCTTCATATGGGGTCGAGTGTGTGTTACAAGTATATTAATCGGGAACATTGTAACCGGTCGCCTATGCATCTAGGAGTTGTCCAAGTCCGAAAGGGCCTACAGCATGATTGAAAAAGAAGCTCTGGCATGCATTTACGGGGTGACAAAAATGGACCAATATCTGTTTGGTCTCAAGTTTGATTTAGAAACCAACCATAAGCCACTCATATCGCTATTCTCAGAGAACAAAGGGATTAATACCAAACCCTCTGCCCACATCCAAAGATGGGCACTTACGCTGTCTGCATATAACTATGTAATCCACCACAGACCAGGCACACAGAACTGCGCTGATGCTCTCAGTCGGCTACCATTGCCCACCAACAGGGTGGAAATGGCACTACCTGCAGACTTGCTCTTGGTGCTGGATGCATTCGAAAATGAAAAGTCACCCATTACAGCCCGCCAGATCAGGACCTGGACCAGCCAGGATCCTATACTGCCCCTTATAAAAACTTGTGTCCTCCATGGGAGCTGGTCCAGCGTCCTAGCGGAGATGCGTGAAGAGATCATGCCGTTCCAGTGGCGCAAAGATGAAATGTCCACAAAATGTCTTTTATGGGGCAATCACGTGGTTTTGCCGAAGAAATGCAGGGAAACGTTCATACGCGAGCTACATAGTACCCATCCAGGCATAATGATGAAAGCTATAGCCAGATCCCATGTGTGGTGGCCCGGCATCGACTCAGGTTTGGAGTCATGCATGCGCCAATGAAATACTTGCTCTCAAACTGAGCAAAGCACCCAGGAGGTACCGCTAAGTTTGTGGTCATGGCCCTCCAAACCGTGGTCTAAGATTCACGTTGACTTTGCGGGCCCGTTTCTAGGCAAAATGTTTTTGGTTGTTGTGGTTGCTTATTGAAAATGGATTGAGTGTGTAATAATGTCTGTAAGTACGTCCACTGCCACCATTGAAAGCCTAAGAGCCATGTTTGCCATGGATGGCCTGCCTGACGTCCTTGTCAGCGACAATGGGCCGTGCTTCACCAGTGCTGAATTCAAGGAATTCATGACCCACAATGGGATCAAGCTCGTCACATCTGCCCCGTTCAAGCCCACATCCAACGGTCAGGCAGAACGGGCAGTCCAATCCATCAAGCAAAGCTTGAAACATGTGTCCGAAGGCTCCCTGCAGACCCGCCTGTCCCGAGTCCTGCTCAGCTACTGCACCAGACCCCACTCACTCACCAGGGTTCCCCATCCGAGCTGCTAATGAAAAGGGTGCTCAAATCAAGGCTCTCCCTTGTCCATCCTGATCTCCATGATCATGTTGAGGACATGCGGCATCGAAAAGCATGTACCATAATCGCACAAACTTGTTATGCGATATTGGAGTCAATGACCCTGTCTTTGTACTCAGCTGTGGACATGGTCCCTAATGCCTTGCTGGCACTGTCATTGCCAAAGAAGGGAGTAGTCAAACTTGCCAATGGACTAACTTGCAGATAGCATTTGGACCAAACCAAACTGCGATTCACAGACAGCCATGAACAACCCGAAGACGATTCGACCAACTTCGACCCTCCAACACACACACATAAGTGGCAACCAAAATCACGTTTGACCACAAAGCTGAACTCACGATCCCCAGCTGCCAAGCAAGGCCAGCTGCCCAGCGAAGAACAAACCAACTCAACCATACCTGCATTTGTACCGAGACGATCGACAAGGGAGCGAAAAGCCCCAGATCGTCTCACCCTGTAAATAAGTGCACAATTGACTTTGGGAGGGAGTGATGTTATGTATGCAACCCTATGCAACCTGTATCATACCACTACCAGAGGGAATACCTGTTGGAGTCCCAATGGATCCCAACATCCCTTGGGAGCACTGTATATAAGCAAGCCTCCCATGCTCTACCAACACTCTGGAGTTTGAATAAAGGAGCTAAGGTCACACTTACTCATTGTCTACAGTACTCAGTTATATTGCTTTATTATGAACATAACAATACTGGCATTTATTACAATAGGATTTGAGTATAAGAGTAAAGATGTCTTACTGCAATTATACAGGGCCCTGGTGAAAACGCACCTGGAGTATTATGCACAGTTTTGGTTTACTTACCTAAGGAAAGATAAACTTGCTATAGAGGGAGTTCAAAGAAGGCTTACCAGACTGATTCCTGGGATCAGAGGGAATGTCCTATGCGAGATGGAGTAGACTAGGCCTATATTCTCTAGCATTTAGAAGAATGAGAGATGAGAGGCGATGCCCACATTCCATGAAGGAATTTTTAAAAAGAGATGAGTGAGGTGTTTAAATTTGATCAAGGACACCAGCCAAATTATTAGACACTCCCTGTCCTTCAGGAACTGTGTCCAGGGGAGAAGCTGATGGGATATCCGATCATCTTCGGGTTAAATGTTGTGCTCATCGAGCTGAGCACCTCGTGCCCAGCATCAAACACTCTCCAGTCGGGCACAGTACGGGTTAGATACAGAGTGAACCCATCTGTCGCTCCCCGACACAGATACTGAGGGACAGTAAGTGTCCGCAACACTGACATTTCTCTCTCAATAAGGTATAAATTGATCCTGTACCTCTCCCCATTAATCCTGGGCTCCACACGGGCCGAAACCTGCTCCTGTTTCCCTTTCTGCAACAGCACTGAGCTAAACCCAGCCCATAATGAGCAGAGCTCAGGGAAGGTGGTTGCTAGGCACTGCAGTGATGTCATAAAGCAGGGCCATTCAGCCCAGCGGTCCTCTCCTTGTCCCTTTAAAGGTGGAGAGCTGGGACATCCTGTCTCAACACACATCCCCCTGTTCATACTGAGAATCCCAGGGGAAGGCCCAAGGCCCACAGTGGAACACAACCAAGGGGGGAAAGAGGAGGAAAGAAGGGGAGGTAAATCAAGGAGTCAGGACTGAGGGCCACCAAGCTTCAGTTTTGGAGACTGTAGACTTCAGGAGGGGAAGAGTGAGTGCTGTAGTTTCAGGATCCAGGGAGAGAACAAGGAACAAATGTGGAAACTGGTGTGGATTCCAGCACAGTGAGGATGTAGCGGGAGGGAGATTGTGTCGGGCCGTGTATTAGGGATGTCGGAGGGACAAGCGAGGAAAGGTCAGAGGAGCAATTACTGAAGCAATGTCCATCAATCGTGAGAGAGAGAAGGTGGGGGTCAGAGTGGGCCCTGGACAGGCCGATAAACTGTTTGTTTGTTGTGACCAGCTTTCCTTCTGTCACAAATAGCCTCCTGTAGCCCAGTGACACCAACAGCCCATTAAACGCCACCAATGTCCTTTGGTCTGGTGAGGTCTCCCTTTGTGAAACATCGGCTGCTGTTGAAGCTTCTCATTCTGACTCGCTCACAGTGAGACAGTATCCACTGTCCCTTTAATTCCATGGCTTCATCTTTGCTGGTATTGGTAACAAGCCCGGGATCACTGAACACAAAACCCAGTCTGTTAATTACTTTCAGCTACTGGACTTAGCGTGTACCCCACAGCCTCTCTCTCTCCTTCAATGTGTGAATAGAGCATCACACCTGCAAAGCTGGTTTAAGTTTATATCCAGGCAGCAAATCTATTTAAGAAAAGCCTGTAGGCCAATGAGGCACTGTTCAGGTGCCAGTGTGCAGCTGATTTGCCCGGTATTTTGCCTGTAATGGAACATAACTGAACATTTCTCCCAGTGTAACATTTGCTGTAATGAAATGTGTCTTTTAAGAAGCCTCACGTTCTTGCTCATGTCTGCTGCAATTGTGTAGAAAGGGGATGTGTGAAGTGATGGTTTTTGTATGGAGATGTGAAGCAAGGAAACGCTATCTGTGTATGGCAGTGACACAGCCTTGTGGTCGCAGGCAGAACAATGCAGCGATATCCTTGTGGTTCTGGTTTGAGCAAAGTCAGTTCATGAATGCTCAAGCTAAGAGGTGCCAGGGATGGGGAGCAGCGGCTGTAAATAAAAGCTAAATGTAAATTCTGATGCAGTTTATCTTCATTTATTCCTATATTAATAGATTTTGCTGAATGTGGTCCATGCCAAGTGCCAGGATATTGGATAAGGCCCACCATAGAAAATGAGTTTGACAACCTGAGATAGACAATGTCAACTGGATTCCCCATCCACCAACCTAACGACTTCTTTACAAACTGAAACTAGTTTGTAAGACATGACCATGTTTACCAGAATCCGTGTTCAGTACCTCTAATGGCCCCTTCCCTTTCCCCATGATCGAAAACAGCATCCCTCAGGATCCCTTCAAGCACCTTCCCATAATCGAGGTCATGTTGATGGGCCTTTAGTTCACGAGTTCTGACTTGTGCCCAATTTGGAAAATGGGAACTACACGTGCTGCCTTCCAATCTCAGAACAATCCCTGACTCTACTGAGCTGTTGGAGATATGGGCAAGGGGCTGACAGAGCACCTTTCCCATCTCTTTAAACACCCTTGTGTGGCTATCATCCGCACCTTACACGCATCAAGATTAACCCGCACGGCGACTTTGCTGTCAGTGAAGAGAGATGAGAATGACCAAAGTGCCATTTGCCCCTCTCAGTGTGACCCTGAAGGACTGCGTCCAGGCTCCCCCCATACGATCCTCCCCACAGATTGTCCTCTCTGAGCTTCAGCCAGCTAATGCTAAACACTCCGGTGGGAAAGACAAAAATCCACAGCAATGTGTTGAAAGCAACACTAATTTATTTGTATATATCCCAAATATGAAACTCCAGTCCAGTTACAGGAGTTATTAACATCAGCAGAAACAAACCCCAACTGTCAGAATGAACACGATTCAGTCGGGATGTGATTAACAGCAGCAATAAGAGCAGATTCCAAACCCTGCAATCACTTGTGAACTCGCTGGTGTGTCAGCAGGTTGGATGATCGAGTGAATCCCTTCCCACACTCCGAGCAGGTGAACGGCCTCTCCCCAGTGTGAATTTGCTGGTGTCTCAGCAGGTTGGATGATCGAGTGAATCCCTTCCCACACTCCGAGCAGGTGAACGGCCTCTCCCCAGTGTGAATTTGCTGGTGTCTCAGCAGGTGGGATGACTGATTGAATCCCTTCCCACAATCAGAGCAGGTGAATGGCCTCTCCCCAGTGTGAACTCGCTGGTGTGTCAGCAGGTTGGATGATGTAGTGAATCCCTTCCCACACTCCGAGCAGGTGAACGGCCTCTCCCCAGTGTGAATTTGCTGGTGTCTCAGCAGGTTGGATGATCGAGTGAATCCCTTCCCACACTCCGAGCAGGTGAACGGCCTCTCCCCAGTGTGAATTTGCTGGTGTCTCAGCAGGTGGGATGACTGATTGAATCCCTTCCCACAATCAGAGCAGGTGAATGGCCTCTCCCCAGTGTGAACTCGCTGGTGTGTCAGCAGGTTGGATGATGTAGTGAATCCCTTCCCACACTCCGAGCAGGTGAACGGCCTCTCCCCAGTGTGAACTCGCTGGTGTGTTAGCAGGTGGGATGATCGAGTGAATCCTTCCCCACACTCCGAGCAGGTGAACGGCCTCTCCCCAGTGTGAATTTGCTGGTGTCTCAGCAGGTGGGATGACTGAGTGAATCCCTTCCCACAATCAGAGCAGGTGAATGGCCTCTCCTCAGTGTGAACTCGCTGGTGTGTCAGCAGGTTGGATGATCGAGTGAATCCTTCCCCACACTCGGAGCAGGTGAATGGCCTCTCCCTTTTGTGAATTTGCTGGTGTCTCAGCAGGTGGGATGATCGAGTGAATCCCTTCCCACAGTCCGAGCAGGTGAACGGCCTCTCCCCAGTGTGAATTTGCTGGTGTCTCAGCAGGTTGGATGATCGAGTGAATCCCTTCCCACACTCAGAGCAGGGGATGCTGGGTATTGGCTGGGCGGGCTCAGGTTCGGCCTTTTCGGCCCCGCCCGCCTCAGTCCCCGGGACGGTCGACCCGGCGGCTACGCATTCTTCCGCTGGCCCCACGCCCCCCACGACAGGCAGATCTTCCACGCCATCCCCGGGAGGCAGTGGCTGGGCAGCCTCGACTGTCTGACCCTCCCCGGGGACAGATTCCTCCCGTCTACGGCGCTGCTTGAGGGCGCTGGTGGGGGACGCGGGACACGCGGTGGGCACCACCTCCTCCGCGGAGGGATGTTGTTCCCCCTCCGCCTCATTGGAGCGGTGCCTCCTTTTGTTCCTGGGGGTGCGCGGAGGCAGGGAGACCTCCATGTCTGCCGAGGCCTCCCGCTCCGCCACCCCCTTTTACTTGTCTTGCCCGCGCCCGAGCCCCTCTGTGATATTGGTCAAGGGCTCAGGCACGGGCTCAGGGCACCCCGCGCTCGCCGGTGGCAGGGTTGGGCTGAGTGCGGTTGTCAAACTTTCTGGCGCACTGAGGGGACCCGCCTCGAGATGTTTCGCCTTCCTCCGCGCCTTCTTTCCGATCGGACGTTCTCCCTCCCCCCCCGCCAGAGGCCGTGAAAACAAAGGCCCCCGACGATGCCTGCACACCGACAGCTCCCGGTACGCGGACGCCACTCGGGGGAGGGGTGGCGGCGGCGCCAGCCTTGGCCGCCTTCTGTGGTTTCGTGGCTTTGGAGGCGGGGCAGTTCTTGCGAACGTGCCCCACATCCCTACAGGCATGGCACCGCAAGCTGTCCCACGTCCAGAAGACGCGGTAGGCAGTCCCCTCGTGCACCACATTGAAACTTCCCTCCATCGTCTCCTTCCGCGCCAGCCGTACAAAAAGCCGGTGGCAGAAGGAGAACACGTGGCGCAGGCTGCTCTCCCTGAGGCCGAGCGGTATGGGGTTGATCCCCGACCTTACCTCCCCCAGTTGGTGTAGGTGAGGAAGGAGGAGCTCAGCGGGAACAAAGGGCGGGACTTTAGATATGATGACCCTCTGCGCGGTGGCCTCGAGAGGGTCCACCGGCAGAAACGTCCCGCCCACCGTGAGCCCCTTTTCGAGGGCCAGGGACACCGCCCGCTCCGACCCCAGGAAGAATAGAGCCTTCCCAGACATCTTGGAGGCTGCGACAATGGCCGAGAGGCCGACTACCCCAGTCATCGCCCGCACGCACTCCTCGATGGTCATTGTGGGGCGAGTGTAGCTCTTGACCCCGTTTTTCTTAGTAATTAGTCTGAATGGTGGCAGGGCAGCAGGTGGCGCAGGAGGCACCGTGGAAGCGGTTGCCGCCTGCGCATATGTCCTTGCTGGCCCCGCCACCGGCATGGATGGAGTCGCCATCACGTGGTCCCTTTAAGGGCTACACCCACCCCAAAGTCACAGGCCTTAATGGTCTTTAATTGGCCTCGTTTGAATATATGAGCAGAGGGAGCTCTCAGTAGGGCACACCTCTCCCCTAGTTAACGAATGGGGAGGGGCCTTGCTCCCTCTGCTCAGTTGTCTTAATTAACTTTAATTGAAGGAGGAAAGGGGCTTTCAGAGAGAGAGGGGAGAGACAGAGAGAGTGACAGAGAGAGAGAGGGTGGGGTGGGAAAGAGGGAAGCTGCGAGGGCAGGTCTCCCCTCACAGTGATGTGTGGACGTTTTTCTGCGGTGCACTCCCCAGATAATGGAAAAAAAAACAAGACACAGTCCTTGGAGATGGTCTTCGGGTGGGGGGAGAAGATGTCTTCACTTGGGGCAGCTGGACCCACCTGGGCACACACTCCCAACGATGTTTAATAGGGTGATTAATAATACTTCAGCCAGGTAGTTCCAGCTATCCCAGGCTACGCAATGGGGGAGGGGTGCTTCAGTGGTGTGTGGGGGTCTAGCTGTAAGCAAGACCCCCACACACACTTCCACACACACACACACCCCCCGCGATGTTCCAGCCCTCGGGATGGTCTTATTTCCTCCCCCCACCGATACAACAAAGTCTTTCGGGGAATGCACCAAAACACACCCACCTGTCGAAGATTGTAGAAATGGCTCTCCCTCCTTCCACACTGGATGGTGTTTTCTCAGGTTATTCTTTTCCCCCTCTCTCCAAATCTTTGTGAAAGTAATAACGATGTTGAATGTTCTGCTCTCCTCCTCTCCCTCTGGATGAATTGGAATTGTAGTAAGCTCCTTCCTCCTCTCCCTGGGCTGTTTCACAGTGCTCATTCCAGGTCTTTCAGGCAGGAGCAACAGCAGGGAGATCCTTCTCTCACTGCGCCAGGCTCCAAATGATCAGGCCACGCCTCCAAAGCTCCACCATTAGTCCACAGATCCATGAAAGTAGCAGGCCGGGTGCATAAGGTGGTTAAGAAGACAGACTGAATACTTGCCTTTATTGGCCAAAGCACAGAATACAAGAGCAGGGAGGTTATGCTTCAATTGTATAATACTCTGGTTAGACCACAGCTGGAGTTCTGGTTGTGTATTATAGGAAGGATGTGATTGTACCAGAGAGGGTGCAGAGATTTACTAGGATGCTGCCTGGAATGCAGCATCTTAGCTGTGAGAACAGATTGGATAGGCTGGGTTTGCTCTCATTGGAACAGTGGAGGCTGAGAGGAGACCTTATTGAGGTGACAACATTTTGAGAGGCCTGGATATAGTGGATAGCAAGGGTCTATTTCCCTTGGTGGAGGGGTCAATTACGAGGGGGCATAGATTTAAGGTGGTTGGTGGAAGGCTCAGAGAGGATGCTTCTTCACGCAGAGAGTTGTGTGGGTCTGGAACTCACTGCCTGGAAGGGTGGTGGATGCAGAATCGCTCACCACATTTAAAAGGTGCTTGGATGGGCACTTGAAGTGCCGTAATCTGCAGAGTTACGGCCCTAGAGCTGGTAATTGGGATTAGACTGGATAACCTCCTGTTGGCTGGCGCAGATACGATGGTAAGTACTGCAGCGAATCGAATATGGCCAGGATGATCTCCTGGACTAGTTTTGATCGCCTGGATGGGTCAGAGAGGAATTTTCCCAGATTTTTTTCCCCGAATTGGCCTGAGTTTTTATCTGGTTTTTGCCTCTCCCAGGAGATCACATGGCTCCAGTTGGGGTGGAGTGTGGAATGTTCCAGTGTAAGGGGTGTCGCAGTTGTGTGAGGCGGACTGGTTGGCCCGGGTGCTCTTCACCTTTCCGCCATTGTTCATTGCTCATAGGTTTATATTTAACCTTCAGGGCTGCTGACCGAGGGCCGTGCGGCTCTTTATTGGTCGGCGTGGACACGATGGGCCGAAATGGCCTCCTGCGCAATAAATTTCTACATTTCTACCAATTACTTTATATCTATGCCCCATTTATTGACCCCTCTGCTAAGGGGAATAGGTCCCTCCTATCCACTCCATCTAGGCTCCACATCATTTTATAAACCTCAATAAGGTCTCCCCTTAGCCTCCTCTGTTCCAAAGAAAACAACCCCAGCCTATCCAATATTTCTTCATTCCTAAAATTCTCCAGTCCAGGCAACATCCTGGTAAATCTCTTCTATACCCTCTCTTTTCTGTAATGTGATGAGGAAAAGACAGTTGGAATTTCTCTAATCTGTGATTTACAAGGACCCTTTCCCTGGTTCCCAGATGTTACTTTTCTTCAGTAATTTTCTCATTATCCCTAAACTCCCCTGCTTCCTGTTAATTCTTATAGTTTCACAATTATAGGTATAAACATCTCACATTATAATCTAATCTATTCTATTACTCACACTGGTTTAAGCTTGGAAGAAGCACTGAGGGTAGCAAGGGCACAGAATGTACTCTGGGTGGGGAACTTCAATGTCCATCACCAAGAGTGACTCGGTAGTACCACTACTGACTGAGCTGGCCGAGTCCTGAAGGACATATCTGCCAGACTGGGCCTGCAGCAGATGGTGAGTGAACGAACAGGAGGAAAAAACCTACTTGACCTGGTCCTCACCAATCTATCTGCCGCAGATACGAACAATGACGGAGAGGTAAAGACCAGCGGGTACATCGAGCCTGTCCCACATGGAGCTGCCTCTGTCTATGACAGCATTGGTAGCAGTGACCACCGCACACAGTCATTGTGGAGACAAAGTCACACCGAACACACTCTCAATGTGTTGTGTGGCACCATCACTGTGCTAAACGGGATAGATGCAGAACAGATCTAGCAGCTGAAAACGGGGCATCCTCAGGGTGCTGTGGGCCATCAGCAGCAGCAGCATTGTTTTCCACCACAATCTGTAACCTCATGGTCTGGCATATCCCTCACTCTAACATTACCATCAAGTCTGGTTCAATTAGGAGTGCAGAAGAGCATGTCAGGAGCAGCACCAGGCGTACCGAGAAATGAGGTACCAGCCTGGGGAAGCTGCAACACAGGACTACATGTATACTGAGCAGCGGGAGCAGCATGGTATAAACAGGGCTAAGCAATCCCACAATCAATGAATCAGATCAAAGCTCTGCAGTCCTGCCACATCCAGTCGTGAATCAATACAAGAACATATATAAAAACTAGGAGCAGGAGTAGGTCATACGGCAACTCGAGCCTGCTCCGCCATTCAATAAGATCACGGTTGATTTTCTACCACAACTCCACTTTCCTGCACTATCCTCATATCCCATTATTCCCTTAATATCCTATGCTGGGTTCAGTTATACACTCACTGGTTCTCCTCCCTCTCCTCCCCTGAAGGTGCTGACTCTGGTTGGGTTCAGTTCTACACTCACTGGTTCTCCTCCCTCTCCTCCCCTGAAGGTGCTGACTCTGGCTGGGTTCAGTTCTACACTCACTGGTTCCCCTCCCCTGAAGGTACTGACTCTGGCTGGGTTCAGTTCTACACTCACTGGTCCCCCTCCCCTGAACGTACTGATTCTGGCTGGGTTCAGTACTACACTCACTGGTCCCCCTCCCCTGAAGTTACTGACTCTGGCTGGGTTCAGTTCTACACTCACTGGTCCCTCTCCCCTGAAGGTACTGACTCTGGCTGGGTTCAGTTCTACACTCACTGGTTCCCCTCCCCTGAAGGTGCTGACTCTGGCTGGGTTCATTTCTACACTCACTGGTTCCCCTCCCCTGAAGGTACTGACTCTGGCTGGATTCAGTTCTACACTCACTGGTTCCCCTCCCCTGAAGGTGTTCACTCTGTCTGGGTTCAGTTCTACACTCACTGGTTCCCCTCCTCTGAAGGTACTGACTCTGGCTGGGTTCAGTTCTACACTCACTGGTTCCCCTCCCCTTAAGTTACTGACTCTGGCTGGGTTCAGTTCTACACTCACTGGTTCCCCTCCCCTGAAGGTACTGACTCTGGCTGGGTTCAGTTCTACACACACTCGTTCCACTCCCCTGAATGTGCTGACTCTGTCCGGGTTCAGTTCTACACTCACTGGTTCCCCTCCCCTGAAGGTACTGACACTGGCTGGGTTCAGTTCTACACTCACTGGTTCCCCTCTCCTGAAGGTACTTTCTCTGGCTGAGTTCAGTTCTACACTCACTGGTTCCCCTCCCCTTAAATTACTGACTCTGGCTGGGTTCAGTTCTACACTCACTGGTTCCCCTCCCCTTCAGTTACTGACTCTGGCTGGGTTCATTTCTACACTCACTGGTTCCCCTCCCCTGAAGGTACTGACTCTGGCTGGGTTCAGTTCTACACTCACTGGTTCCCCTCCCCTGAAGGTACTGACTCTGGCTGGGTTCAGTTCTACACTCACTGGTTCCATTCCCCTGAAGGTGCTGATTCTGGCTGGGTTCAGTTCTACACTCACTGGTTCCCGTCTCCTTAAGGTACTTTCTCTGGCTGGGTTCAGTACTACACTCACTGGTTCCCCTCCCCTGAAGGTGTTGACTCTGTCTGGGTTCAGTTCTACACTCACTGGTTCACCTCCTCTGAAGGTACTGACTCTGGCTGGGTTCAGTTCTACACTCACTGGTTCCCCTCCCCTTAAGTTACTGTCTCTGGCTGGGTTCAGTTCTACACTCACTGGTTCCCCTCCCCTGAAGGTGTTGACTCTGTCTGGGTTCAGTTCTACACTCACTGGTTCCCCTCCCCTGAAGGTATTGACACTGGCTGGGTTCAGTTCTACACTCACTGGTTCCCCTCCCCTGAAAGTACTGACTCTGGCTGGGTTCAGTTCTACACTCACTGGTACCCCTCTCCTTAAGTTACTAACTCTGGCTGGGTTCAGTTCTACACTCACTGGTTCCCCTCCCCTTAATTTGCTGACCATGGCTGTGTTAATTTATACACTCACTGGTTCTCCTCCCCTGAAGGTACTGACACTGGCTGGGTTCAGTTCTACACTCACTGGTTCCCCTCCCCTGAAGGTGCTGACTCTGGCTGGGTTCATTTCTACACTCACTGGTTCCCCTCCCCTGAAGGTACTGACTCTGGCTGGATTCAGTTCTATACTCACTGGTTCCCCTCCCCTGAAGGTGTTGACTCTGTCTGGGTTCAGTTCTACACTCACTGGTTCCCCTCCTCTGAAGGTACTGACTCTGGCTGGGTTCAGTTCTACACTCACTGGTTCCCCTCCCCTTAAGTTACTGACCCTGACTGGGTTCAGTTCTTCACTCACTGGTTCCCCTCCCCTTAAGTTACTGACTCTGGCTGGGTTCAGTTCTACACTCACTGGTTCCCCTCCCCTGAAGGTGTTGACTCTGTCCGGGTTCAGTTCTACACTCACTGGTTCCCCTCTCCTGAAGGTACTGACACTGGCTGGGTTCAGTTCTACACTCACTGGTTCCCCTCTCCTGAAGGTACTTTCTCTGGCTGAGTTCAGTTCTTCACTCACTGGTTCCCCTCCCCTTAAGTTACTGCCTCTGGCTGGGCTCAGTTCTACACTCACTGGTTCCCCTCCCCTTAAATTACTGACTCTGGCTGGGTTCAGTTCTACACTCACTGGTTCCCCTCCCCTTAAGTTACTGACTCTGGCTGGGTTCATTTCTACACTCACTGGTTCCCCTCCCCTGAAGGTACTGACTCTGGCTGGGTTCAGTTCTACACTCACTGGTTCCCCTCCCCTGAAGGTACTGACTCTGGCTGGGTTCAGTTCTACACTCACTGGTTCCATTCCCCTGAAGGTGCTGACTCTGGCTGGGTTCAGTTCTACACTCACTGGTTCCCGTCTCCTTAAGGTACTTTCTCTGGCTGGGTTCAGTACTACACTCACTGGTTCCCCTCCCCTGAAGGTGTTGACTCTGTCTGGGTTCAGTTCTAAACTCACTGGTTCACCTCCTCTGAAGGTACTGACTCTGGCTGGGTTCAGTTCTACACTCACTGGTTCCCCTCCCCTTAAGTTACTGTCTCTGGCTGGGTTCAGTTCTACACTCACTGGTTCCCCTCCCCTGAAGGTGTTGACTCTGTCTGGGTTCAGTTCTACACTCACTGGTTCCCCTCCCCTGAAGGTATTGACACTGGCTGGGTTCAGTTCTACACTCACTGGTTCCCCTCCCCTGAAAGTACTGACTCTGGCTGGGTTCAGTTCTACACTCACTGGTACCCCTCTCCTTAAGTTACTAACTCTGGCTGGGTTCAGTTCTACACTCACTGGTTCCCCTCCCCTTAATTTGCTGACCATGGCTGTGTTAATTTATACACTCACTGGTTCTCCTCCCCTGAAGGTACTGACACTGGCTGGGTTCAGTTCTACACTCACTGGTTCCCCTCCCCTGAAGGTGCTGACTCTGGCTGGGTTCATTTCTACACTCACTGGTTCCCCTCCCCTGAAGGTACTGACTCTGGCTGGATTCAGTTCTATACTCACTGGTTCCCCTCCCCTGAAGGTGTTGACTCTGTCTGGGTTCAGTTCTACACTCACTGGTTCCCCTCCTCTGAAGGTACTGACTCTGGCTGGGTTCAGTTCTACACTCACTGGTTCCCCTCCCCTTAAGTTACTGACCCTGACTGGGTTCAGTTCTACACTCACTGGTTCCCCTCCCCTTAAGTTACTGACTCTGGCTGGGTTCAGTTCTACACTCACTGGTTCCCCTCCCCTGAAGGTGTTGACTCTGTCCGGGTTCAGTTCTACACTCACTGGTTCCCCTCTCCTGAAGGTACTGACACTGGCTGGGTTCAGTTCTACACTCACTGGTTCCCCTCTCCTGAAGGTACTTTCTCTGGCTGAGTTCAGTTCTTCACTCACTGGTTCCCCTCCCCTTAAGTTACTGCCTCTGGCTGGGCTCAGTTCTACACTCACTGGTTCCCCTCCCCTTAAGTTACTGACTCTGGCTGGGTTCATTTCTACACTCACTGTTTCCCCTCCCCTGAAGGTACAGACTCTGGCTGGGTTCAGTTCTACACTCACTGGTTCCCCTCCCCTGAATGTACTGACTCTGGCTGTGTTCAGTTCTACACTCACTGGTTCCCCTCCCCTGAAGGTGCTGACTCTGGCTGGGTTCATTTCTACACTCACTGGTTCCCCTCCCCTGAAGGTACTGACTCTGGCTGGATTCAGTTCTACCCTCACTGGTTCCCCTCCCCTGAAGGTGTTGACTCTGTCTGGGATCAGTTCTACACTCACTGGTTCCCCTCCTCTGAAGGTACTGACTCTGGCGGGGTTCAGTTCTACACTCACTGGTTCCCCTCCCCTTAAGTTACTGACTCTGGCTGGGTTCAGTTCTACACTCACTAGTTCCCCTCCCCTGAAGGTACTGACACTGGCTGGGTTCAGTTCTAAACTCACTGGTTCCCCTCCCCTGAAGGTACTTACTCTGGCTGGGTTCATTTCTACACTCACTGGTTCCCCTCCCCTTAAGTTACTTACTCTGGCTGGGTTCAGTTCTACAATCACTGGTTCCCCTCCCCTTAAGTTACTGACTCTGGCTGGGTTCAGTTCTACACTCACTGGTTCCCCTCCACTGAAGGTGTTGACTCTGTCTGGGTTCCGTTCTACACTCACTGGTTCCTCTCCCCTGAAGGTACTGACACTGGCTGGGTTCAGTTCGACACTCACTGGTTCCCCTCCCCTGCAGGTACTGACTCTGGCTGGGTTCAGTTCTACACTCACTGGTTCCCCTCCCCTTAAGTTACTGACTCTGGCTGGGTTCAGTTCTACATTCACTGGTTCCCCTCCCCTGAAGATAATGACTCTGGCTGGGTTCATTTCTACACTCACTGGTTCCCCTCCCCTGAAGGTACTGACTCTCGCTGGGTTCAGTTCTACACTCACTGGTTCCCCTCCCCTGAAGTTGCTGACTCTGGCTGTGTTCATTTCTACAAACACTGGTTCCCCTCCCCTGAAGGTACCGACTCTGGCTGGGTTCAGTTCTACACTCACTGGTTCCCCTCCCCTGAAGGTGTTGACTCTGTCTGGGTTCAGTTCTACACTCACTGGTTCCCCTCCTCTGAAGGTACTGACTCTGGCTGGGTTCAGTTCTACACTCACTGGTACCCTCCCCTTAATTTACTGACTCTGGCTGGGTTCAGTTCTACACTCACTATTTCCCCTCCCCTGAAGGTACTGACACTGGCTTGGTTCAGTTCTACACTCACTGGTTCCCCTCCCCTTAAGTTACTGACTCTGGCTGGGTTCAGTTCTACACTCACTGGTTCCCCTCCCCTGAAGGTACTGACTCTGGCTGGGTTCAGTTCTACACTCACTGGTTCCCCTCCCCTGAAGGTACTGACTCAGGCTGGGTTCATTTCTACATCACTGGTTCCCCTCCCCTGAAGGTACTGACTCTGGCTAGGTTCAGTTCTACACTCACTGGTTCACCTCCCCTGAAGGTGTTGACTCTGTCTGGGTTCAGTTCTACACTCACTAGTTCCCCTCCCCTGAAGGTACTGACACTGGCTGGGTTCAGTTCTACACTCACTGGTTCCCCTCCCCTGAAGGTGTTGATTCTGTCTGGGTTCAGTTCTACACTCACTGGTTCCCCTCCCCTGAAAGTACTGACACTGGCTGGGTTCAGTTCTACACTCACTGGTTCCCCTCCCCTGAAGGTACTGACTTTGGCTGTGTTCAGTTCTACACTCACTGGTTCCCCTCCCCTGAAGGTACTGACTCTGGCTGGATTCAGTTCTACACTCACTGGTTCACCTGCCCTGAAGGTGTGGACTCTGTCTGAGTTCAGTTCTACACTCACTGGTTCCCCTCCTCTGAAGGTACTGACTCTGGCTGGGTTCAGTTCTACACTCACTGGTTCCCCTCCCCTTAAGTTACTGACTCTGGCTGGGTTCAGTTCTACACTCACTAGTTGCCCACCCCTGAAGGTACTGACACTGGCTGGGTTCAGTTCTACACTCACTGGTTCCCCTCCCCTGAAGGTACTGACTCTGGATGGGTTCATTTCTACACTCACTGGTTCCCCTCCCCTTAAGTTACTGACTCTGGCTGGGTTCAGTTCTACAATCACTGGTTCCCCTCCCCTTAAGTTACTGACTCTGGCTGGGTTCAGTTCTACACTCACAGGTTCCCCTCCACTGAAGGTGTTGACTCTGTCTGGGTTCAGTTCTACACTCACTGGTTCCTCTCCCCTGAAGGTACTGACACTGGCTTGGTTCAATTCTACACTCACTGGTTCCCCTCCCCTGAAGGTACTGACTCTGGCTGGGTTCAGTTCTACACTCACTGGTTCCCCTCCCCTTAAGTTACTGACTCTGGCTGGGTTCAGTTCTACATTCACTGGTTCCCTTCCCCTGAATGTACTGACGCTGGCTGGGTTCATTTCTACATTCACTGGTTCCCCTCCCCTGAAGGTACTGACTCTGGCTGGGTTCAGTTCTACACTCACTGGTTCCACTCCCCTTAAGTTACTGAATCTGGCTGGGTTCAGTTCTGCACTCACTGGTTCCCCTCCCCTTAAGTTACTGACTCTGGCTGGGTTCAGTTCTACACTCACTGGTTCCCCTCACCTGAAGGAGTTGATTCTGTCTGGGTTCAGTTCTACACTCACTGGTTCCCCTCCCCTGAAAGTACTGACACTGGCTGGGTTCAGTTCTACACTCACTGGTTCGCCTCCCCTGAAGGTACTGACTCTGGCTGGGTTCAGTTCTCCACTCACTGGTTCCCCTCCCCTTAAGTTACTGACTCTGGCTGGGTTCAGTTCTACACTCACTGGTTCCCCTCCCCTGAAGGTGCTGATTCTGTCTGGGTTCAGTTCTACACTCACTGGTTCCCCTCCCCCGAAGGTACTGACTCTGGCTGGGTTCATTTCTACACTCACTGGTTCCCCTCCCCTGAAGGTACTGACTCTGGCTGGATTCAGTTCTACATTCACTGGTTCCCCTCCCCTGAAGGTACTGACTCTGGCTGGGTTCAGTTCTACACTCACTGGTTCCCCTCCCCTGAAGGTGCTGACTCCGGCTGGGTTCATTTCTACACTCACTGGTTCCCCTCCCCTGAAGGTACTGACTCTGGCTGGATTCAGTTCTACACTCACTGGACTCACTGGTTCCCCTCCCCTGAAGGTGATGACTCTGTTTGGGTTCAGTTCTACACTCACTGGTTCCCCTCCTCTGAAGGTACTGATTCTGGCTGGGTTCAGTTCTACACTCACTGGTTCCCCTCCCCTTAAGTTACTGACTCTGGCTGGGTTCAGTTCTACACTCACTGGTTCCCCTCCCCTGAAGGTGTTAACTCTGTCTGGGTTCAGTTCTACACTCACTGGTTCCCCTCCCCTGAAGGTACTGACACTGGCTGGGTTCAGTTCTACACTCACTGGTTCCTCTCCCCTGAAGGTACTGACTCTGGCTGGGTTCAGTTCTACACTCACTGGTTCCCCTCCCCTTAAGTTCCTGACTCTGGCTGGGTTCAGTTCTACACTCACTGGTTCCCCTCCCCTTAAGTTACTGATCTGGCTGGGTTCATTTCTACACTCACTGGTTCCCCTCCCCTGAAGGTACCGACTCTGGCTGGGTTCAGTTCTACACTCACTGGTTCCCCTCCCCTGAAGGTGTTGACTCTGTCTGGGTTCAGTTCTACACTCACTGGTTCCCCTCCTCTGAAGGTACTGACTCTGGCTGGGTTCAGTTCTACACTCACTGGTACCCTCCCCTTAATTTACTGACTCTGGCTGGGTTCAGTTCTACACTCACTATTTCCCCTCCCCTGAAGGTACTGACACTGGCTTGGTTCAGTTCTACACTCACTGGTTCCCCTCCCCTTAAGTTACTGACTCTGGCTGGGTTCAGTTCTACACTCACTGGTTCCCCTCCCCTGAAGGTACTGACTCTGGCTGGGTTCAGTTCTACACTCACTGGTTCCCCTCCCCTGAAGGTACTGACTCAGGCTGGGTTCATTTCTACATCACTGGTTCCCCTCCCCTGAAGGTACTGACTCTGGCTAGGTTCAGTTCTACACTCACTGGTTCACCTCCCCTGAAGGTGTTGACTCTGTCTGGGTTCAGTTCTACACTCACTAGTTCCCCTCCCCTGAAGGTACTGACACTGGCTGGGTTCAGTTCTACACTCACTGGTTCCCCTCCCCTGAAGGTGTTGATTCTGTCTGGGTTCAGTTCTACACTCACTGGTTCCCCTCCCCTGAAAGTACTGACACTGGCTGGGTTCAGTTCTACACTCACTGGTTCCCCTCCCCTGAAGGTACTGACTTTGGCTGTGTTCAGTTCTACACTCACTGGTTCCCCTCCCCTGAAGGTACTGACTCTGGCTGGATTCAGTTCTACACTCACTGGTTCACCTGCCCTGAAGGTGTGGACTCTGTCTGAGTTCAGTTCTACACTCACTGGTTCCCCTCCTCTGAAGGTACTGACTCTGGCTGGGTTCAGTTCTACACTCACTGGTTCCCCTCCCCTTAAGTTACTGACTCTGGCTGGGTTCAGTTCTACACTCACTAGTTGCCCACCCCTGAAGGCACTGACACTGGCTGGGTTCAGTTCTACACTCACTGGTTCCCCTCCCCTGAAGGTACTGACTCTGGATGGGTTCATTTCTACACTCACTGGTTCCCCTCCCCTTAAGTTACTGACTCTGGCTGGGTTCAGTTCTACAATCACTGGTTCCCCTCCCCTTAAGTTACTGACTCTGGCTGGGTTCAGTTCTACACTCACAGGTTCCCCTCCACTGAAGGTGTTGACTCTGTCTGGGTTCAGTTCTACACTCACTGGTTCCTCTCCCCTGAAGGTACTGACACTGGCTTGGTTCAATTCTACACTCACTGGTTCCCCTCCCCTGAAGGTACTGACTCTGGCTGGGTTCAGTTCTACACTCACTGGTTCCCCTCCCCTTAAGTTACTGACTCTGGCTGGGTTCAGTTCTACATTCACTGGTTCCCTTCCCCTGAATGTACTGACGCTGGCTGGGTTCATTTCTACATTCACTGGTTCCCCTCCCCTGAAGGTACTGACTCTGGCTGGGTTCAGTTCTACACTCACTGGTTCCACTCCCCTTAAGTTACTGAATCTGGCTGGGTTCAGTTCTGCACTCACTGGTTCCCCTCCCCTTAAGTTACTGACTCTGGCTGGGTTCAGTTCTACACTCACTGGTTCCCCTCACCTGAAGGAGTTGATTCTGTCTGGGTTCAGTTCTACACTCACTGGTTCCCCTCCCCTGAAAGTACTGACACTGGCTGGGTTCAGTTCTACACTCACTGGTTCGCCTCCCCTGAAGGTACTGACTCTGGCTGGGTTCAGTTCTCCACTCACTGGTTCCCCTCCCCTTAAGTTACTGACTCTGGCTGGGTTCAGTTCTACACTCACTGGTTCCCCTCCCCTGAAGGTGCTGATTCTGTCTGGGTTCAGTTCTACACTCACTGGTTCCCCTCCCCCGAAGGTACTGACTCTGGCTGGGTTCATTTCTACACTCACTGGTTCCCCTCCCCTGAAGGTACTGACTCTGGCTGGATTCAGTTCTACATTCACTGGTTCCCCTCCCCTGAAGGTACTGACTCTGGCTGGGTTCAGTTCTACACTCACTGGTTCCCCTCCCCTGAAGGTGCTGACTCCGGCTGGGTTCATTTCTACACTCACTGGTTCCCCTCCCCTGAAGGTACTGACTCTGGCTGGATTCAGTTCTACACTCACTGGACTCACTGGTTCCCCTCCCCTGAAGGTGATGACTCTGTTTGGGTTCAGTTCTACACTCACTGGTTCCCCTCCTCTGAAGGTACTGATTCTGGCTGGGTTCAGTTCTACACTCACTGGTTCCCCTCCCCTTAAGTTACTGACTCTGGCTGGGTTCAGTTCTACACTCACTGGTTCCCCTCCCCTGAAGGTGTTAACTCTGTCTGGGTTCAGTTCTACACTCACTGGTTCCCCTCCCCTGAAGGTACTGACACTGGCTGGGTTCAGTTCTACACTCACTGGTTCCTCTCCCCTGAAGGTACTGACTCTGGCTGGGTTCAGTTCTACACTCACTGGTTCCCCTCCCCTTAAGTTCCTGACTCTGGCTGGGTTCAGTTCTACACTCACTGGTTCCCCTCCCCTTAAGTTACTGATCTGGCTGGGTTCATTTCTACACTCACTGGTTCCCCTCCCCTGAAGGTACTGACTCTGGCTGGGTCAGTTCTACACTCACTGGTTCCCCTCCCCTGAAGGTACTGACTCTGGCTGGGTTCAGTTCTAAACTCACTGGTTCCCCTCCCCTGAAGGTGCTGACTCTGGCTGGGTTCATTTCTACACTCACTGGTTCCCCTCCCCTGAAGGTACTGACTCAGGCTGGATTCAGTTCTACACTCACTAGTTCCCCTCCCCTGAAGTAACTGACTCTGGCTGGGTTCAGTTCTACACTCACTGGTTCCCCTCCCCTTAAGTTACTGACTTTGGCTGGGTTCAGTTCTACACTCACTAGTTCCCCTCCCCTGAAGATACTGACACTGGCTGGGTTCAGTTCTACACTCACTGGTTCCCCTCCCCTGAAGTTACTGACTCTGGCTCGGTTCAGTTCTACATTCACTGGTTCCCCTCCCCTTAAGTTACTGACTCTGGCTGGGTTCAGTTCTACACTCACTGGTTCCCCTCCCCTGAAGGTGTTGACTCTGTCTGGGTTCAGTTCTACACTCACTGGTTCCCCTCCCCTGAAGGTACTGATACTGGCTGGGTTCAGTTCTACACTCACTGGTTCCCGTCTCCTTAAGGTACTTTCTCTGCCTGGGTTCAGTTCTACACTCACTGGTTCCCCTCCCCTGAAGGTGTTGACTCTGTCTGGGTTCAGTTCTACACTCACTGGTTCCCCTCCCCTGAAGGTGTTGACTCTGACTGGGTTCAGTTCTACAATCACTGGTTCCCCTCCCCTGAAGGTACTGACTCTGGCTGGGTTCATTTCTACACTCACTGGTTCCCCTCCCCTTAAGTTACTGACTCTGGCTGGGTTCAGTTCTACACTCACTGGTTCCCCTCCCCTGAAGGAGTTGACTCTGTCTGGGTTCAGTTCTACACTCACTGGTTCCCCTCCTCTGAAGGTACTGACTCTGGCTGGGTTCAGTTCTACACTCACTGGTTCCTCTCCCCTTAAGTTACTGACTCTGGCTGGGTTCAGTTCTACACTCACTAGTTCCCCTCCCCTGAAGGTACTGACTCTGGCTGGGTTCATTTCTACACTCACTGGTTCCCCTCCCCTTAAGTTACTGACTCTGGCTGGGTTCAGTTCTACAATCACTGGTTCCCCTCCACTTAAGTTACTGACTCTGGCTGGGTTCAGTTCTACACTCACTGGTTCCCCTCCACTGAAGGTACTGACTCTGGCTGGGTTCAGTTCTACACTCACTGGTTCCCCTCTCCTTAAGTTACTGACTCTGGCTGGGTTCAGTTCTACACTCACTGGTTCCCCTCCCCTTAATTACTGACTCTGGCTGGGTTCATTTCTACACTCACTGGTTCCCCTCCCCTGAAGGTACTGACTCTGGCTGGGTTCAGCTCTACACTCACTGGTTCCCCTCCCCTGAATGTACTGACTCTGGCTGGTTTCAGTTCTAAACTCACTGGCTCCCCTCCCCTGAAGGTGCTGACTCTGGCTGGGTTCATTTCTACACTCACTGGTTCCCCTCCCCTGAAGGTACTGACTCTGGCTGGATTCAGTTCTACACTCACTGGTTCCCCTCCCCTGAAGGTGTTGAATCTGTATGGGTTCAGTTCTACACTCACTGGTTCCCCTCCTCTGAAGGTACTGACTCTGGCTGCGTTCAGTTCTACACTCACTGGTTCCCCTCCCCTTAAGTTACTGACCCTGGCTGGGTTCAGTTCTACACTCACTGGTTCCCCTCCCCTGAAGGTACTGACTCTGGCTGGGTTCAGTTCTACACTCACTGGTTCCCCTCCCCTTAAGTTACTGACTCTGGCTGGGTTCAGTTCTACACTCACTGGTTCCCCTCCCCTTAAGTTACTGACTCTGGCTGTGTTCAGTTCTACACTCACTGGTTCCCCTCCCCTGAAGGTGTTGACTCTGTCCGGGTTCAGTTCTACATTCCCTGCTTCCCCTCCCCTGAAGGTACTGACACTGGCTGGGTTCAGTTCTACAATCACTGGTTCCCCTCTCCTGAAGGTACTTTCTCTGGCTGAGTTAAGTTCTACACTCACTGGTTCCCCTCCCCTTAAGTTACTGACTCTGGCTGGGTTCAGTTCTACACTCACTGGTTCCCCTCCCTTTAAGTTACTGACTCTGGCTGGGTTCATTTCTACACTCACTGGTTCCCCTCCCCTGAAGGTACTGACTCTGGCTGGGTTCAGTTCTACACTCACTGGTTCCCCTCCCGTGAAGGTACTGACTCTGGCTGGGTTCAGTTCTACACTCACTGGTTCCCCTCTCCTGAAGGTGCTGACTCTGGCTGGGTTCATTTCTACACTCACTGGTTCCCCTCCCCTGAAGGTACTGACTCTGGCTGGATTCAGTTCTACACCACTGGTTCCCCTCCCCTGAAGGTGTTGACTCTGTCTGGGTTCAGTTCTACACTCACTGGTTCCCCTCCTCTGATGATACTGACTCTGGCTGGGTTCAGTTCTACACTCACTGGTTCCCCTCCCCTTAAGTTACTGACTCTGGCTGGGTTCAGTTCTACACTCACTAGTTCCCCTCCCCTGAAGGTACTGACACTGGCTGGGTTCAGTTCTACACTCACTGGTTCCCCTCTCCTGAAGGTACTTTCTCTGGCTGAGTTAAGTTCTACACTCACTGGTTCCCCTCCCCTTAAGTTACTGACTCTGGCTGGGTTCAGTTCTACACTCACTGGTTCCCCTCCCCTTAAGTTACTGACTCTGGCTGGGTTCAGTTCTACACTCACTGGTTCCCCTCCCCTGAAGGTGTTGACTCTGTCTGGGTTCAGTTCTACACTCACTGGTTCCCCTCCCCTGAAGGTACTGACACTGGCTGGGTTCAGTTCTACACTCACTGGTTCCCCTCCCCTTAAGTTACTGACCCTGGCTGGGTTCAGTTCTACACTCACTGGTTCCCCTCCCCTGAAGGTACTGACTCTGGCTGGGTTCAGTTCTACACTCACTGGTTCCCCTCCCCTTAAGTTACTGACTCTGGCTGGGTTCAGTTCGACACTGACTGGTTCCCCTCCCCTTAAGTTACTGACTCTGGCTGTGTTCAGTTCTACATTCACTGGTTCCCCTCCCCTGAAGGTGTTGACTCTGTCCGGGTTCAGTTCTACACTCCCTGCTTCCCCTCCCCTGAAGGTACTGACACTGGCTGGGTTCAGTTCTACACTCACTGGTTCCCCTCTCCTGAAGGTACTTTCTCTGGCTGAGTTAAGTTCTACACTCAATGGTTCCCCTCCCCTTAAGTTACTGACTCTGGCTGGGTTCAGTTCTACACCACTGGTTCCCCTCCTCTGATGATACTGACTCTGGCTGGGTTCAGTTCTACACTCACTGGTTCCCCTCCCCTTAAGTTACTGACTCTGGCTGGGTTCAGTTCTACACTCACTAGTTCCCCTCCCCTGAAGGTACTGACACTGGCTGGGTTCAGTTCTACACTCACTGGTTCCCCTCTCCTGAAGGTACTTTCTCTGGCTGAGTTAAGTTCTACACTCACTGGTTCCCCTCCCCTTAAGTTACTGACTCTGGCTGGGTTCAGTTCTACACTCACTGGTTCCCCTCCCCTTAAGTTACTGACTCTGGCTGGGTTCAGTTCTACACTCACTGGTTCCCCTCCCCTGAAGTTGTTGACTCTGTCTGGGTTCAGTTCTACACTCACTGGTTCCCCTCCCCTGAAGGTACTGACACTGGCTGGGTTCAGTTCTACACTCACTGGTTCCCCTCCCCTTAAGTTACTGACCCTGGCTGGGTTCAGTTCTACACTCACTGGTTCCCCTCCCCTGAAGGTACTGACTCTGGCTGGGTTCAGTTCTACACTCACTGGTTCCCCTCCCCTTAAGTTACTGACTCTGGCTGGGTTCAGTTCTACACTGACTGGTTCCCCTCCCCTTAAGTTACTGACTCTGGCTGTGTTCAGTTCTACATTCACTGGTTCCCCTCCCCTGAAGGTGTTGACTCTGTCCGGGTTCAGTTCTACACTCCCTGCTTCCCCTCCCCTGAAGGTACTGACACTGGCTGGGTTCAGTTCTACACTCACTGGTTCCCCTCTCCTGAAGGTACTTTCTCTGGCTGAGTTAAGTTCTACACTCAATGGTTCCCCTCCCCTTAAGTTACTGACTCTGGCTGGGTTCAGTTCTACACCACTGGTTCCCCTCCCCTGAAGGTGTTGACTCTGTCTGGGTTCAGTTCTACACTCACTGGTTCCCCTCCCCTGAAGGTACTGACTCTGGCTGGGTTCAGTTCTACACTCACTGGTTCCCCTCCCCTGAAGATACTGACTCTGGCTGGGTTCAGTTCTACACTCACTGGTTCCCCTCCCCTTAAGTTACTGACTCTGGCTGGGTTCATTTCTACACTCACTAGTTCCCCTCCCCTGAAGGTACTGACTCTGGCTGGGTTCAGTTCTACACTCACTGGTTCCCCTCTCCTGAAGCTGCTGACTCTGGCTGGGTTCATTTCTACACTCACTGGTTCCCCTCCCCTGAAGGTACAGACTCTGGCTGGATTCAGTTCTACACCACTGGTTCCCCTCCCCTGAAGGTGTTGACTCTGTCTGGGTTCAGTTCTACACTCACTGGTTCCCCTCCTCTGAAGGTACTGACTCTGGCTGGGTTCAGTTCTACACTCACTAGTTCCCCTCCCCTGAAGGTACTGACACTGGCTGGGTTCAGTTCTACACTCACTGGTTCCCCTCCCCTGAAGGTACTGACGCAGGCTGGGTTCATTTCTACACTCACTGGTTCCCCTCCCCTTAAGTTACCAATCTGGCTGGGTTCAGTTCTACACTCACTGGTTCCTCGCCCCTGAAGGTACTGACACTAGCTGGGTTCAGTTCTACAATCACTGGTTCCCCTCCCCTTAAGTTACTGACTCTGGCTCTGTTCAGTTCTACACTCACTGGTTCCCCTCCACTGAAGGTGTTGACTCTGTCTGGGTTCAGTTCTACACTCACTGGTTCCTCGCCCCTGAAGGTACTGACACTAGCTGGGTTCAGTTCTACACTCACTGGTTCCCCTCCCCTGAAGGTACTGACTCTGGCTGGGTTCAGTTCTACACTCACTGGTTCTTCTCCCCTTAAGTTACTGACTCTGGCTGGGTTCAGTTCTACATTCACTGGTTCCCCTCCCCTGAAGGTGCTGACTCTGGCTGGGTCCAGTTCTACACTCACTGGTTCCCCTCCTCTGAAGGTACTGACTCTGGCTGGGTTCAGTTCTACACTCACTGGTTCCCCTCCCCTGAAGGTGCTGACTCTGGCTGGGTTCATTTCTACACTCACTGGTTCCCATCCCCTGAAGGTACTGACTCTGGCTGGGTTCAGTTCTACACTCACTGGTTCCCCTCCCCTGAAGGTGTTGACTCTGTCTGGGTTCAGTTCTACACTCACTGGTTCCCCTCCTCTGATGATACTGACTCTGGCTGGGTTCAGTTCTACACTCACTGGTTCCCCTCCCCTTAAGTTACTGACTCTGGCTGGGTTCAGTTCTACACTCACTAGTTCCCCTCCCCTGAAGGTACTGACACTAGCTGGGTTCAGTTCTACACTCACTGGTTCCCCTCTCCTGAAGGTACTTTCTCTGGCTGAGTTAAGTTCTACACTCACTGGTTCCCCTCCCCTTAAGTTACTGACTCTGGCTGGGTTCAGTTCTACACTCACTGGTTCCCCTCCCCTTAAGTTACTGACTCTGGCTGGGTTCAGTTCTACACTCACTGGTTCCCCTCCCCTGAAGGTGTTGACTCTGTCTGGGTTCAGTTCTACACTCACTGGTTCCCCTCCCCTGAAGGTACTGACACTGGCTGGGTTCAGTTCTACACTCACTGGTTCCCCTCCCCTTAAGTTACTGACCCTGGCTGGGTTCAGTTCTACACTCACTGGTTCCCCTCCCCTGAAGGTACTGACTCTGGCTGGGTTCAGCTCTACACTCACTGGTTCCCCTCCCCTTAAGTTACTGACTCTGGCTGGGTTCAGTTCTACATTGACTGGTTCCCCTCCCCTTAAGTTACTGACTCTGGCTGTGTTCAGTTCTACATTCACTGGTTCCCCTCCCCTGAAGGTGTTGACTCTGTCCGGGTTCAGTTCTACACTCCCTGCTTCCCCTCCCCTGAAGGTACTGACACTGGCTGGGTTCAGTTCTACACTCACTGGTTCCCCTCTCCTGAAGGTACTTTCTCTGGCTGAGTTAAGTTCTACACTCAATGGTTCCCCTCCCCTTAAGTTACTGACTCTGGCTGGGTTCAGTTCTACACTCACTGGTTCCCCTCCCCTTAAGTTACTGACTCTGGCTGGGTTCAGTTCTACACTCACTGGTTCCCCTCCCCTTAAGTTACTGACTCTGGCTGGGTTCATTTCTACACTCACTGGTTCCCCTCTCCTGAAGCTGCTGACTCTGGCTGGGTTCATTTCTACACTCACTGGTTCCCCTCCCCTGAAGGTACAGACTCTGGCTGGATTCAGTTCTACACCACTGGTTCCCCTCCCCTGAAGGTGTTGACTCTGTCTGGGTTCAGTTCTACACTCACTGGTTCCCCTCCTCTGAAGGTACTGACTCTGGCTGGGTTCAGTTCTACACTCACTAGTTCCCCTCCCCTGAAGGTACTGACACTGGCTGGGTTCAGTTCTACACTCACTGGTTCCCCTCCCCTGAAGGTACTGACGCAGGCTGGGTTCATTTCTACACTCACTGGTTCCCCTCCCCTTAAGTTACTGACTCTGGCTGGGTTCAGTTCTACACTCACTGGTTCCTCGCCCCTGAAGGTACTGACACTAGCTGGGTTCAGTTCTACAATCACTGGTTCCCCTCCCCTTAAGTTACTGACTCTGGCTCTGTTCAGTTCTACACTCACTGGTTCCCCTCCACTGAAGGTGTTGACTCTGTCTGGGTTCAGTTCTACACTCACTGGTTCCTCGCCCCTGAAGGTACTGACACTAGCTGGGTTCAGTTCTACACTCACTGGTTCCCCTCCCCTGAAGGTACTGACTCTGGCTGGGTTCAGTTCTACACTCACTGGTTCTTCTCCCCTTAAGTTACTGACTCTGGCTGGGTTCAGTTCTACATTCACTGGTTCCCCTCCCCTGAAGGTGCTGACTCTGGCTGGGTCCAGTTCTACACTCACTGGTTCCCCTCCTCTGAAGGTACTGACTCTGGCTGGGTTCAGTTCTACACTCACTGGTTCCCCTCCCCTGAAGGTGCTGACTCTGGCTGGGTTCATTTCTACACTCACTGGTTCCCATCCCCTGAAGGTACTGACTCTGGCTGGGTTCAGTTCTACACTCACTGGTTCCCCTCCCCTGAAGGTGTTGACTCTGTCTGGGTTCAGTTCTACACTCACTGGTTCCCCTCCTCTGATGATACTGACTCTGGCTGGGTTCAGTTCTACACTCACTGGTTCCCCTCCCCTTAAGTTACTGACTCTGGCTGGGTTCAGTTCTACACTCACTAGTTCCCCTCCCCTGAAGGTACTGACACTGGCTGGGTTCAGTTCTACACTCACTGGTTCCCCTCTCCTGAAGGTACTTTCTCTGGCTGAGTTAAGTTCTACACTCACTGGTTCCCCTCCCCTTAAGTTACTGACTCTGGCTGGGTTCAGTTCTACACTCACTGGTTCCCCTCCCCTTAAGTTACTGACTCTGGCTGGGTTCAGTTCTACACTCACTGGTTCCCCTCCCCTGAAGGTGTTGACTCTGTCTGGGTTCAGTTCTACACTCACTGGTTCCCCTCCCCTGAAGGTACTGACACTGGCTGGGTTCAGTTCTACACTCACTGGTTCCCCTCCCCTTAAGTTACTGACCCTGGCTGGGTTCAGTTCTACACTCACTGGTTCCCCTCCCCTGAAGGTACTGACTCTGGCTGGGTTCAGTTCTACACTCACTGGTTCCCCTCCCCTTAAGTTACTGACTCTGGCTGGGTTCAGTTCTACACTGACTGGTTCCCCTCCCCTTAAGTTACTGACTCTGGCTGTGTTCAGTTCTACATTCACTGGTTCCCCTCCCCTGAAGGTGTTGACTCTGTCCGGGTTCAGTTCTACACTCCCTGCTTCCCCTCCCCTGAAGGTACTGACACTGGCTGGGTTCAGTTCTACACTCACTGGTTCCCCTCTCCTGAAGGTACTTTCTCTGGCTGAGTTAAGTTCTACACTCAATGGTTCCCCTCCCCTTAAGTTACTGACTCTGGCTGGGTTCAGTTCTACACTCACTGGTTCCCCTCCCCTTAAGTTACTGACCCTGGCTGGGTTCAGTTCTACACTCACTGGTTCCCCTCCCCTTAAGTTACTGACTCTGGCTGGGTTCATTTCTACACTCACTGGTTCCCCTCTCCTGAAGGTACTGACACTGGCTGGGTTCATTTCTACACTCACTGGTTCCCCTCCCCTGAAGGTACTGACTCTGGCTGGGTTCAGTTCTACATTCACTGGTTCCCCTCCCCTTAAGTTACTGACTCTGGCTGGGTTCAGTTCTACACTCACTGGTTCCCCTCCCCTGAAGGTGTTGACTCTGTCTGGGTTCAGTTCTACACTCACTGGTTCCCCTCCCCTGAAGGTACTGATACTGGCTGGGTTCAGTTCTACACTCACTGGTTCCCGTCTCCTTAAGGTACTTTCTCTGCCTGGGTTCAGTTCTACACTCACTGGTTCCCCTCCCCTGAAGGTGTTGACTCTGTCTGGGTTCAGTTCTACACTCACTGGTTCCCCTCCCCTGAAGGTGTTGACTCTGACTGGGTTCAGTTCTACAATCACTGGTTCCCCTCCCCTGAAGGTACTGACTCTGGCTGGGTTCATTTCTACACTCACTGGTTCCCCTCCCCTTAAGTTACTGACTCTGGCTGGGTTCAGTTCTACACTCACTGGTTCCCCTCCCCTGAAGGAGTTGACTCTGTCTGGGTTCAGTTCTACACTCACTGGTTCCCCTCCTCTGAAGGTACTGACTCTGGCTGGGTTCAGTTCTACACTCACTGGTTCCTCTCCCCTTAAGTTACTGACTCTGGCTGGGTTCAGTTCTACACTCACTAGTTCCCCTCCCCTGAAGGTACTGACTCTGGCTGGGTTCATTTCTACACTCACTGGTTCCCCTCCCCTTAAGTTACTGACTCTGGCTGGGTTCAGTTCTACAATCACTGGTTCCCCTCCACTTAAGTTACTGACTCTGGCTGGGTTCAGTTCTACACTCACTGGTTCCCCTCCACTGAAGGTACTGACTCTGGCTGGGTTCAGTTCTACACTCACTGGTTCCCCTCTCCTTAAGTTACTGACTCTGGCTGGGTTCAGTTCTACACTCACTGGTTCCCCTCCCCTTAATTACTGACTCTGGCTGGGTTCATTTCTACACTCACTGGTTCCCCTCCCCTGAAGGTACTGACTCTGGCTGGGTTCAGCTCTACACTCACTGGTTCCCCTCCCCTGAATGTACTGACTCTGGCTGGTTTCAGTTCTAAACTCACTGGCTCCCCTCCCCTGAAGGTGCTGACTCTGGCTGGGTTCATTTCTACACTCACTGGTTCCCCTCCCCTGAAGGTACTGACTCTGGCTGGATTCAGTTCTACACTCACTGGTTCCCCTCCCCTGAAGGTGTTGAATCTGTATGGGTTCAGTTCTACACTCACTGGTTCCCCTCCTCTGAAGGTACTGACTCTGGCTGCGTTCAGTTCTACACTCACTGGTTCCCCTCCCCTTAAGTTACTGACCCTGGCTGGGTTCAGTTCTACACTCACTGGTTCCCCTCCCCTGAAGGTACTGACTCTGGCTGGGTTCAGTTCTACACTCACTGGTTCCCCTCCCCTTAAGTTACTGACTCTGGCTGGGTTCAGTTCTACACTCACTGGTTCCCCTCCCCTTAAGTTACTGACTCTGGCTGTGTTCAGTTCTACACTCACTGGTTCCCCTCCCCTGAAGGTGTTGACTCTGTCCGGGTTCAGTTCTACATTCCCTGCTTCCCCTCCCCTGAAGGTACTGACACTGGCTGGGTTCAGTTCTACAATCACTGGTTCCCCTCTCCTGAAGGTACTTTCTCTGGCTGAGTTAAGTTCTACACTCACTGGTTCCCCTCCCCTTAAGTTACTGACTCTGGCTGGGTTCAGTTCTACACTCACTGGTTCCCCTCCCCTGAAGGAGTTGACTCTGTCTGGGTTCAGTTCTACACTCACTGGTTCCCCTCCTCTGAAGGTACTGACTCTGGCTTTGTTCAGTTCTACACTCACTGGTTCCTCTCCCCTTAAGTTACTGACTCTGGCTGGGTTCAGTTCTACACTCACTAGTTCCCCTCCCCTGAAGGTACTGACTCTGGCTGGGTTCATTTCTACACTCACTGGTTCCCCTCCCCTTAAGTTACTGACTCTGGCTGGGTTCAGTTCTACAATCACTGGTTCCCCTCCACTTAAGTTACTGACTCTGGCTGGGTTCAGTTCTACACTCACTGGTTCCCCTCCACTGAAGGTACTGACTCTGGCTGGGTTCAGTTCTACACTCACTGGTTCCCCTCTCCTTAAGTTACTGACTCTGGCTGGGTTCAGTTCTACACTCACTGGTTCCCCTCCCCTTAATTACTGACTCTGGCTGGGTTCATTTCTACACTCACTGGTTCCCCTCCCCTGAAGGTACTGACTCTGGCTGGGTTCAGCTCTACACTCACTGGTTCCCCTCCCCTGAATGTACTGACTCTGGCTGGTTTCAGTTCTAAACTCACTGGCTCCCCTCCCCTGAAGGTGCTGACTCTGGCTGGGTTCATTTCTACACTCACTGGTTCCCCTCCCCTGAAGGTACTGACTCTGGCTGGATTCAGTTCTACACTCACTGGTTCCCCTCCCCTGAAGGTGTTGAATCTGTATGGGTTCAGTTCTACACTCACTGGTTCCCCTCCTCTGAAGGTACTGACTCTGGCTGCGTTCAGTTCTACACTCACTGGTTCCCCTCCCCTTAAGTTACTGACCCTGGCTGGGTTCAGTTCTACACTCACTGGTTCCCCTCCCCTGAAGGTACTGACTCTGGCTGGGTTCAGTTCTACACTCACTGGTTCCCCTCCCCTTAAGTTACTGACTCTGGCTGGGTTCAGTTCTACACTCACTGGTTCCCCTCCCCTTAAGTTACTGACTCTGGCTGTGTTCAGTTCTACACTCACTGGTTCCCCTCCCCTGAAGGTGTTGACTCTGTCCGGGTTCAGTTCTACATTCCCTGCTTCCCCTCCCCTGAAGGTACTGACACTGGCTGGGTTCAGTTCTACAATCACTGGTTCCCCTCTCCTGAAGGTACTTTCTCTGGCTGAGTTAAGTTCTACACTCACTGGTTCCCCTCCCCTTAAGTTACTGACTCTGGCTGGGTTCAGTTCTACACTCACTGGTTCCCCTCCCTTTAAGTTACTGACTCTGGCTGGGTTCATTTCTACACTCACTGGTTCCCCTCCCCTGAAGGTACTGACTCTGGCTGGGTTCAGTTCTACACTCACTGGTTCCCCTCCCGTGAAGGTACTGACTCTGGCTGGGTTCAGTTCTACACTCACTGGTTCCCCTCTCCTGAAGGTGCTGACTCTGGCTGGGTTCATTTCTACACTCACTGGTTCCCCTCCCCTGAAGGTACTGACTCTGGCTGGATTCAGTTCTACACCACTGGTTCCCCTCCCCTGAAGGTGTTGACTCTGTCTGGGTTCAGTTCTACACTCACTGGTTCCCCTCCTCTGATGATACTGACTCTGGCTGGGTTCAGTTCTACACTCACTGGTTCCCCTCCCCTTAAGTTACTGACTCTGGCTGGGTTCAGTTCTACACTCACTAGTTCCCCTCCCCTGAAGGTACTGACACTGGCTGGGTTCAGTTCTACACTCACTGGTTCCCCTCTCCTGAAGGTACTTTCTCTGGCTGAGTTAAGTTCTACACTCACTGGTTCCCCTCCCCTTAAGTTACTGACTCTGGCTGGGTTCAGTTCTACACTCACTGGTTCCCCTCCCCTTAAGTTACTGACTCTGGCTGGGTTCAGTTCTACACTCACTGGTTCCCCTCCCCTGAAGGTGTTGACTCTGTCTGGGTTCAGTTCTACACTCACTGGTTCCCCTCCCCTGAAGGTACTGACACTGGCTGGGTTCAGTTCTACACTCAGTGGTTCCCCTCCCCTTAAGTTACTGACCCTGGCTGGGTTCAGTTCTACACTCACTGGTTCCCCTCCCCTGAAGGTACTGACTCTGGCTGGGTTCAGTTCTACACTCACTGGTTCCCCTCCCCTTAAGTTACTGACTCTGGCTGGGTTCAGTTCTACACTGACTGGTTCCCCTCCCCTTAAGTTACTGACTCTGGCTGTGTTCAGTTCTACATTCACTGGTTCCCCTCCCCTGAAGGTGTTGACTCTGTCCGGGTTCAGTTCTACACTCCCTGCTTCCCCTCCCCTGAAGGTACTGACACTGGCTGGGTTCAGTTCTACACTCACTGGTTCCCCTCTCCTGAAGGTACTTTCTCTGGCTGAGTTAAGTTCTACACTCAATGGTTCCCCTCCCCTTAAGTTACTGACTCTGGCTGGGTTCAGTTCTACACCACTGGTTCCCCTCCTCTGATGATACTGACTCTGGCTGGGTTCAGTTCTACACTCACTGGTTCCCCTCCCCTTAAGTTACTGACTCTGGCTGGGTTCAGTTCTACACTCACTAGTTCCCCTCCCCTGAAGGTACTGACACTGGCTGGGTTCAGTTCTACACTCACTGGTTCCCCTCTCCTGAAGGTACTTTCTCTGGCTGAGTTAAGTTCTACACTCACTGGTTCCCCTCCCCTTAAGTTACTGACTCTGGCTGGGTTCAGTTCTACACTCACTGGTTCCCCTCCCCTTAAGTTACTGACTCTGGCTGGGTTCAGTTCTACAATCACTGGTTCCCCTCCCCTGAAGTTGTTGACTCTGTCTGGGTTCAGTTCTACACTCACTGGTTCCCCTCCCCTGAAGGTACTGACACTGGCTGGGTTCAGTTCTACACTCACTGGTTCCCCTCCCCTTAAGTTACTGACCCTGGCTGGGTTCAGTTCTACACTCACTGGTTCCCCTCCCCTGAAGGTACTGACTCTGGCTGGGTTCAGTTCTACACTCACTGGTTCCCCTCCCCTTAAGTTACTGACTCTGGCTGGGTTCAGTTCTACACTGACTGGTTCCCCTCCCCTTAAGTTACTGACTCTGGCTGTGTTCAGTTCTACATTCACTGGTTCCCCTCCCCTGAAGGTGTTGACTCTGTCCGGGTTCAGTTCTACACTCCCTGCTTCCCCTCCCCTGAAGGTACTGACACTGGCTGGGTTCAGTTCTACACTCACTGGTTCCCCTCTCCTGAAGGTACTTTCTCTGGCTGAGTTAAGTTCTACACTCAATGGTTCCCCTCCCCTTAAGTTACTGACTCTGGCTGGGTTCAGTTCTACACCACTGGTTCCCCTCCCCTGAAGGTGTTGACTCTGTCTGGGTTCAGTTCTACACTCACTGGTTCCCCTCCCCTGAAGGTACTGACTCTGGCTGGGTTCAGTTCTACACTCACTGGTTCCCCTCCCCTGAAGATACTGACTCTGGCTGGGTTCAGTTCTACACTCACTGGTTCCCCTCCCCTTAAGTTACTGACTCTGGCTGGGTTCATTTCTACACTCACTAGTTCCCCTCCCCTGAAGGTACTGACTCTGGCTGGGTTCAGTTCTACACTCACTGGTTCCCCTCTCCTGAAGCTGCTGACTCTGGCTGGGTTCATTTCTACACTCACTGGTTCGCCTCCCCTGAAGGTACAGACTCTGGCTGGATTCAGTTCTACACCACTGGTTCCCCTCCCCTGAAGGTGTTGACTCTGTCTGGGTTCAGTTCTACACTCACTGGTTCCCCTCCTCTGAAGGTACTGACTCTGGCTGGGTTCAGTTCTACACTCACTAGTTCCCCTCCCCTGAAGGTACTGACACTGGCTGGGTTCAGTTCTACACTCACTGGTTCCCCTCCCCTGAAGGTACTGACGCAGGCTGGGTTCATTTCTACACTCACTGGTTCCCCTCCCCTTAAGTTACCAATCTGGCTGGGTTCAGTTCTACACTCACTGGTTTCTCGCCCCTGAAGGTACTGACACTAGCTGGGTTCAGTTCTACAATCACTGGTTCCCCTCCCCTTAAGTTACTGACTCTGGCTCTGTTCAGTTCTACACTCACTGGTTCCCCTCCACTGAAGGTGTTGACTCTGTCTGGGTTCAGTTCTACACTCACTGGTTCCTCGCCCCTGAAGGTACTGACACTAGCTGGGTTCAGTTCTACACTCACTGGTTCCCCTCCCCTGAAGGTACTGACTCTGGCTGGGTTCAGTTCTACACTCACTGGTTCTTCTCCCCTTAAGTTACTGACTCTGGCTGGGTTCAGTTCTACATTCACTGGTTCCCCTCCCCTGAAGGTGCTGACTCTGGCTGGGTCCAGTTCTACACTCACTGGTTCCCCTCCTCTGAAGGTACTGACTCTGGCTGGGTTCAGTTCTACACTCACTGGTTCCCCTCCCCTGAAGGTGCTGACTCTGGCTGGGTTCATTTCTACACTCACTGGTTCCCATCCCCTGAAGGTACTGACTCTGGCTGGGTTCAGTTCTACACTCACTGGTTCCCCTCCCCTGAAGGTGTTGACTCTGTCTGGGTTCAGTTCTACACTCACTGGTTCCCCTCCCCTTAAGTTACTGACTCTGGCTGGGTTCAGTTCTACACTCACTAGTTCCCCTCCCCTGAAGGTACTGACACTAGCTGGGTTCAGTTCTACACTCACTGGTTCCCCTCTCCTGAAGGTACTTTCTCTGGCTGAGTTAAGTTCTACACTCACTGGTTCCCCTCCCCTTAAGTTACTGACTCTGGCTGGGTTCAGTTCTACACTCACTGGTTCCCCTCCCCTTAAGTTACTGACTCTGGCTGGGTTCAGTTCTACACTCACTGGTTCCCCTCCCCTGAAGGTGTTGACTCTGTCTGGGTTCAGTTCTACACTCACTGGTTCCCCTCCCCTGAAGGTACTGACACTGGCTGGGTTCAGTTCTACACTCACTGGTTCCCCTCCCCTTAAGTTACTGACCCTGGCTGGGTTCAGTTCTACACTCACTGGTTCCCCTCCCCTGAAGGTACTGACTCTGGCTGGGTTCAGTTCTACACTCACTGGTTCCCCTCCCCTTAAGTTACTGACTCTGGCTGGGTTCAGTTCTACACTGACTGGTTCCCCTCCCCTTAAGTTACTGACTCTGGCTGTGTTCAGTTCTACATTCACTGGTTCCCCTCCCCTGAAGGTGTTGACTCTGTCCGGGTTCAGTTCTACACTCCCTGCTTCCCCTCCCCTGAAGGTACTGACACTGGCTGGGTTCAGTTCTACACTCACTGGTTCCCCTCTCCTGAAGGTACTTTCTCTGGCTGAGTTAAGTTCTACACTCAATGGTTCCCCTCCCCTTAAGTTACTGACTCTGGCTGGGTTCAGTTCTACACTCACTGGTTCCCCTCCCCTTAAGTTACTGACTCTGGCTGGGTTCAGTTCTACACTCACTGGTTCCCCTCCCCTTAAGTTACTGACTCTGGCTGGGTTCATTTCTACACTCACTGGTTCCCCTCTCCTGAAGCTGCTGACTCTGGCTGGGTTCATTTCTACACTCACTGGTTCCCCTCCCCTGAAGGTACAGACTCTGGCTGGATTCAGTTCTGCACCACTGGTTCCCCTCCCCTGAAGGTGTTGACTCTGTCTGGGTTCAGTTCTACACTCACTGGTTCCCCTCCTCTGAAGGTACTGACTCTGGCTGGGTTCAGTTCTACACTCACTAGTTCCCCTCCCCTGAAGGTACTGACACTGGCTGGGTTCAGTTCTACACTCACTGGTTCCCCTCCCCTGAAGGTACTGACGCAGGCTGGGTTCATTTCTACACTCACTGGTTCCCCTCCCCTTAAGTTACTGACTCTGGCTGGGTTCAGTTCTACACTCACTGGTTCCTCGCCCCTGAAGGTACTGACACTAGCTGGGTTCAGTTCTACAATCACTGGTTCCCCTCCCCTTAAGTTACTGACTCTGGCTCTGTTCAGTTCTACACTCACTGGTTCCCCTCCACTGAAGGTGTTGACTCTGTCTGGGTTCAGTTCTACACTCACTGGTTCCTCGCCCCTGAAGGTACTGATACTAGCTGGGTTCAGTTCTACACTCACTGGTTCCCCTCCCCTGAAGGTACTGACTCTGGCTGGGTTCAGTTCTACACTCACTGGTTCTTCTCCCCTTAAGTTACTGACTCTGGCTGGGTTCAGTTCTACATTCACTGGTTCCCCTCCCCTGAAGGTGCTGACTCTGGCTGGGTCCAGTTCTACACTCACTGGTTCCCCTCCTCTGAAGGTACTGACTCTGGCTGGGTTCAGTTCTACACTCACTGGTTCCCCTCCCCTGAAGGTGCTGACTCTGGCTGGGTTCATTTCTACACTCACTGGTTCCGATCCCCTGAAGGTACTGACTCTGGCTGGGTTCAGTTCTACACTCACTGGTTCCCCTCCCCTGAAGGTGTTGACTCTGTCTGGGTTCAGTTCTACACTCACTGGTTCCCCTCCTCTGATGATACTGACTCTGGCTGGGTTCAGTTCTACACTCACTGGTTCCCCTCCCCTTAAGTTACTGACTCTGGCTGGGTTCAGTTCTACACTCACTAGTTCCCCTCCCCTGAAGGTACTGACACTGGCTGGGTTCAGTTCTACACTCACTGGTTCCCCTCTCCTGAAGGTACTTTCTCTGGCTGAGTTAAGTTCTACACTCACTGGTTCCCCTCCCCTTAAGTTACTGACTCTGGCTGGGTTCAGTTCTACACTCACTGGTTCCCCTCCCCTTAAGTTACTGACTCTGGCTGGGTTCAGTTCTACACTCACTGGTTCCCCTCCCCTGAAGGTGTTGACTCTGTCTGGGTTCAGTTCTACACTCACTGGTTCCCCTCCCCTGAAGGTACTGACACTGGCTGGGTTCAGTTCTACACTCACTGGTTCCCCTCCCCTTAAGTTACTGACCCTGGCTGGGTTCAGTTCTACACTCACTGGTTCCCCTCCCCTGAAGGTACTGACTCTGGCTGGGTTCAGTTCTACACTCACTGGTTCCCCTCCCCTTAAGTTACTGACTCTGGCTGGGTTCAGTTCTACACTGACTGGTTCCCCTCCCCTTAAGTTACTGACTCTGGCTGTGTTCAGTTCTACATTCACTGGTTCCCCTCCCCTGAAGGTGTTGACTCTGTCCGGGTTCAGTTCTACACTCCCTGCTTCCCCTCCCCTGAAGGTACTGACACTGGCTGGGTTCAGTTCTACACTCACTGGTTCCCCTCTCCTGAAGGTACTTTCTCTGGCTGAGTTAAGTTCTACACTCAATGGTTCCCCTCCCCTTAAGTTACTGACTCTGGCTGGGTTCAGTTCTACACTCACTGGTTCCCCTCCCCTTAAGTTACTGACCCTGGCTGGGTTCAGTTCTACACTCACTGGTTCCCCTCCCCTTAAGTTACTGACTCTGGCTGGGTTCATTTCTACACTCACTGGTTCCCCTCTCCTGAAGGTACTGACACTGGCTGGGTTCATTTCTACACTCACTGGTTCCCCTCCCCTGAAGGTACTGACTCTGGCTGGGTTCAGTTCTACACTCACTGGTTCCCCTCCCCTGAAGGTACTGACTCTGGCTGGGTTCAGTTCTACACTCACTGGTTCCCCTCCCCTTAAGTTACTGACTCTGGCTGGGTTCATTTCTACACTCACTAGTTCCCCTCCCCTGAAGGTACTGACTCTGGCTGGGTTCAGTTCTACACTCACTGGTTCCCCTCTCCTGAAGGTGCTGACTCTGGCTGGGTTCATTTCTACACTCACTGGTTCCCCTCCCCTGAAGGTACAGACTCTGGCTGGATTCAGTTCTACACCACTGGTTCCCCTCCCCTGAAGGTGTTGACTCTGTCTGGGTTCAGTTCTACACTCACTGGTTCCCCTCCTCTGAAGGTACTGACTCTGGCTGGGTTCAGTTCTACACTCACTGGTTCTTCTCCCCTTAAGTTACTGACTCTGGCTGGGTTCAGTTCTACATTCACTGGTTCCCCTCCCCTGAAGGTGCTGACTCTGGCTGGGTCCAGTTCTACACTCACTGGTTCCCCTCCTCTGAAGGTACTGACTCTGGCTGGGTTCAGTTCTACACTCACTGGTTCCCCTCCCCTGAAGGTGCTGACTCTGGCTGGGTTCATTTCTACACTCACTGGTTCCCATCCCCTGAAGGTACTGACTCTGGCTGGGTTCTGTTCTACACTCACTGGTTCCCCTCCCCTGAAGGTGTTGACTCTGTCTGGGTTCAGTTCTACACTCACTGGTTCCCCTCCTCTGAAGATACTGACTCTGGCTGGGTTCAGTTCTACACTCACTGGTACCCTCCCCTTAAGTTACTGACTCTGGCTGGGTTCAGTTCTACACTCACTGGTTCCCCTCCCCTGAAGGTGCTGACTCTGGCTGGGTTCATTTCTACACTCACTGGTTCCCATCCCCCGAAGGTACTGACTCTGGCTGGGTTCAGTTCTACACTCACTGGTTCCCCTCCCCTGAAGGTGCTGACTCTGGCTGGGTTCATTTCTACACTTACTGGTTCCCATCCCCTGAAGGTACTGACTCTGGCTGGGTTCAGTTCTACACTCACTGGTTCCCCTCCCCTGAAGGTGTTGACTCTGTCTGGGTTCAGTTCTACACTCACTGGTTCCCCTCCACTGAAGGTACTGACTCTGGCTGGGTTCAGTTCTACACTCACTGGTACCCTCCCCTTAAGTTACTGACTCTGGCTGGGTTCAGTTCTACACTCACTAGTTCCCCTCCCCTGAAGGTACTGACACTGGCTGGGTTCAGTTCTACACTCACTGGTTCCCCTCCCCTTAAGTTACTGACTCTGGCTGGGTTCAGTTCTACACTCACTGGTTCCCCTCCCCTTAAGTTACTGACTCTGGCTGGGTTCAGTTCTACACTCACTGATTCCCCTCCCATGAAGGTGTTGACTCTGTCTGGGTTCAGTTCTACACTCACTGGTTCCCCTCCCCTGAAAGTACTGACACTGGCTGGGTTCAGTTCTACACTCACTGGTTCCCCTCCCCTGAAGGTGTTGACTCTGTCTGGGTTCAGTTCTACACTCACTGGTTCCCCTCCCCTGAAGGTACTGACACTGGCTGGGTTCAGTTCTACACTCACTGGTTCCCCTCCCCTTAAGGTACTGACTCTGGCTGGGTTCAGTTCTACACTCACTGGTTCCCCTCCCCTTAAGTTACTGACTCTGGCTGGGTTCATTTCTACACTCACTGGTTCCCCTCCCCTGAAGGTACTGACTCTGGCTGGGTTCAGTTCTACACTCACTGGATCCCCTCTCCTGAAGGTACTGACTCTGGCTGGGTTCAGTTCTACACTCACTGGTTCCCCTCCCCTGAAGTTGCTGACTCTGGCTGGATTCATTTCTACACTCACTGGTTCCCCTCCCCTGAAGGTACTGACTCTGGCTGGATTCATTTCTACACTCACTGGTTCCCCTCCTCTGAAGGTACTGACTCTGGCTGGGTTCAGTTCTACACTCACTGGTTCCCCTCCCCTTAAGTTACTGACTCTGGCTGGGTTCAGTTCTACACTCACTAGTTCCCCTCCCCTGAAGGTACTGACACTGGCTGGGTTCAGTTCTACACTCACTGGTTCCCCTCCCCTGAAGGTACTGACTCTGGCTGGGTTCAGTTCTACACTCACTGGTTCCCCTCCCCTTAAGTTACTGACTCTGGCTGGGTTCAGTTCTACTCTCTCTTGTTCCCCCCCCCCCCTGAATGTGTTGACTCTGTCCGTGTTCAGTTCTACACTCACTGGTTCCCCTCCTCTGAAGGTACTGACTCTGGCTGGGTTCAGTTCTACACTCACTGGTACCCTCCCCTTAAGTTACTGATTCTGTCTGGGTTCAGTTCTACACTCACTAGTTCCCCTCCCCTGAAGGTACTGACACTGGCTGGGTTCAGTTCTACACTCACTGGTTTCCCTCCCCTTAAGTTACTGACTCTGGCTGGGTTCAGTTCTACACTCACTAGTTCCCCTCCCCTGAAGGTACTGACTCTGGCTGGTTTCAGTTCTACACTCATTGGTTCCCCTCCCCTGAAGGTACTGACTCTGGCTGGGTTCAGTTCTACACTCACTGGTTTCCCTCCCCTTAAGTTACTGACTCTGGCTGGGTTCAGTTCTACACTCACTGGTTCCCCTCCCCTTAAGTTACTGACTCTGGCTGGGTTCAGTTCTACACTCACTGGTTCCCCTCCCCTGAAGGTGTTGATTCTGTCTGGGTTCAGTTCTACACTCACTGGTTCCCCTCCCCTGAAAGTACTGACTCTGGCTGGGTTCAGTTCTACACTCACTGGTTCCCCTCCCCTGAAGGTGTTGACTTTGTCTGGTTTCAGTTCTACACTCACTGGTTCCTCTCCCCTGAAGGTACTGACTCTGGCTGGGTTCATTTCTACACTCACTGGTTCCCCTCCCCTGAAGGTTCTGACTCTGGCTGGATTCAGTTCTACATTCACTGGTTCCCCTCCCCTGAAGGTACTGACTCTGGCTGGGTTCAGTTCTACACTCACTGGTTCCCCTCCCCTGAAGGTGCTGACTCTGGCTGGGTTCATTTCTACACTCACTGGTTCCCCTCCCCTGAAGGTACTGACTCTGGCTGGATTCAGTTCTACACTCACTGGTTCCCCTCACCTGAAGGTTATGACTCTGTCTGGGTTCAGTTCTACACTCACTGGTTCCCCTCCTCTGAAGGTACTGACTCTGGCTGGGTTCAGTTCTACACTCACTGGTTCCCCTCCCCTTAAGTTACTGACTCTGGCTGGGTTCAGTTCTACACTCACTGGTTCCCCTCCCCTGAAGGTGTTGACTCTGTCTGGGTTCAGTTCTACACTCACTGGTGCCCCTCCCCTGAAGGTACTGACACTGGGTGGGTTCAGTTCTACACTCACTGGTTCCCCTCCCATGAAGGTACTGACTCTGGCTGGGTTCAGTTCTACACTCACTGGTTCCCCTCCCCTGAAGGTGTTGACTCTGTCTGGGTTCAGTTCTACACTCACTGGTTCCCCTCCCCTGAAAGTACTGACACTGGCTGGGATCAGTTCTACACTCACTGGTTCCCCTCCCCTTAAGTTACTGACTCTGGCTGCGTTCAGTTCTACACTCACTAGTTCCCCTCCCCTGAAGGTACTGACACTGGCTGGGTTCAGTTCTACACTCACTGGTTCCCCTCCCCTTAAGTTACTGACTCTGGCTGGGTTCAGTTCTACACTCACTGGTTCCCCTCCCCTTAAGTTACTGACTCTGGCTGGGTTCAGTTCTACACTCACTGGTTCCCCTCCCCTGAAGGTACTGACTCTGGCTGTGTTCAGTTCTACACTCACTTGTTCCCCTCCCCTGAAGGTGTTGATTCTGTCTGGGTTCAGTTCTACACTCACTGGTTCCCCTCCCCTGAAAGTACTGACTCTGGCTGGGTTCAGTTCTTCACTCACTGGTTCCCCTCCCCTTAAGTTACTGACTCTGGCTGGGTTCAGTTCTACACTCACTGGTTCCCCTCCCCTGAAGGTGTTGAATCTGTCTGGGTTCAGTTCTACACTCACTGGTTCCTCTCCCCTGAAGGTACTGACTCTGGCTGGGTTCATGTCTACACTCACTGGTTCCCCTCCCCTGAAGGTACTGACTCTGGCTGGATTCAGTTCTACATTCACTGGTTCCCCTCCCCTGAAGGTACTGACTCTGGCTGGGTTCAGTTCTACACTCACGGGTTCCCCTCCCCTGAAGGTGCTGACTCTGGCTGGGTTCATTTCTACACTCACTGTTTCCCCTCCCCTGAAGGTACTGACTCTGGCTGGGTTCAGTTCTACACCCACTGGTTCCCCTCTCCTGAAGGTACTTTCTCTGGCTGAGTTAAGTTCTACACTCATTGGTTCCCCTCACCTTAAGTTACTGACTCTGGCTGGGTTCAGTTCTACACTCACTGGTTCCCCTCCCCTTAAGTTACTGACTCTGGCTGGGTTCATTTCCACACTCACTGGTTCCCCTCCCCTGAAGGTACTGACTCTGGCTGGGTTCAGTTCTACACTCACTGGTTCCCCTCCCCTGAAGGTACTGACTCTGGCTGGGTTCAGTTCTACACTCACTGGTTCCCCTCTCCTGAAGGTGCTGACTCTGGCTGGGTTCATTTCTACACTCACTGGTTCCCCTCCCCTGAAGGTACTGACTCTGGCTGGATTCAGTTCTACACCACTGGTTCCCCTCCCCTGAAGGTATTGACTCTGTCTGGGTTCAGTTCTACACTCACTGGTTCCCCTCCTCTGATGATACTGACTCTGGCTGGGTTCAGTTCTACACTCACTGGTTCCCCTCCCCTTAAGTTACTGACTCTGGCTGGGTTCAGTTCTACACTCACTAGTTCCCCTCCCCTGAAGGTACTGACACTGGCTGGGTTCAGTTCTACACTCACTGGTTCCCCTCTCCTGAAGGTACTTTCTCTGGCTGAGTTAAGTTCTACACTCACTGGTTCCCCTCCCCTTAAGTTACTGACTCTGGCTGGGTTCAGTTCTACACTCACTGGTTCCCCTCCCCTTAAGTTACTGACTCTGGCTGGGTTCAGTTCTACACTCACTGGTTCCCCTCCCCTGAAGGTGTAGACTCTGTCTGGGTTCAGTTCTACACTCACTGGTTCCCCTCCCCTGAAGGTACTGACACTGGCTGGGTTCAGTTCTACACTCACTAGTTCCCCTCCCCTTAAGTTACTGACCCTGGCTGGGTTCAGTTCTACACTCACTGGTTCCCCTCCCCTGAAGGTACTGACTCTGGCTGGGTTCAGTTCTACACTCACTGGTTCCCCTCCCCTTAAGTTACTGACTCTGGCTGGGTTCAGTTCTACACTCACTGGTTCCCCTCCCCTTAAGTTACTGACTCTGGCTGTGTTCAGTTCTACATTCACTGGTTCCCCTCCCCTGAAGGTGTTGACTCTGTCCGGGTTCAGTTCTGCACTCCCTGCTTCCCCTCCCCTGAAGGTACTGACACTGGCTGGGTTCAGTTCTACACTCACTGTTTCCCCTCTCCTGAAGGTACTTTCTCTGGCTGATTAAGTTCTACACTCACTGGTTCCCCTCCCCTTAAGTTACTGACTCTGGCTGGGTTCAGTTCTACACTCACTGGTTCCCCTCCCCTTAAGTTACTGACTCTGGCTGGGTTCAGTTCTACACTCACTGGTTCCCCTCCCCTGAAGGTACTGACACTAGCTGGGTTCAGTTCTACAATCACTGGTTCCCCTCCCCTTAAGTTACTGACTCTGGCTGGGTTCAGTTCTACACTCACTGGTTCCCCTCCCCTGAAGGTGCTGACTCTGGCTGGGTTCATTTCTACACTCACTGTTTCCCCTCCCCTGAAGGTACTGACTCTGGCTGGGTTCAGTTCTACACTCACTGGTTCCCCTCTCCTGAAGGTACTTTCTCTGGCTGAGTTAAGTTCTACACTCATTGGTTCCCCTCCCCTTAAGTTACTGACTCTGGCTGGGTTCAGTTCTACACTCACTGGTTCCCCTCCCCTGAAGGTGCTGACTCTGGCTGGGTTCATTTCTACACTCACTGTTTCCCCTCTCCTGAAGGTACTTTCTCTGGCTGGGTTCATTTCCACACTCACTGGTTCCCCTCCCCTGAAGGTACTGACTCTGGCTGGGTTCAGTTCTACACTCACTGGTTCCCCTCCCCTGAAGGTACTGACTCTGGCTGGGTTCAGTTCTACACTCACTGGTTCCCCTCTCCTGAAGGTGCTGACTCTGGCTGGGTTCATTTCTACACTCACTGGTTCCCCTCCCCTGAAGGTACTGACTCTGGCTGGATTCAGTTCTACACCACTGGTTCCCCTCCCCTGAAGGTGTTGACTCTGTCTGGGTTCAGTTCTACACTCACTGGTTCCCCTCCTCTGATGATACTGACTCTGGCTGGGTTCAGTTCTACACTCACTGGTTCCCCTCCCCTTAAGTTACTGACTCTGGCTGGGTTCAGTTCTACACTCACTAGTTCCCCTCCCCTGAAGGTACTGACACTGGCTGGGTTCAGTTCTACACTCACTGGTTCCCCCATCCTGAAGGTACTTTCTATGGCTGGGTTCAGTTCTACACTCACTGGTTCCCCTCCCCTGAAGGTACTGACACTGGCTGAGTTAAGTTCTACACTCACTGGTTCCCCTCCCCTTAAGTTACTGACTCTGGCTGGGTTCAGTTCTACACTCACTGGTTCCCCTCCCCTTAAGTTACTGACTCTGGCTGGGTTCAGTTCTACACTCACTGGTTCCCCTCCCCTGAAGGTGTTGACTCTGTCTGGGTTCAGTTCTACACTCACTGGTTCCCCTCCCCTGAAGGTACTGACACTGGCTGGGTTCAGTTCTACACTCACTAGTTCCCCTCCCCTTAAGTTACTGACCCTGGCTGGGTCCAGTTCTACACTCACTGGTTCCCCTCCCCTGAAGGTACTGACTCTGGCTGGGTTCAGTTCTACACTCACTGGTTCCCCTCCCCTTAAGTTACTGACTCTGGCTGGGTTCAGTTCTACACTCACTGGTTCCCCTCCCCTTAAGTTACTGACTCTGGCTGTGTTCAGTTCTACATTCACTGGTTCCCCTCCCCTGAAGGTGTTGACTCTGTCCGGGTTCAGTTCTACACTCCCTGCTTCCCCTCCCCTGAAGGTACTGACACTGGCTGGGTTCAGTTCTACACTCACTGGTTCCCCTCTCCTGAAGGTACTTTCTCTGGCTGATTAAGTTCTACACTCACTGGTTCCCCTCCCCTTAAGTTACTGACTCTGGCTGGGTTCAGTTCTACACTCACTGGTTCCCCTCCCCTTAAGTTACTGACTCTGGCTGGGTTCAGTTCTACACTCACTGGTTCCCCTCCCCCGAAGGTACTGACACTAGCTGGGTTCAGTTCTACAATCACTGGTTCCCCTCCCCTTAAGTTACTGACTCTGGCTCTGTTCAGTTCTACACTCACTGGTTCCCCTCCACTGAAGGTGTTGACTCTGTCTGGGTTCAGTTCTACACTCACTGGTTCCTCGCCCCTGAAGGTACTGACACTAGCTGGGTTCAGTTCTAAACTCACTGGTTCCCCTCCCCTGAAGGTACTGACTCTGGCTGGGTTCAGTTCTACACTCACTGGTTCTTCTCCCCTTAAGTTACTGACTCTGGCTGGGTTCAGTTCTACATTCACTGGTTCCCCTCCCCTGAAGGTGCTGACTCTGGCTGGGTTCAGTTCTACACTCACTGGTTCCCCTCCTCTGAAGGTACTGACTCTGGCTGGGTTCAGTTCTACACTCATTGGTTCCCCTCCCCTGAAGGTGCTGACTCTGGCTGGGTTCATTTCTACACTCACTGGTTCCCATCCCCTGAAGGTACTGACTCTGGCTGGGTTCAGTTCTACACTCACTGGTTCCCCTCCCCTGAAGGTGTTGACTCTGTCTGGGTTCAGTTCTACACTCACTGGTTCCCCTCCTCTGAAGATACTGACTCTGGCTGGGTTCAGTTCTACACTCACTGGTACCCTCCCCTTAAGTTACTGACTCTGGCTGGGTTCAGTTCTACACTCACTGGTTCCCCTCCCCTGAAGGTGCTGACTCTGGCTGGGTTCATTTCTACACTCACTGGTTCCCATCCCCTGAAGGTACTGACTCTGGCTGGGTTCAGTTCTACACTCACTGGTTCCCCTCCCCTGAAGGTGTTGACTCTGTCTGGGGTCAGTTCTACACTCACTGGTTCCCCTCCTCTGAAGGTACTGACTCTGGCTGGGTTCAGTTCTACACTCACTGGTACCCTCCCCTTAAGTTACTGACTCTGGCTGGGTTCAGTTCTACACTCACTAGTTCCCCTCCCCTGAAGGTACTGACACTGGCTGGGTTCAGATCTACACTCACTGGTTCCCCTCCCCTTAAGTTACTGACTCTGGCTGGGTTCAGTTCTACACTCACTGGTTCCCCTCCCCTTAAGTTACTGACTCTGGCTGGGTTCAGTTCTACACTCACTGATTCCCCTCCCCTGAAGGTGTTGACTCTGTCTGGGTTCAGTTCTACACTCACTGGTTCCCCTCCCCTGAAAGTACTGACACTGGCTGGGTTCAGTTCTACACTCACTGGTTCCCCTCCCCTGAAGGTGTTGACTCTGTCTGGGTTCAGTTCTACACTCACTGGTTCCCCTCCCCTGAAGGTACTGACTCTGGCTGGGTTCATTTCTACACGCACTGGTTCCCCTCCGCTGAAGGTGCTGACTCTGGCTGGGTTCATTTCTACACTCACTGGTTCCCCTCCGCTGAAGGTACTGATTCTGGCTGGATTCAGTTCAACATTCACTGGTTCCCCTCCCCTGAAGGTACTGACTCTGGCTGGGTTCAATTCTACACTCACTGGTTCCCCTCCGCTGAATGTGCTGACTCTGGCTGGGTTCATTTCTACACTCACTGGTTCCCCTCCCCTGAAGGTACTGACTCTGGCTGGATTCAGTTCTACATTCACTGGTTCCCCTCCCCTGAAGGTGTTGACTCTGTCTGGGTTCAGTTCTACACTCACTGGTTCCCCTCCCCTGAAGGTACTGACACTGGCTGGGTTCAGTTCTACACTCACTGGTTCCCCTCCCCTGAAGGTACTGACTCTGGCTGGGTTCAGTTCTACACTCACTGGTTCCCCTCCCCTTAAGTTACTGACTCTGGCTGGGTTCAGTTCTACACTCACTGGTTCCCCTCCCCTTAAGTTACTGACTCTGGCTGGGTTCATTTCTACACTCACTGGTTCCCCTCCCCTGAAGGTACTGACTCTGGCTGGGTTCAGTTCTACACTCACTGGTTCCCCTCCGCTTAAGTTACTGACTCTGGCTGGGTTCATTTCTACACTCACTGGTTCCCCTCCCCTGAAGTTTCTGACTCTGGCTGGATTCATTTCTACACTCACTGGTTCCCCTCCCCTGAAGGTACTGACTCTGGCTGGATTCATTTGTACACTCACTGGTTCCCCTCCTCTGAAGGTACTGACTCTGGCTGGGTTCAGTTCTACACTCACTGGTTCCCCTCCCCTTAAGTTACTGACTCTGGCTGGGTTCAGTTCTACACTCACTGGTTCCCCTCCCCTTAAGTTACTGACTCTGGCTGGGTTCAGTTCTGCTCTCTCTTGTTCCCCCCCCCCCTGAATGTGTTGACTCTGTCCGTGTTCAGTTCTACACTCACTGGTTCCCCTCCTCTGAAGGTACTGACTCTGGCTGGGTTCAGTTCTACACTCACTGGTACCCTCCCCTTAAGTTACTGTCTCTGTCTGGGTTCAGTTCTACACTCACTAGTTCCCCTCCCCTGAAGGTACTGACACTGGCTGGGTTCAGTTCTACACTCACTGGTTCCCCTCCCCTGAAGGTACTGACTCTGGCTGGGTTCAGTTCTACACTCACTGGTTTCCCTCCCCTTAAGTTACTGACTCTGGCTGGGTTCAGTTCTACACTCACTAGTTCCCCTCCCCTGAAGGTACTGACTCTGGCTGGGTTCAGTTCTACACTCATTGGTTCCCCTCCCCTGAAGGTACTGACTCTGGCTGGGTTCAGTTCTACACTCACTGGTTTCCCTCCCCTTAAGTTACTGACTCTGGCTGGGTTCAGTTCTACACTCACTGGTTCCCCTCCCCTTAAGTTACTGACTCTGGCTGGGTTCAGTTCTACACTCACTGGTTCCCCTCCCCTGAAGGTGTTGATTCTGTCTGGGTTCAGTTCTACACTCACTGGTTCCCCTCCCCTTAAGTTACTGACTCTGGCTGGGTTCAGTTCTACACTCACTGGTTCCCCTCCCCTGAAGGTGTTGACTCTGTCTGGGTTCAGTTCTACACTCACTGGTTCCCCTCCCCTGAAGGTACTGACACTGGGTGGGTTCAGTTCTACACTCACTGGTTCCACTCCCCTGAAGGTACTGACTCTGGCTGGATTCAGTTCTACACTCACTGGTTCCACTCCCCTGAAGGTACTGACTCTGGCTGGGTTCAGTTCTACACTCACTGGTTCCCCTCCCCTTAAGTTACTGACTCTGGCTGGGTTCATTTCTACACTCACTGGTTCTCCTCCCCTGAAGTTACTGACTCTGGCTGGGTTCAGTTCTACACTCACTGGTTCCCCTCTCCTGAAGGTACTGACTCTGGCTGGGTTCAGTTCTACACTCACTGGTTCCCCTCCCCTGAAGGTGCTGACTCTGGCTGGGTTCATTTCTACACTCACTGGTTCCCCTCCCCTGAAGGTACTGACTCTGGCTGGATTCAGTTCTACACTCACTGGTTCCCCTCACCTGAAGGGGTTGACTCTGTCTGGGTTCAGTTCTACACTCACTCGTTCCCCTCCTCTGAAGGTACTGACTCTGGCTGGGTTCAGTTCTACACTCACTGGTTCCCCTCCCCTTAAGTTACTGACTCTGGCTGGATTCAGTTCTACACTCACTAGTTCCCCTCCCCTGAAGGTACTGACACTGGCTGGGTTCAGTTCTACACTCACTGGTTCCCCTCCCCTGAAGGTCCTGACTCTGGCTGGGTTCAGTTCTACATTCACTGGTTCCCCTCCCCTTAAGTTACTGACTCTGGCTGGGTTCAGTTCTACACTCACTGGTTCCCACCCCCTGAAGGTGTTGACTCTGTCCGGGTTCAGTTCTACACTCACTGGTTCCCCTCCTCTGAAGGTACTGACTCTGGCTGGGTTCAGTTCTACACTCACTGGTACCCTCCCCTTAAGTTACTGACTCTGTCTGGGTTCAGTTCTACACTCACTAGTTCCCCTCCCCTGAAGGTACTGACACTGGCTGGGTTCAGTTCTACACTCACTGGTTCCCCTCCCATGAAGGTACTGACTCTGGCTGGGTTCAGTTCTACACTCACTGTTTTCCCTCCCCTAAAGTTGCTGACTCTGGCTGGGTTCAGTTCTACACTCACTGGTTCCCCTCCCATTAAGTTACTGACTCTGGCTGGGTTCAGTTCTACACTCACTGGTTCCCCTCCCCTGAAGGTGTTGACTCTGTCTGGGTTCAGTTCTACACTCACTGGTTCCCCTCCCCTGAAAGTACTGACACTGGCTGGGATCAGTTCTACACTCACTGGTTCCCCTCCCCTTAAGTTACTGACTCTGGCTGGGTTCAGTTCTACACTCACTAGTTCCCCTCCCCTGAAGGTACTGACACTGGCTGGCTTCAGTTCTACACTCACTGGTTCCCCTCCCCTTAAGTTACTGACTCTGGCTGGGTTCAGTTCTACACTCACTGGTTCCCCTCCCATTAAGTTACTGACTCTGGCTGGGTTCAGTTCTACACTCACTGGTTCCCCTCCCCTGAAAGTACTGACTCTGGCTGGGTTCAGTTCTTCACTCACTGGTTTCCCTCCCCTTAAGTTACTGACTCTGGCTGGGTTCAGTTCTACACTCACTGGTTCCCCTCCCCTGAAGGTGTTGAATCTGTCTGGGTTCAGTTCTACACTCACTGGTTCCTCTCCCCTGAAGGTACTGACTCTGGCTGGGTTCATGTCTACACTCACTGGTTCCCGTCCCCTGAAGGTACTGACTCTGGCTGGATTCAGTTCTACATTCACTGGTTCCCCTCCCCTGAAGGTACTGACTCTGGCTGGGTTCAGTTCTACACACACTGGTTCCCCTCCCCTGAAGGTGCTGACTCTGGCTGGGTTCATTTCTACACTCACTGTTTCACCTCCCCTGAAGGTACTGACTCTGGCTGGGTTCAGTTCTACACTCACTGGTTCCCCTCTCCTGAAGGTACTTTCTCTGGCTGAGTTAAGTTCTACACTCATTGGTTCCCCTCCCCTTAAGTTACTGACTCTGGCTGGGTTCAGTTCTACACTCACTGGTTCCCCTCCCCTTAAGTTACTGACTCTGGCTGGGTTCATTTCTACACTCACTGGTTCCCCTCCCCTGAAGGTACTGACTCAGGCTGGGTTCAGTTCTACACTCACTGGTTCCCCTCCCCTGAAGGTACTGACTCTGGCTGGGTTCAGTTCTACACTCACTGGTTCCCCTCTCCTGAAGGTGCTGACTCTGGCTGGGTTCATTTCTACACTCACTGGTTCCCCTCCCCTGAAGGTACTGACTCTGGCTGGATTCAGTTCTACACCACTGGTTCCCCTCCCCTGAAGGTGTTGACTCTGTCTGGGTTCAGTTCTACACTCACTGGTTCCCTTCCTCTGATGATACTGACTCTGGCTGGGTTCAGTTCTACACTCACTGGTTCCCCTCCCCTTAAGTTACTGACTCTGGCTGGGTTCAGTTCTACACTCACTAGTTCCCCTCCCCTGAAGGTACTGACACTGGCTGGGTTCAGTTCTACACTCACTGGTTCCCCTCTCCTGAAGGTACTTTCTATGGCTGAGTTAAGTTCTACACTCACTGGTTCCCCTCCCCTTAAGTTACTGACTCTGGCTGGGTTCAGTTCTACACTCACTGGTTCCCCTCCCCTTAAGTTACTGACTCTGGCTGGGTTCAGTTCTACACTCACTGGTTCCCCTCCCCTGAAGGTGTTGACTCTGTCTGGGTTCAGTTCTACACTCACTGGTTCCCCTCCCCTGAAGGTACTGACACTGGCTGGGTTCAGTTCTACACTCACTGGTTCCCCTCCCCTTAAGTTACTGACCCTGGCTGGGTTCAGTTCTACACTCACTGGTTCCCCTCCCCTGAAGGTACTGATTCTGGCTGGGTTCAGTTCTACACTCACTGGTTCCCCTCCCCTTAAGTTACTGACTCTGGCTGGGTTCAGTTCTACACTCACTGGTTCCCCTCCCCTTAAGTTACTGACTCTGGCTGTGTTCAGTTCTACATTCACTGGTTCCCCTCCCCTGAAGGTGTTGACTCTGTCTGGGTTCAGTTCTACACTCCCTGCTTCCCCTCCCCTGATGGTACTGACACTGGCTGGGTTCAGTTCTACACTCACTGGTTCCCCTCTCCTGAAGGTACTTTCTCTGGCTGAGTTAAGTTCTACACTCACTGGTTCCCCTCCCCTTAAGTTACTGACTCTGGCTGGGTTCAGTTCTACACTCACTGGTTCCCCTCCCCTTAAGTTACTGACTCTGGCTGTGTTCAGTTCTACACTCACTGGTTCCCCTCCCCTTAAGTTACTGACTCTGGCTGGGTTCATTTCTACACTCACTGGTTCCCCTCCCCTGAAGGTACTGACACTGGCTGGGTTCATTTCTACACTCACTGGTTCCCCTCCCCTGAAGGTACTGACTCTGGCTGGGTTCAGTTCTACACTCACTGGTTCCCCTCCCCTGAAGGTACTGACTCTGGCTGGGTTCAGTTCTACACTCACTGGTTCCCCTCCCCTTAAGTTACTGACTCTGGCTGGGTTCATTTCTACACTCACTGGTTCCCCTCCCCTGAAGGTACTGACTCTGGCTGGGTTCAGTTCTACACTCACTGGTTCCCCTCTCCTGAAGGTGCTGACTCTGGCTGGGTTCATTTCTACACTCACTGGTTCCCCTCCCCTGAAGGTACAGACTCTGGCTGGATTCAGTTCTACACCACTGGTTCCCCTCCCCTGAAGGTGTTGACTCTGTCTGGGTTCAGTTCTACACTCACTGGTTCCCCTCCTCTGAAGGTACTGACTCTGGCAGGGTTCAGTTCTACACTCACTGGTTCCCCTCCCCTGAAGGTACTGACACTGGCTGGGTTCAGTTCTACACTCACTGGTTCCCCTCCCCTGAAGGTACTGACGCAGGCTGGGTTCATTTTTACACTCACTGGTTGCCCTCCCCTTAAGTTACTGACTCTGGCTGGGTTCAGTTCTACACTCACTGGTTCCTCGCCCCTGAAGGTACTGACACTAGCTGGGTTCAGATCTACAATCACTGGTTCCCCTCCCCTTAAGTTACTGACTCTGGCTCTGTTCAGTTCTACACTCACTGGTTCCCCTCCACTGAAGGTGTTGACTCTGTCTGGGTTCAGTTCTACACTCACTGGTTCCTCGCCCCTGAAGGTACTGACACTAGCTGGGTTCAGTTCTACACTCACTGGTTCACCTCCCCTGAAGGTACTGACTCTGGCTGGGTTCAGTTCTACACTCACTGGTTCTTCTCCCCTTAAGTTACTGACTCTGGCTGGGTTCAGTTCTACATTCACTGGTTCCCCTCCCCTGAAGGTGCTGACTCTGGCTGGGTTCAGTTCTACACTCACTGGTTCCCCTCCTCTGAAGGTACTGACTCTGGCTGGGTTCAGTTCCACACTCACTGGTTCCCCTTCCCTGAAGGTGCTGACTCTGGCTGGGTTCATTTCTACACTCACTGGTTCCCATCCCCTGAAGGTACTGACTCTGGCTGGGTTCAGTTCTACACTCACTGGTTCCCCTCCCCTGAAGGTGTTGACTCTGTCTGGGTTCAGTTCTACACTCACTGGTTCCCCTCCTCTGAAGGTACTGACTCTGGCTGGGTTCAGTTCTACACTCACTGGTACCCTCCCCTTAAGTTACTGACTCTGGCTGGGTTCAGTTCTACACTCACTGGTTCCCCTCCCCTGAAGGTGCTGACTCTGGCTGGGTTCATTTCTACACTCACTGGTTCCCATCCCCTGAAGGTACTGAATCTGGCTGGGTTCAGTTCTACACTCACTGGTTCCCCTCCCCTGAAGGTGCTGACTCTGGCTGGGTTCATTTCTACACTCACTGGTTCCCATCCCCTGAAGGTACTGACTCTGGCTGGGTTCAGTTCTACACTCACTGGTTCCCCTCCCCTGAAGGTGTTGACTCTGTCTGGGTTCAGTTCTACACTCACTGGTTCCCCTCCTCTGAAAGTACTGACTCTGGCTGGGTTCAGTTCTACACTCACTGGTACCCTCCCCTTAAGTTACTGACTCTGGCTGGGTTCAGTTCTACACTCACTAGTTCCCCTCCCCTGAAGGTACTGACACTGGCTGGGTTCAGTTCTACACTCACTGGTTCCCCTCCCCTTAAGTTACTGACTCTGGCTGGGTTCAGTTCTACACTCACTGGTTCCCCTCCCCTTAAGTTACTGACTCTGGCTGGGTTCAGTTCTACACTCACTGATTCCCCTCCCCTGAAGGTGTTGACTCTGTCTGGGTTCAGTTCTACACTCACTGGTTCCCCTCCCCTGAAAGTACTGACACTGGCTGGGTTCAGTTCTACACTCACTGGTTCCCCTCCCCTGAAGGTGTTGACTCTGTCTGGGTTCAGTTCTACACTCACTGGTTCCCTTCCCCTGAAGGTACTGACTCTGGCTGGGTTCATTTCTACACTCACTGGTTCCCCTCCCCTGAAGGTACTGATTCTGGCTGGATTCAGTTCAACATTCACTGGATCCCCTCCCCTGAAGGTACTGACTCTGGCTGGGTTCAATTCTACACTCACTGGTTCCCCTCCCCTGAAGGTGCTGACTCTGGCTGGGTTCATTTCTACACTCACTGGTTCCCCTCCCCTGAAGGTGTTGACTCTGTCTGGGTTCAGTTCTACACTCACTGGTTCCCCTCCCCTGAAGGTACTGACTCTGGCTGGGTTCAGTTCTACACTCACTGGTTCCCCTCCCCTTAAGTTACTGACTCTGGCTGGGTTCAGTTCTACACTCACTGGTTCCCCTCCCCTTAAGTTACTGACTCTGGCTGGGTTCCTTTCTACACTCACTGGTTCCCCTCCCCTGAAGGTACTGACTCTGGCTGGGTTCAGTTCTACACTCACTGGATCCCCTCTCCTGAAGGTACTGACTCTGGCTGGGTTCAGTTCTACACTCACTGGTTCCCCTCCCCTGAAGTTGCTGACTCTGGCTGGATTCATTTCTACACTCACTGGTTCCCCTCCCCTGAAGGTACTGACTCTGGCTGGATTCATTTCTACACTCACTGGTTCCCCTCCTCTGAAGGTACTGACTCTGGCTGGGTTCAGTTCTACACTCACTGGTTCCCCTCCCCTTAAGTTACTGAATCTGGCTGGGTTTAGTTCTACACTCACTAGTTCCCCTCCCCTGAAGGTACTGAGACTTGCTGGGTTCAGTTCTACACTCACTGGTTCCCCTCCCCTGAAGGTACTGACTCTGGCTGGGTTCAGTTCTACACTCACTGGTTCCCCTCCCCTTAATTTACTGACTCTGGCTGGGTTCAGTTCTACTCTCTCTGGTTCCCCCCCCCCCCTGAATGTGTTGACTCTGTCCGTGTTCAGTTCTACACTCACTGGTTCCCCTCCTCTGAAGGTACTGACTCTGGCTGGGTTCAGTTCTACACTCACTGGTACCCTCCCCTTAAGTTACTGACTCTGTCTGGGTTCAGTTCTACACTCACTGGTTCCCCTCCCCTGAAGGTACTGACTCTGGCTGGGTTCAGTTCTACACTCATTGGTTCCCCTCCCCTGAAGGTACTGACTCTGTCTGGGTTCAGTTCTACACTCAATGGTTCCCCTCCCCTGAAGGTACTGACTCTGGCTGGGTTCAGTTCTACACTCATTGGTTTCCCTCCCCTTAAGTTACTGACTCTGGCTGGGTTCATTTCTACACTCACTGGTTCCCCTCCCCTGAAGTTACTGACTCTGGCTGGGTTCAGTTCTACACTCACTGGTTCCCCTCCCCTGAAGGTGTTGATTCTGTCTGGGTTCAGTTCTACACTCACTGGTTCCCCTCCCGTGAAAGTACTGACTCTGGCTGGGTTCAGTTCTACACGCACTGGTTCCCCTCCCCTGAAGGTGTTGACTTTGTCTGGTTTCAGTTCTACACTCACTGGTTCCTCTCCCCTGAAGGTACTGACTCTGGCTGGGTTCATTTCTACACTCACTGGTTCCCCTCCCCTGAAGGTTCTGATTCTGGCTGGATTCAGTTCTACATTCACTGGTTCCCCTCCCCTGAAGGTACTGACTCTGGCTGGGTTCAGTTCTACACTCACTGGTTCCCCTCCCCTGAAGGTGCTGACTCTGGCTGGGTTCATTTCTACACTCACTGGTTCCCCTCCCCTGAAGGTACTGACTCTGGCTGGATTCAGTTCTACACTCACTGGTTCCCCTCACCTGAAGGTGATGACTCTGTCTGGGTTCAGTTCTACACTCACTGGTTCCCCTCCTCTGAAGGTACTGACTCTGGCTGGGTTCAGTTCTACACTCACTGGTTCCCCTCCCCTTAAGTTACTGACTCTGGCTGGGTTCAGTTCTACACTCACTGGTTCCCCTCCCCTGAAGGTGTTGACTCTGTCTGGGTTCAGTTCTACACTCACTGGTTCCCCTCCCCTGAAGGTACTGACACTGGGTGGGTTCAGTTCTACACTCACTGGTTCCCCTCCACTGAAGGTACTGACTCTGGCTGGGTTCAGTTCTACACTCACTGGTTCCCCTCCCCTGAAGGTACTGACTCTGGCTGGGTTCATTTCTACACTCACTGGTTCCCATCCCCTGAAGGTACTGACTCTGGCTGGATTCAGTTCTACATTCACTGGTTCGCCTCCCCTGAAGGTACTGACTCTGGCTGGGTTCAGTTCCACACTCACTGGTTCCCCTCCCCTGAAGGTGCTGACTCTGGCTGGGTTCATTTCTACACTCACTGGTTCCACTCCCCTGAAGGTACTGACTCTGGCTGGATTCAGTTCTACACTCACTGGTTCCCCTCCCCTGAAGGTGATGACTCTGTCTGGGTTCAGTTCTACACTCACTGGTTCCCCTCCTCTGAAGGTACTGACTCTGGCTGGGTTCAGTTCTACACTCACTGGTTCCCCTCCCCTTAAGTTACTGACTCTGGCTGGGTTCATTTCTACACTCACTGGTTCCCCTCCCCTGAAGGTACTGACTCTGGCTGGGTCCAGTTCTACACTCACTGGCTCCCCTCTCCTGAAGGTACTGACTCTGGCTGGGTTCAGTTCTACACTCACTGGTTCCCCTCCCCTGAAGGTGCTGACTCTGGCTGGGTTCATTTCTACACTCACTGGTTCCCCTCCCCTGAAGGTACTGACTCTGGCTGAATTCAGTTCTACACTCACTGGTTCCCCTCCCCTGAAGTGGTTGACTCTGTCTGGGTTCAGTTCTGCACTCACTGGTTCCCCTCCTCTGAAGGTACTGACTCTGGCTGGGTTCAGTTCTACACTCACTGGTTCCCCTCCCCTTAAGTTACTGACTCTGGCTGGGTTCAGTTCTACACTCACTAGTTCCCCTCCCCTGAAGGTACTGACACTGGCTGGGTTCAGTTCTACACTCACTGGTTCCCCTCCCCTGAAGGTCCTGACTCTGGCTGGGTTCAGTTCTACACTCACTGGTTCCCCTCCCCTTAAGTTACTGACTCTGGCTGGGTTCAGTTCTACACTCACTGGTTCCCACCCCCTGAAGGTGTTGACTCTGTCCGGGTTCAGTTCTACACTCACTGGTTCCCCTCCTCTGAAGGTACTGACTCTGGCTGGGTTCAGTTCTACACTCACTGGTACCCTCCCCTTAAGTTACTGACTCTGTCTGGGTTCAGTTCTACACTCACTAGTTCCCCTCCCCTGAAGGTACTGACACTGGCTGGGTTCAGTTCTACACGCACTGGTTCCCCTCCCATGAAGGTACTGACTCTGGCTGGGTTCAGTTCTACACTCACTGGTTTCCCTCCCCTTAAGTTACTGACTCTGGCTGGGTTCGGTTCTACACTCACTGGTTCCCCTCCCATTAAGTTACTGACTCTGGCTGGGTTCAGTTCTACACTCACTGGTTCCCCTCCCCTGAAGGTGTTGACTCTGTCTGGGTTCAGTTCTACACTCACTGGTTCCCCTCCCCTGAAAGTACTGACACTGGCTGGGATCAGTTCTACACTCACTGGTTCCCCTCCCCTTAAGTTACTGACTCTGGCTGGGTTCAGTTCTACACTCACGTGTTCCCCTCCCCTGAAGGTACTGACACTGGCTGGGTTCAGTTCTACACTCACTGGTTCCCCTCCCCTTAAGTTACTGACTCTGGCTGGGTTCAGTTCTACACTCACTGGTTCCCCTCCCCTTAAGTTACTGACTCTGGCTGGGTTCAGTTCTACACTCACTGGTTCCCCTCCCCTGAAGGTGTTGACTCTGTCTGGGTTCAGTTCTACACTCACTGGTTCCCCTCCCCTGAAAGTACTGACACTGGCTGGGATCAGTTCTACACTCACTGGTTCCTCTCCCCTGAAGGTACTGACTCTGGCTGGGTTCATTTCTACACTCAATGGTTCCCCTCCCCTGAAGGTTCTGACTCTGGCTGGATTCAGTTCTACATTCACTGGTTCCCCTCCCCTGAAGGTACTGACTCTGGCTGGGTTCAGTTCTACACTCACTGGTTCCCCTCCCCTGAAGGTGCTGACTCTGGCTGGGTTCATTTCTACACTCACTGGTTCCCCTCCCCTGAAGGTACTGACTCTGGCTGGATTCAGTTCTACACTCACTGGTTCCCCTCACCTGAAGGTGATGACTCTGTCTGGGTTCAGTTCTACACTCACTGGTTCCCCTCCCCTTAAGTTACTGACTCTGGCTGGGTTCAGTTCTACACTCACTGGTTCCCCTCCCCTGAAGGTGTTGACTCTGTCTGGGTTCAGTTCTACACTCACTGGTTCCCCTCCCCTGAAGGTACTGACACTGGGTGGGTTCAGTTCAACACTCACTGGTTCCCCTCCACTGAAGGTACTGACTCTGGCTGGGTTCAGTTCTACACTCACTGGTTCCCCTCCCCTGAAGGTACTGACTCTGGCTGGGTTCATTTCTACACTCACTGGTTCCCATCCCCTGAAGGTACTGACTCTGGCTGGATTCAGTTCTACATTCACTGATTCGCCTCCCCTGAAGGTACTGACTCTGGCTGGGTTCAGTTCCACACTCACTGGTTCCCCTCCCCTGAAGGTGCTGACTCTGGCTGGGTTCATTTCTACACTCACTGGTTCCACTCCCCTGAAGGTACTGACTCTGGCTGGATTCAGTTCTACACTCACTGGTTCCCCTCCCCTGAAGGTGATGACTCTGTCTGGGTTCAGTTCTACACTCACTGGTTCCCCTCCTCTGAAGGTACTGACTCTGGCTGGGTTCAGTTCTACACTCACTGGTTCCCCTCCCCTTAAGTTACTGACTCTGGCTGGGTTCATTTCTACACTCACTGGTTCCCCTCCCCTGAAGGTACTGACTCTGGCTGGGTCCAGTTCTACACTCACTGGTTCCCCTCTCCTGAAGGTACTGACTCTGGCTGGGTTCAGTTCTACACTCACTGGTTCCCCTCCCCTGAATGTGCTGACTCTGGCTGGGTTCATTTCTACACTCACTGGTTCCCCTCCCCTGAAGGTACTGACTCTGGCTGGATTCAGTTCTACACTCACTGGTTCCCCTCCCCTGAAGGGGTTGACTCTGTCTGGGTTCAGTTCTGCACTCACTGGTTCCCCTCCTCTGAAGGTACTGACTCTGGCTGGGTTCAGTTCTACACTCACTGGTTCCCCTCCCCTTAAGTTACTGACTCTGGCTGGGTTCAGTTCTACACTCACTAGTTCCCCTCCCCTGAAGGTACTGACACTGGCTGGGTTCAGTTCTACACTCACTGGTTCCCCTCCCCTGAAGGTCCTGACTCTGGCTGGGTTCAGTTCTACACTCACTGGTTCCCCTCCCCTTAAGTTACTGACTCTGGCTGGGTTCAGTTCTACACTCACTGGTTCCCACCCCCTGAAGGTGTTGACTCTGTCCGGGTTCAGTTCTACACTCACTGGTTCCCCTCCTCTGAAGGTACTGACACTGGCTGGGTTCAGTTCTACACTCACTGGTTCCCCTCCCATGAAGGTACTGACTCTGGCTGGGTTCAGTTCTACACTCACTGGTTTCCCTCCCCTTAAGTTACTGACTCTGGCTGGGTTCAGTTCTACACTCACTGGTTCCCCTCCCATTAAGTTACTGACTCTGGCTGGGTTCAGTTCTACACTCACTGGTTCCCCTCCCCTGAAGGTGTTGACTCAGTCTGGGTTCAGTTCTACACTCACTGGTTCCCCTCCCCTGAAAGTACTGACACTGGCTGGGATCAGTTCTACACTCACTGGTTCCCCTCCCCTTAAGTTACTGACTTTGGCTGGGTTCAGTTCAACACTCACTAGTTCCCCTCCCCTGAAGGTACTGACATGGCTGGGTTCAGTTCTACACTCACTGGTTCCCCTCCCCTTAAGTTACTGACTCTGGCTGGGTTCAGTTCTATACTCACTGGTTCCCCTCCCCTTAAGTTACTGACTCTGGCTGGGTTCAGTTCTACACTCACTTGTTCCCCTCCCCTGAAGGTGTTGATTCTGTCTGGGTTCAGTTCTACACTCACTGGTTCCCCTCCCCTTAAGTTACTGACTCTGGCTGGGTTCAGTTCTACACTCACTGGTTCCCCTCCCCTGAAGGTGTTGAATCTGTCTGGGTTCAGTTCTACACTCACTGGTTCCTCTCCCCTGAAGGTACTGACTCTGGCTGGGTTCATGTCTACACTCACTGGTTCCCCTCCCCTGAAGGTACTGACTCTGGCTGGATTCAGTTCTACATTCACTGGTTCCCCTCCCCTGAAGGTACTGACTCTGGCTGGGTTCAGTTCTACACTCACTGGTTCCCCTCCCCTGAAGGTGCTGACTCTGGCTGGGTTCATTTCTACACTCACTGTTACCCCTCCCCTGAAGGTACTGACTCTGGCTGGATTCAGTTCTACACTCACTGGTTCCCCTCCCCTGAAGGTGATGACTCTGTCTGGGTTAAGTTCTACACTCACTGGTTCCCCTCATCTGAAGGTACTGACTCTGGCTGGGTTCAGTTCTACACTCACTGGTTCCCCTCCCCTTAAGTTACTGACTGTGGCTGGGTTCAGTTCTACACTCACTAGTTCCCCTCCCCTGAAGGTACTGACTCTGGCTGGGTTCAGTTCTACACTCACTGGTTCCCCTCCCCTGAAGGTACTGACTCTGGCTGGGTTCAGTTCTGCACTCACTGGTTCCCCTCCCCTTAAGTTACTGACTCTGGCTGGGTTCAGTTCTACACTCACTGGTCCCCCCCCCCCTGAAGGTGTTGACTCTGGCTGGATTCAGTTCTACACTCACTGGTTCCCCTCCCCTGAAGGTGATGACTCTGTCTGGGTTCAGTTCTACACTCACTGGTTCCCCTCATCTGAAGGTGCTGACTCTGGCTGGGTTCAGTTCTACACTCACTGGTTTCCCTCCCCTTAAGTTACTGACTCTGGCTGGGTTCAGTTCTACACTCACTGGTTCCCCTCCCCTTAAGTTACTGACTCTGGCTGGGTTCAGTTCTACACTCACTGGTTCCCCTCCCCTGAAGGTGTTGACTCTGTCTGGGTTCAGTTCTACACTCACTGGTTCCCCTCCCCTGAAAGGACTGACACTGGCTGGGATCAGTTCTACACTCACTGGTTCCCCTCCCCCTAAGTTACTGACTCTGGCTGGGTTCAGTTCTGCACTCACTAGTTCCCCTCCCCTGAAGGTACTGACACCGGCTGGGTTCAGTTCTACACTCACTGGTTCCCCTCCCCTAAAGGTACTGACTCTGGCTGGGTTCAGTTCTACACTCACTGGTTGCCCTCCCCTGAAGGTACTGACTCTGGCTGGGTTCAGTTCTAAACTCACTGGTTCCCCTCCCCTTAAGTTACTGACTCTGGCTGGGTTCAGTTCTACACTCACTGGTTCCCCTCCCCTGAAAGTACTGACTCTGGCTGGGTTCAGTTCTTCACTCACTGGTTCCCCTCCCCTTAAGTTACTGACTCTGGCTGGGTTCAGTTCTACACTCACTGGTTCCCCTCTCCTGAAGGTGTTGACTCTGTCTGGTTTCAGTTCTACACTCACTGGTTCCTCTCCCGTGAAGGTACTGACTCTGGCTGGGTTCATTTATACACTCACTGGTTCCCCTCCCCTGAAGGTTCTGACTCTGGCTGGATTCAGTTCTACATTCACTGGTTCCCCTCCCCTGAAGGTACTGACTCTGGCTGGGTTCAGTTCTACACTCACTGGTTCCCCTCCCCTGAAGGTGCTGACTCTGGCTGGGTTCATTTCTACACTCACTGGTTCCCCTCCCCTGAAGGTACTGACTCTGGCTGGATTCAGTTCTACACTCACTGGTTCCCCTTTCCTGAAGGTGATGACTCTGTCTGGGTTCAGTTCTACACTCACTGGTTCCCCTCCTCTGAAGGTATTGACTCTGGCTGGGTTCAGTTCTACACTCACTGGTTCCCCTCCCCTTAAGTTACTGACTCTGGCTGGGTTCAGTTCTACACTCACTGGTTCCCCTCCCCTGAAGGTGTTGACTCTGTCTGTGTTCAGTTCTACACTCACTGGTTCCCCTCCCCTGAAGGTACTGACACTGGCTGGGTTCAGTTCTACACTCACTGGTTCCCCTCCCCTTAAGTTACTGACTCTGGCTGGGTTCAGTTCTACACTCACTGGTTCCCCTCCCCTGAAGGTGTTGACTCTGTCTGGGTTCAGTTCTACACTCACTGGTTCCCCTCCCCTGAAGGTACTGACACTGGGTGGGTTCAGTTCCACACTCACTGGTTCCCCTCCACTGAAGGTACTGACTCTGGCTGGGTTCAGTTCTACACTCACTGGTTCCCCTCCCCTTAAGTTACTGACTCTGGCTGGGTTCAGTTCTACACTCACTAGTTCCCCTCCCCTGAAGGTACTGACACTGGCTGGGTTCAGTTCTGCACTCACTGGTTCCCCTCCCCTGAAGGTCCTGACTCTGGCTGGGTTCAGTTCTACACTCACTGGTTCCCCTCCCTTTAAGTTACTGACTCTGGCTGGGTTCAGTTCTACACTCACTGGTTCCCACCCCCTGAAGGTGTTGACTCTGTCCGGGTTCAGTTCTACACTCACTGGGTCCCCTCCTCTGAAGGTACTGACTCTGGCTGGGTTCAGTTCTACACTCACTGGTACCCTCCCCTTAAGTTACTGACTCTGTCTGGGTTCAGTTCTACACTCACTAGTTCCCCTCCCCTGAAGGTACTGACACTGGCTGGGTTCAGTTCTACACTCACTGGTTCCCCTCCCATGAAGGTACTGACTCTGGCTGGGTTCAGTTCTACACTCACTGGTTTCCCTCCCCTTAAGTTACTGACTCTGGCTGGGTTCAGTTCTACACTCACTGGTTCCCCTCCCATTAAGTTACTGACTCTGGCTGGGTTCAGTTCTACACTCACTGGTTCCCCTCCCCTGAAGGTGTTGACTCTGTCTGGGTTCAGTTCTACACTCACTGGTTCCCCTCCCCTGAAAGTACTGACACTGGCTGGGATCAGTTCTACACTCACTGGTTCCCCTCCCCTTAAGTTACTGACTCTGGCTGGGTTCAGTTCTATACTCACTAGTTCCCCTCCCCTGAAGGTACTGACACTGGCTGGGTTCAGTTCTACACTCACTGGTTCCCCTCCCCTTAAGTTACTGACTCTGGCTGGGTTCAGTTCTACACTCACTGGTTCCCCTCCCCTTAAGTTACTGACTCTGGCTGGGTTCAGTTCTACACTCACTTGTTCCCCTCCCCTGAAGGTGTTGATTCTGTCTGGGTTCAGTTCTACACTCACTGGTTCCCCTCCCCTGAAAGTACTGACTCTGGCTGGGTTCAGTTCTTCACTCACTGGTTCCCCTCCCCTTAAGTTAATGACTCTGGCTGGGTTCAGTTCTTCACTCACTGGTTCCCCTCCCCTTAAGTTACTGACTCTGCCTGGGTTCAGTTCTACACTCACTGGTTCCCCTCCCCTGAAGGTGTTGAATCTGTCTGGGTTCAGTTCTACACTCACTGGTTCCTCTCCCCTGAAGGTACTGACTCTGGCTGGGTTCATGTCTACACTCACTGGTTCCCCTCCCCTGAAGGTACTGACTCTGGCTGGATTCAGTTCTACATTCACTGGTTCCCCTCCCCTGAAGGTACTGACTCTGGCTGGGTTCAGTTCTACACTCACTGGTTCCCCTCCCCTGAAGGTGCTGACTCTGGCTGGGTTCATTTCTACACTCACTGTTTCCCCTCCCCTGAAGGTACTGACTCTGGCTGGATTCAGTTCTACACTCACTGGTTCCCCTCCCCTGAAGGTGATGACTCTGTCTGGGTTCAGTTCTACACTCACTGGTTCCCCTCATCTGAAGGTACTGACTCTGGCTGGGTTCAGTTCTGCACTCACTGGTTCTCCTCGCCTTAAGTTACTGACTGTGGCTGGGTTCAGTTCTACACTCACTAGTTCCCCTCCCCTGAAGGTACTGACTCTGGCTGGGTTCAGTTCTACACTCACTGGTTCCCCTCCCCTGAAGGTACTGACTTTGGCTGGGTTCAGTTCTACACTCACTAGTTCCCCTCCCCTGAAGGTACTGACACTGGCTGGGTTCAGTTCTACAATCACTGGTTCCCCTCCCCTGAAGGTACTGACTCTGGCTGGGTTCAGTTCTACACTCACTGGTTCCCCTCCCCTTAAGTTACTGACTCTGGCTGGGTTAAGTTCTACACTCACTGGTTCCCCTCCCCTGAAGGTGTTGACTCTGTCTGGGTTCAGTTCTACACTCACTGGTTCCCCTCCCCTGAAAGGACTGACTCTGGCTGGGATCAGTTCTACACTCACTGGTTCCCCTCCCCTTAAGTTACTGACTCTGGCTGGGTTCAGTTCTGCACTCACTAGTTCCCCTCCCCTGAAGGTACTGACACTGGCTTGGTTCAGTTCTACACTCACTGGTTCCCCTCCCCTGAAGGTACTGACTCTGGCTGGGTTCAGTTCTACACTCACTGGTTGCCCTCCCCTGAAGGTACTGATTCTGGCTGGGTTCAGTTCTACACTCACTGGTTCCCCTCCCCTTAAGTTACTGACTCTGGCTGGGTTCAGTTCTACACTCACTGGTTCCCCTCACCTTAAGTTACTGACTCTGGCTGGGTTCAGTTCTACACTCACTGGTTCCCCTCCCCTGAAGGTGTTGACTCTGTCCGGGTTCAGTTCTACACTCACTGGTTCCCCCTCCTCTGAAGGTACTGATTCTGGTAGGGTTCAGTTCTACACTCACTGGTACCCTCCCCTTAAGTTACTGACTCTGTCTGGGTTCAGTTCTACACTCATTAGTTCCCCTCCCCTGAAGGTACTGAAACTGGCTGGGTTCAGTTCTACACTCACTGGTTCCCCTCCCCTGAAGGTACTGACTCTGGCTGGATTCAGTTCTACATTCACTGGTTCCCCTCCCCTGAAGGTACTGACTCTGGCTGGGTTCAGTTCTACACTCACTGGTTCCCCTCCCCTGAAGGTGCTGACTCTGGCTGGGTTCATTTCTACACTCACTGGTTCCCCTCCCCTGAAGGTACTGACTCTGGCTGGATTCAGTTCTACACTCACTGGTTCCCCTCACTTGAAGGTGATGACTCTGTCTGGGTTCAGTTCTACACTCACTGGTTCCCCTCCTCTGAAGGTACTGACTCTGGCTGGGTTCAGTTCTACACTCACTGGTTCCCCTCCCCTTAAGTTACTGACTCTGGCTGGGTTCAGTTCTACACTCACTGGTTCCCCTCCCCTGAAGGTGTTGACTCTGGCTGGATTCAGTTCTACATTCACTGGTTCGCCTCCCCTGAAGGTACTGACTCTGGCTGGGTTCAGTTCTACACTCACTGGTTCCCCTCCCCTGAAGGTGCTGACTCTGGCTGGGTTCATTTCTACACTCACTGGTTCCCCTCCCATTAAGTTACTGACTCTGGCTGGGTTCACTTCTACACTCACTGGTTCCCCTCCCCTGAAGGTGATGACTCTGTCTGGGTTAATTTCTACACTCACTGGTTCCCCTCCTCTGAAGGTACTGACTCTGGCTGGGTTCAGTTCTACACTCACTGGATCCCCTCCCCTTAAGTTACTGACTCTGGCTGGGTTCATTTCTACACTCACTGGTTCCCCTCCCCTGAAGGTACTGACTCTGGCTGGGTTCAGTTCTACATTCACTGGTTCCCCTCTCCTGAAGGTACTGACTCTGGCTGGGTTCAGTTCTACACTCACTGGTTCCCCTCCCCTGAAGGTGCTGACTCTGGCTGGGTTCATTTCTACACTCACTGGTTCCCCTCCCCTGAAGGTACAGACTCTGGCTGGATTCAGTTCTACACTCACTGGTTCCCCTCCCCTGAAGGGGTTGACTCTGTCTGGGTTCAGTTCTACACTCACTGGTTCCCCTCCTCTGAAGGTACTGACTCTGGCTGGGTTCAGTTCTACACTCACTGGTTCCCCTCCCCTTAAGTTACTGACTCTAGCTGGGTTCAGTTCTACACTCACTAGTTCCCCTCCCCTTAAGTTACTGACTCTGGCTGGGTTCAGTTCTACACTCACTGGTTCCCCCCCCGCTGAAGGTGTTGACTCTGTCCGGGTTCAGTTCTACACTCACTGGTTCCCCTCCTCTGAAGGTACTGATTCTGGCTGGGTTCAGTTCTACACTCACTGGTACCCTCCCCTTAAGTTACTGACTCTGTCTGGGTTCAGTTCTACACTCACTAGTTCCCCTCCCCTGAAGGTACTGACACTGGCTGGGTTCAGTTCTGCACTCATTGGTTCCTCTGCCCTGAAGGTACTGACTCTGGCTGGGTTCATTTCTACACTCACTGGTTCCCCTCCCCTGAAGGTACTGACTCTGGCTGGATTCAGTTCTACATTCACTGGTTCCCCTCCCCTGAAGGTACTGACTCTGGCTGGGTTCAGTTCTAAACTCACTGGTTCCCCTCCCCTGAAGGTGCTGACTCTGGCTGGGTTCATTTCTACACTCACTGTTTCCCCTCCCCTGAAGGTACTGACTCTGGCTGGTTTCAGTTCTACACTCACTGGTTCCCCTCCCCTGAAGGTGCTGACTCTGTCTGGGTTCAGTTCTACACTCACTGGTTCCCCTCCTCTGAAGGTACTGACTCTGGCTGGGTTCAGTTCTACACTCACTGGTTCCCCTCCCCTTAAGTTACTGACTCTGGCTGGGTTCAGTTCTACACTCACTGGTTCCCCTCCCCTGAAGGTGCTGACTCTGGCTGGGTTCAGTTCTACACTCACTGGTTCCCCTCCACTGAAGGTACTGTCTCTGGCTGGGTCAGTTCTACACTCACTGGTTCCCCTCCCCTGAAGGTACTGACTCTGGCTGGGTTCATTTCTACACTCACTGGTTCCCCTCCCCTGAAGGTAGTGACTCTGGCTGGATTCAGTTCTACATTCACTGGTTCGCCTCCCCTGAAGGTACTGACTCTGGCTGGGTTCAGTTCTACACTCACTGGTTCCCCTCCCCTGAAGGTGCTGACTCTGGCTGGGTTCATTTCTACACTCACTGGTTCCCCTCCCCTGAAGGTACTGACTCTGGCTGGATTCAGTTCTACACACACTGGTTCCCCTCCCCTGAAGGTGATGACTCTGTCTGGGTTCAGTTCTACACTCACTGGTTCCCCTCCTCTGTAGGTACTGACTCTGGCTGGGTTCAGTTCTACACTCACTGGATCCCCTCCCCTTAAGTTACTGACTCTGGCTGGGTTCAGTTCTACACTCACTGGTTCCCCTCCCCTGAAGGTGTTGACTCTGTCTGGGTTCAGTTCTACACTCACTGGTTCCCCTCCCCTGAAGGTGCTGACTCTGGCTGGGTTCAGTTCTACACTCACTAGTTCCCCTCCCCTGAAGGTGCTGACTCTGGCTGTGTTCAGTTCTACACTCAATAGTTCCCCTCCCCTGAAGGTACTGACACTGGCTGGGTTCAGTTCTACACTCACTGGTTCCCCTCCCCTGAAGGTGCTGACTCTGGCTGGGTTCATTTCTACACTCACTGGTTCCCCTCCCCTGAAGGTACTGACTCTGGCTGGATTCAGTTCTACACTCACTGGTTCCCCTCACCTGAAGGTGATGACTCTGTCTGGGTTCAGTTCTACACTCACTGGTTCCCCTCCTCTGAAGGTACTGACTCTGGCTGGGTTCAGTTCTACACTCACTGGTTCCCCTCCCCTTAAGTTACTGACTCTGGCTGGGTTCAGTTTTACACTCACTGGTTCCCCTCCCCTGAAGTTGTTGACTCTGTCTGGGTTCAGTTCTACACTCACTGGTTCCCCTCCCCTGAAGGTACTGACACTGGCTGGGTTCAGTTCTACACTCACTGGTTCCCCTCCACTGAAGGTACTGACTCTGGCTGGGTTCAGTTCTACACTCACTGGTTCCCCTCCCCTGAAGGTACTGACTCTGGCTGGATTCATTTCTACACTCACTGGTTCCCATCCCCTGAAGGTACTGACTCTGGCTGGATTCAGTTCTACATTCACCGGTTTGCCTCCCCTGAAGGTACTGACTCTGGCTGGGTTCAGTTCTACACTCACTGGTTCCCCTCCCCTGAAGGTGCTGACTCTGGCTGGGTTCATTTCTACACTCACTGGTTCCCCTCCCATTAAGTTACTGACTCTGGCTGGGTTCAGTTCTACACTCACTGGTTCCCCTCCCCTGAAGGTGATGACTCTGTCTGGGTTAATTTCTACACTCACTGGTTCCCCTCCTCTGAAGGTACTGACTCTGGCTGGGTTCAGTTCTACACTCACTGGTTCCCCTCCCCTTAAGTTACTAACTCTGGCTGGGTTCATTTCTACACTCACTGGTTCCCCTCCCCTGAAGGTACTGACTCTGGCTGGGTTCAGTTCTACACCCACTGGTTCCCCTCTCCTGAATGTACTTCTCTGGCTGGGTTCAGTTCTACACTCACTGGTTCCCCTCCCCTGAAGGTGCTGACTCTGGCTGGGTTCATTTCTACACTCACTGGTTCCCCTCCCCTGAAGGTACTGACTCTGGCTGGATTCAGTTCTACACTCACTGGTTCCCCTCCCCTGAAGGGGTTGACTCTGTCTGGGTTCAGTTCTACACTCACTGGTTCCCCTCCTTTGAAGGTACTGACTCTGGCTGGGTTCAGTTCTACACTCACTGGTTCCCCTCCCCTTAAGTTACTGACTCTGGCTGGGTTCAGTTCTACACTCACTAGTTCCCCTCCCCTTAAGTTACTGACTCTGGCTGGGTTCAGTTCTACACTCACTGGTTCCCCCCCCCTGAAGGTGTTGACTCTGTCCGGGTTCAGTTCTAAACTCACTGGTTCCCCTCCTCTGAAGGTACTGATTCTGGCTGGGTTCAGTTCTACACTCACTGGTACCCTCCCCTTAAGTTACTGACTCTGTCTGGGTTCAGTTCTACACTCACTAGTTCCCCTCCCCTGAAGGTACTGACACTGGCTGGGTTCAGTTCTACACTCACTGGTTCCTCTGCCCTGAAGGTACTGACTCTGGCTGGGTTCATTTCTACACTCACTGGTTCCCCTCCCCTGAAGGTACTGACTCTGGCTGGATTCAGTTCTACATTCACTGGTTCCCCTCCCCTGAAGGTACTGACTCTGGCTGGGTTCAGTTCTAAACTCACTGGTTCCCCTCCCCTGAAGGTGCTGACTCTGGCTGGGTTCATTTCTACACTCACTGTTTCCCCTCCCCTGAAGGTACTGACTCTGGCTGGATTCAGTTCTACACTCACTGGTTCCCCTCCCCTGAAGGTGATGACTCTGTCTGGGTTCAGTTCTACACTCACTGGTTCCCCTCCTCTGAAGGTACTGACTCTGGCTGGGTTCAGTTCTACACTCACTGGTTCCCCTCCCCTTAAGTTACTGACTCTGGCTGGGTTCAGTTCTACACTCACTGGTTCCCCTCCCCTGAAGGTGCTGACTCTGGCTGGGTTCAGTTCTACACTCACTGGTTCCCCTCCACTGAAGGTACTGTCTCTGGCTGGGTTCAGTTCTACACTCACTGGTTCCCCTCCCCTGAAGGTACTGACTCTGGCTGGGTTCATTTCTACACTCACTGGTTCCCCTCCCCTGAAGGTAGTGACTCTGGCTGGATTCAGTTCTACATTCACTGGTTCGCCTCCCCTGAAGGTACTGACT